>NC_048221.1:30907432-31207432 GCF_002007445.2 Ailuropoda melanoleuca | reverse complement strand
CTACTTATAGATCGAAATGACTATCACTTTGGGTAGATTTTCCATAAGTTCACCCATGTTGGTCTGTTGACAGATATGCCTGTTTCTTCACCCTAATGAAGCACCTGTTTGTACCCATGAATCCATAGCTTTTGAGTTCAGTCTGTTTCCTAGAAGTAAATACATCCTTGACTCCCAGTGCTGTTTTCCCATCCCTGTAAATGTCATCACTCTCCCGTTGCCCATACTGCAAGCCTGGTAGTCCTTCCTGAGTCTGCTTTCTCCCCTGCACCCCACAGCTGATCCACAATTTCCACCTCAAAAAAATATGTCTTAGGGGCGCCTGGGTGGCACAGTCATTGGGCGTCTGCCTTCAGCTCCAGGCGTGGTCCCAGTGTTATGGATCGAGCCCCACATCAGGCTCCTCCGCTGGAAGCCTGCTTCTTCCTCTCCCACTCCCCCTGCTTGTGTTCCCTATCTGGCTGGCTGTCTCTCTGTCAAATAAATAAATATAATCTTTAACTACAACAACAACAAAAGTATGTCTTAAATCCACCAACTTCCCCCACCCTAGCACTCTGCCCCCGATTTCCAATTGCCATCACCTGGGCACCTGGGTGGCTCCGCCGGTTAAGCATCAGACTCTTGTTTTTGGCTCAGGTCATGATCTCAGGGTTGTAAGATCAAGCTTTATGTCAGGTTCTGCCCTGGGCATGGAGCCTGCTTAAAATTCTCTCTCTCCCTCTACGCCTGCCCCTCCCCCCTTCTCTTTTCCTCTTAAAAAAAAAAAAAAGAAGAGAAAGAATCCCCATCACCTCTTGCCTGGACTGATGCAGTCCCTTCCTGAGCAGTTGTATCGTTTCCATTTGTGCTGGATCCCCATCCATTGTCCACTCAGTAGTCAGGGTAGAATTTTTGAAGCAAACATCCAACCATATTTTGCCCTGATTTAAAACTCTGTAGTGATTTTCCAAATCCAGATATATGATTATGACCTATGAGTTCTGCGTGGTCTGGCCCTGAGGGAGGCCTCAGGAGGCCTCCTGCCACCACTGCAGGTTGTTTCCCCCAGAGCACTCACCTCCAGGACTAAGCGTGCTCCTATTTTTGTCAACACGTGGTTAATATTGGTCTCGCTCACTGGCCTGGAAGCTCCATGAGGGCGGGGCACAGTCAACTTTGCTTATCACTGCGTCCCCAGCCCTTTGCATATATTTTTGAAACTTAGTAGGCACTCAAGTGTTTGTTAAATGAACAGATGAGTTCATCCCAAATTCCAATTATGCCCCTTTGTTGTCTGTCAAAGTAAAGTTTCTAAATATTAAAATTAGTCACTAACAATAGAGATTATTCTGTGTGCAAGTCATTAGACCATTGGTTTGTAGGAATATTTCTAGGAGCTTCGTTCCATTTTTTTTTTAAAGATTTTATTGACATATTTGAGAGAGAGAGAATGAGTGGGGGATAAGGGCAGTTGGAGAGGGAGAAGCAGACTCCTGGCTGAGCAGGAAGCCCTATGTGGGGCTCGATCCCAAGACCTCAGGATCATGACCTGAGCAGAAGACAAACGCTTAACCAGTGAGCCACCCAAGTGCCCCTAGGAGCTTCATTCTAAAAACCTTCCAGAATTATGTCCCAAGGCTCTATAAACATGAAAACACTAGAGGTTGAAAGATGGTTCTTCTTGTTTTGGCGTGAATATTTAAATTGGTCTCTGTCCTTCTACACTGTGCACTCTATTAAGATTTCCAGGGACGCCTGAGTGGCGCAGTTGGTTAAGCACCCGACTCTTGATTTCAGCTCAGGTTGTGATCTCAGGGTCATGAGATCGAGCCTCATGTCAGGCTCTGTGCTCAGTGCAGAATCTGCTTAAGACTCTCTCTCCCACCTCCCCACTCCCTCTCTCACAAATAACTCTTTAAAAAAAAGACTGTCCAGAATGACAACTTCAAATCATAATACTCTCATAAGATGGAGCTCAGATGAAACCAGCAATGTTTCCATTTCCTGAAGTAAAAAAATCAAAGCCCCACCTGTTAATATACATCTTGCAAACTCACCTACTAGCTGCTATTGAAATCTCTGTAATGATTTGTGTTTATTAGAGGAAGATGTCTGGCACCTTGAACATGCTTGGTAAGAGCAGTTGAATGAATATTCGGCTCCGTGTTTTACGGGGCGCTATTTATCGATGAGGCATAAAAGGGCGCTTCGGTAATTTAAGTTAACAAAATCACAGAGTTAGTGAGGGAAATAAGACATAGTGAATAGAAGGAAATGACACTTGAAATCTGTTTTCATTGCATTTTCACACTTTGTTCTTCATTCTTAAACTCATTTCCCTCTAAAAGTCAAGAATGTTATATTGGGAAATAATGTGTCTTGAAAACCTGAGCCAGCAAGCTTACGATCCAAGCGGTAATGACTTCTGTCATCGCTAATGAGGCAAATGGACGTTGAATATCTCAGTGCACTCATTGGGGCCAGCCTCTTGCCTGTTCTACAAGAAGCTGTCATATCAAATTTTTGTCCTGACTCCGTGGGTACTTTGATTCCTAAACCTTTCTGAGAAACCTAATCTGAAATCAAAGTCAAGTTTCTTAGATGTGGTCAGACAAGGTCACATTCAAAACAGTTCAGTGAACTTGCAGATCAAAGTTGAAAGGTAATGCTTCCCTCCCCAAACTGGCACAGACTTACCTGCTAGCTTACCTTTCAGTTTCTGACGTGGCTTTTTCACCTCCTTCCCAACGACTGGGAAAATGAGAGTTCATCCTCTGAAAAATGGTAGAAGAGTTCCTTTAAATCATTTAATTAGGAAATTGGACGCGGTTGTATTTTGGAAATGCACCTTTATCCAAATCAGTGAATCACAGGGCATTTTGTTGAAGAAATAATCTTTTTTTTTTTTTTTTTTAAAGATTTTATTTATTTATTCGACAGAGATAGAGACAGCCAGCGAGAGAGGGAACACAAGCAGGGAGAGTGGGAGAGGAAGAAGCAGGCTCATAGCAGAGGAGCCTGATGTGGGGCTCGATCCCATAACGCCGGGATCACGCCCCGAGCTGAAGGCAGACGCCCAACCGCTGTGCCACCCAGGCGCCCCAAAGAAATAATCTTGATCAGAGATTGCATAAAGTGAGATGTGCTACAGGAATCCTTACGAATTCATAGTAGGACTTAAAATCAGAATTTCGCAGTAATTTCTGGCTTATTGGCTTTATTTTTGGCCTAAAGTGTCAGGAGTTGNAGCCGCAGATTCTCCTCCTCCCAGCGTCCTGACCTCCATAAAAAGAGGACCCATCACACTCAGTGCCTACATAGCAACACCAAGGACCACCCCCACCCCCACCCCCAACCCCATTGCTACCTTCTTGCCATGCGGAACCTTGAGATATTACCTAAAATGGCTCTGGAAAGCAGGGGGATGGTGACTCATGTTAGATACGATCTTAACATCTCATGACTCAGGTTTTTATCAAACTCCATGTGATTTAAAAAACAAACAAACAAAAAAAACCACAACAACAACCTTGCCATTGCTTTATATTTCAGTGTTCTGTCTCTTGTGGTCGAGGGCATAAGCAACGAAATGTTTACTGCATGGCAAAGGATGGAAGCCATTTAGAAAGTGATTACTGTAAACACCTTGCTAAGCCAAATGGGCACAGGAAGTGCAGAGGAGGAAGATGTCCCAAATGGAAGGCTGGCGCCTGGAGTCAGGTGAGCAACGCTTCTCCTTACGACTGCTTCCTTCTTACCTCCCGCCGCGCGGCCGACACCGGCGTGTTGGTCGTGTTTCTCGGCACAGTTCGGGTTTGGCAGAGGGGAGCTTGGGGACAACGGGGAAGGGAACACTCCTTATGTCAGCATGCTTGTTAGCTGGGAGACCTTGGGCCAGTGGATGCAGCCCTTGCATGACTCCTAAGGTTGGAGTCTAAGTGGTAGTGGACGCGGGTGTCAGACGTCTAGCGCAGAGAAGCCCTTCAGTACTTCGCGGACAGCGTTTTTTAGTGGCCTCCGCCACGTAACCAACCACTAGCTATCCTTGACTGCAGCAAGCGGGACTCCGACCACCGGGCAGGAATTGGGTCTGGGTACAGATGCTTCAAGAAAGGGCTGTCAACATGAAGTATTCGTGAATACCTCTCTGCTCGTTTGCTTCTGTACGACAGAGTGGGGGACAGAAGAACCGCTCTCGCAGTTTCTAGCTATGCGACCTTGGGTGATCTGTTTCACTTCCCTGAGCCGACGTCATATAGCTCTTCCGAGGATTTAGTGCAATAATGAATCCCGAGTACTTAGTTCAGAGGTCGTAAATCTAAGAGGCTCTCAGGAGAAATATTTTGTTTGGATGAATGTGATGTGTCTCTTGGATGGGGAAGGGGGTTAAGTTCCCAAGAAACCAGTTATAGTCAGACTCCACTAATTCCAAACATTTGGTAATCTAGAAAGGAGCTGGGTGAGAGAGTTTCCCTGTTGTATTCAACAAGGAACTTTAGAAGCTTCTGTTTACCTATAAACAATTGATGTGTGAACCAAAGTCTCTCACACGTAAGCCTCTTCACTCTACGCTTGTCCATCTTCTCAGCTTGGTTGAAGGTGCTTGCTTAAAAATATTACGGTGCAGTTTGACATAATCATTCCTGCTACTCTTCCTCTCGTTGATCAGCCTCTGTGAGCTTTTACTGACCTTGTGGTTCTCCTGTGCAGCAGAGAATCATACCGATGTTCCCAAAAATCGATAGAAAAGTTGGTTCCAGGTTGGTGGGCTCTAGATTTGGTTCTTTCAGAGCCTGCATTTTGATTCCCTGGAGCCTCAGAGAAGCTTTGGACAGCTGTGTTAACATGGGGAGGAGTTGGGAATTCTCCATTTCGACCTGACAAATGGAAAATTCCTCTAGAAATGTGAATTTGTCTTAAATGCTCTGAGGGGGCATCATTGTCCCAGATGCCCCCCCGCCCAGCCAAAGGCCACTTCAAGGAAATGTAAGACACGACCTGCTTCATTCCCTAGCAGAGTAGCCTCGTCTTTCACAAGGCCTCTCTCATAATGTTCACGTGTGTTTTTGTTTCTTTTTTGATTCAACAATCAAAGCATCAGTGGCCAACCAGAGCGAGTTCCTCCTCTGGCTTCGCTAAGTGATCAGATTTCAAGGCAGTGTTTCATACTGGTCATCCTTAATGGTTTGTCTAAGTGACTGCTGTCTTCTGTAACTTCCAGCCCTTTTATTTGGGGAGCTATTCAATTCATGTATAAGCCTGCAGCTAACATTATTGAAGATACTGCACTAATTAGCTTGTCCTCTTGTAGACTTTCATGCTCTGTTGCTTTTCTTTATGTTCCTTGGCCTCTACTTATCTATTTGCATCATGCCCTGAATATTAAGTTTGGAGCATGGAAATGGTGCTCATTTTATAGGCCAATTTATTCAATATAGAGACAATTAAAAGAATCTTTCACTTTTTATTGGTAAACACAGTGTGAGTTTTAGTCTAGTAGTCTGTGATCTTGTTGGGAAGTCTAAAATTGCTTACAAAGCCGGGATGATTAGGTTTGAACCCTGGGGTTTGTTTTTTGTTTTTTGGTTTTTTTTAACATAAGGTAATAGGATTATCAGAATGCCTCCCTAGAAAAGGCTGCACCTGTTCAAAATGATTGCTTAATAAAACAGTCTAGTCACCTTTGTAGAAAATGCAAGTAAACACAGTTATGTAATGGTCTGTGGCCAGCTTTGTAATGCCATGATTTGATTTGTAGAAATGAATTATAAAGGCAGGCAAGATAAGGTGCTGCATGGGCAAAATCCGATTTATGCAATTTAGAAGTATGCCTGAAAATAATCGGATGCAGTGGTTAATGGAGAAAGACGGTCTGCATGGTTAAAGATTATTGGCTTACTAATGATCCATTGGTAAACAGAAATACCCCTAAGGCAGTGATCTTGAAGCAAGAGTGATGATTATCCATTTGCAACAATGTATAGAAGATTTTATATCTATCTGGCCCTTCTGTTTTCCGCTGGAACTATATTCTAGTCATCTCCTGTTTGAGGTAGGAAGAAGAATTAGTGCCATTTCTCATCATGTCGAAATGTCTGAGGATAATAGCATGTATAGAATATTGGACTGTGTTGATCTTCATGTCTCGCCCTCGAAATTGGTGCTTTGAGATTCAAAGTGGAATCTACATCTTTTGAAAATCTTGAATTTGTCAAGGAAATTTTCCCAATAAAAGGAAAGCTTATAGTGGAAAACATCCTCACTAAAATTTTAAAGCAGTTTTTTGGAAGTTCACATTCAATTTGTTTAGATGCTTTTATCAAGAGATAAGGGATGCTCATGAAATTTTAAGACAAAAATCGGCATCAGATTCTTGATTCAGTTTGATAAATGTGAAGGCTCTGTAGTCCCATGATACAGAACCATTCCAGAGTAAAAATTGTTTAATCCATTCCCATAGAAAGATTTTTAAAAAAATGAAGGTCAGAAATAAAAAGAGTAAATGATCAGATTAGAATAAAAGTAACATTTCATCATCGCTTGTCAATCATGAATTCACTCGGTCAATTCATTTCTCCGTCCTGAGATGCATGTCTTTCTCACACTTGAACCCCTCTGTGCTCAGAATGGGTCTAACAACCAATGAAATGCCATGATTTAATTAAAATAGCCCTTTTTTTCTTAATGATACAAAATATAATGCTCCGTCTTGCCATCAGTGATGTCTTCATTGGAGGGAAATAATTAAATTTTAAAAGCTCTTCACTGCTAATTCCAAATTGCATGATGAATCCACCAGCCATTTTTGGTTAGAACTTTTGTAATTACGGCTCGGGTGTGGTGTCTGATTCTGAAGTATTCTGCTCGTGTTTAATGCAGAAACATGGCAAATGTGTAGCTTGTGTCCTGTGAGAAATCAAGGACACCATATGCACATAGTCAGTGATGAGAAAGAGAGTCGCTTGAGTGCTTCGTGCTCTCCATTATTTCGTTTGTACTTGAACTGTAAGCATTGATGTTGACATGTTTGAATACAGGCGTCTCACCCACACTCTTGTTGATGTAGCAGAAAAGACTGCACCCCATTAGTACCATATTTTAAACTGGAAGCCCGCTTCTAAACCAGAGTAGCCATGGCACATTGCCTAGGGCAGAACTCACTTTGACTGCTTTATGTTTTTGTGTTTGCTGGAGTTAATTATCCCTGCTCTTTGCCATCTTTGTGCAGGATCTCTCTGAAAGGTTTATTAGGAAATAGAAAAGATACATTCTATCAAATGCTTAGCATGCACCTCAGCTCTCAACTAGGGGTGATTTTATACTCTCGGGACATTTGGCAATGTCTAGAGACAGTGTTGGTTGTCATAAGTTGATGGAGGAGGCAGATATGACTGGCATTAAATGGGTAGAGTCCAGGGATGCTGCTGGACTTCCTATGACAGATATAGGACAGCTCCAAGCAATAAAGGATTGTTAGGTTGAGAAACCCTAGTACAGTCTGGCACATAGTAAGTGCTTAGTAAAATGTTGCTATTATTATTGGGACTGTTATCATTTATTAAAGTTGGTTCATTTGGCTATTTTTCAAGCTAGTCCCTCCTCTAAATAACATCACCACCATAATTTCAGAAATAATACTGGAAAAAAGTATGTAAAATACTTCCCAGTTTTCAGGTATTTATTATAATTCCCCACACATTGAAAGTTGCAGAGATTCTTTTTATCTGTGGAAATAAGTGTCAAGGTCCCCCTGTAAGTTGGGGAGTTCTGCATGTTAGCATTGCACAGTAGGGAGGACAGAGAGATGAAACACAGCTCCCAGCTCAGTAGTTCGGAACTAAAAACATCTCCTTTCAAACCTGCACATTCCATGCTGGAATGAGGGCAGGGGGAAACACATTAATAGAGACTGCTCAACCTTTTCCCCCTGCACACTAACTAGAATAGTTAGTACTGAATAGAATAAGAAGCATTAAGCACACACACGTGCACACACCGCCACCCTCATCACCTCCAGGGTCATGCAGAGGTCTTTCTGATGCTGTTTTATTCATGGGCTTTCCATACAAATCTCTCAGAATTCACCAAGCAAGCAGGGCTGGCTCTGTATGCAAATCGTTGCCTCCCTTGAGACAGCACAGGAAGAAAGTTGAACACGGAGAACTAACTCTGAGGCAGCATATTTCATTTTGAACAAAGATGACCATGGGAGGGGGGGTGTTTAGAAAGGCAAAGCTCAGACCTTACATGCATTTAAGTCATGGCAGAACTTCCTTTCTTTTCAAGCTGGCTTTGACATTATAAAAACCAGAAGCCACCATGGCATATTCCACCACTGAACCTTCCTGTGTCTTTATTTGCCTTTTGAGAAATTGTTGAACACTGGAGGAAGTGATTTTTGGTTACTGTTGGATACTTATGGCTCTTAATACCTTGCCTTTGTTGAACCATAAGTAATTTGCTCAATAACAATAGCATCAAAAAGAGGTTTCATTTACTCAGAGCTTGAACAGTACACACTCCAAAAGTCTTTAACGTTTGTTCCTTTTTCTTTAGGTTATTAAAACATTATGAGATTTTGGATTTATATCAGCTCTATGCCGTGCTCAAATGTGTTTGACTATTATTCTTAGTCTTTCTTTGCCTTTCCATTTTGATACACTGTTCTAGGTTTGTCCAGAGACATTCATATATATAAAACCCTTTGGCTGTTTGAATTTGGGATCAGATAGATAGGTAGATAGATATGATCCCAAATTAAAATAGCCAAAGGGTTTTTTAGTTGTCAGTGTTTGTTGTCAATGATGATGATGTCAGAACCTTTCTGTCATTCACTTAGCGATTCCCCCCAGTTGTAGTTCATTCATTTCCAGGGTAATCAATGGGAAATATTACACTTGTAGCTCCCATGAGCATTAAATGGTCATTCTCTGTAGACAAGGCCATCGCTTGTCTTCAGAAACCCTCCCATTCCACCCAGGACATAATGACTTTAAAAGTCTGGTTTCTTCTGGGTCACAAATTCATTCAATCCAATTAATACAATTAAACCCCAACAATAGTAGCTATGTTGCCTCAAAATATTTCCTTCTCTTCAGCTAGCTTTGATGTGAACGCTCGGGCTGCTGCGTGGCATAGATTCATCTGAAATGATATGATTTCCTGAGCTGCCCTCTAAATAGTATCAACTCTTTTCTTAAAATCTGAAATGAAAATAAAATTAATATTCAGCAGATCCATTGGGTGTGCTTCTCACTGGTAAATTCCCGTTAACCTCAGAGCAAGATGAATCCTGCTGCAGGTTAATTGGACAAGAATACTTTTCTAATTGAAAAGATCGTGATTCTCTTCTTTAAGTTTTCCTCTCAGAAATATGGCTGTAATGTATGTTAAACTTGTTTTCTCAATGCCAGACAAATTAATGGAGGCCGAGCTATTGCAAAAACTTGGTAACAATTTTAAATGGCTCAAGTAATAATATGCTGTTCTTTCCAAGCAATGTTGCCTGTAGTTTCTGTCAAAACCTTAATAAAGACAATAATTCTTGGCCTGCCCATAAGTGAGATTATGAAACCCAGCAATGAGGAAACCATTAAAAAATTAATTTAAAGGAAAGTTAATTGCAGACTTAATATGATGCTTTGCAACTTGGTCAACAAAATGTTTCAGCCTGATTAACAATATTTTTCAAGGGCTGGAAACATGACGCCCGCCCGCGGAAATGGTTTTTCCTTGTCAGCTTTTATTTTCCATATATTCATCTGAGGTTGTAAATAGGCTCTAATACTTCTGTGAATTCAGTAGTTAAAAAAAATTTTTTGCCTCTGTCTCCAGGACTAGGAGCAAGGAAAGGAAGAGAGGGAGAAAAATAATTCTACTTATAAGGCCCTAAAATCTTCCATGATTTACTCTCCTTGGGTTATACTTTTAATCTGCCAAGAAGTTCTTGTACAACAGCACTGTGTCTCCAATTTTCAAGAACTTCCAGTCCTTTGGGATAGAAATCATTTGGGGTTTTCATTTCACATGGCAGCACTATTTATTTCTAGGTTGTATTAAATGTTTCATAATGATCTTTCACAGCCTCATTCAATCTCCAAGAGTTTGGGTAACTTTAGAGATTCCCTAAGACTCAAATACGTCTCTCACTCACCAGCCTTGAAAGGCAGTTAAGTTTGCAAATTTAAGACGTTATCTTGGGTCCCTTTCATTGGAAATTAGAAAGCTTTGTAATAGTGGTGAAAGTCATTGGATTAGGAGTGCATTCCCCATGCCTGTGACCCTCTCCACCCCTGCCACACACACACACACACACACACACACACACACACACCCTCCCCACCAAATGACCCAAAGCTCCCACTTACACGGTCTTTCTTCTTAGTGCTCTGTGTCCTGTGGCCAAGGCACACGGCGGAGAAGTGTGGGCTGTCAGATGGGAGCACACAAAATAGCCAGAGAGTCCGAGTGCAACCCGTACACCAGACCGGAGTCGGAGGGCGTCTGCCAAGCCCCGCCGTGTCCTCTCTATGCTTGGAGGGCAGAGGAATGGCAAGAAGTAAGTAGAGCCATGAAGTGGGCACCTGCCAGGCATTTCGCTCAACCCCCCTTGCAATCATCACATCCATTACCCTGAAATGACTTCAAGCACGGTGACAAGGCTGGCTCTTTCCCAGAAGGTTTGCAGTCAGACGGCAAGCAATTCGCTCCGACCAGGGTGGGAGAGCTCCTCCTTTTTATGCAGTTCCTACGTCTGTGTTCTTGAATGTTCCAAGTCGGGCTGCCTCCAGAAAAGCTGTATCAGGCCTTGGGCCAAATGCATACAGCTATCTTGCACAAAAGGAGGGGGAGATAGAAAACATACTTTCGATATGTATATCCCAACTTGGTCATTCTGTATTAGTTCCAACGGCCACAAGGCAGACTCCAGGTAGGACCTGCTCTGTGTGTGTCTCCTTTCCTGACTTTGGCTGTCTAGTCAAAGACAGGTACGCTTGTGAAGCCCTGATTAATTAGTGAAGCATTTCCAATGTTTAAAAAAAAATGATAGAATCTGAAAAACAGCTCAGTTCATGCAGAAAGAGATAGACTTGTTTTTCTCCCTCCCCAAGTTAATGTTTAGTTAAAGAAAACTCTGCGTGTCCCTGGAGAAAAGTCTGGCTAGAGAAGGTAAGACTTTAGGAGGAGGGAACCTCTAGTTCCAGAATGGAATACATTGTAGAAAAGGGAGAAAGAGTATAAGAAAGCACAACTGCGTCCACTGACATTGGAATGAACTAAAAAGTACATGCTGTCAAGGGTTTAGAGATACGAATAATAAGACAGGAATTTCCCACCAGGAATGGATTTTAGAACAGGGAGAAACAGTGCCTGGCACAGCGCTCAGCACTTTACATGCATCCCCTCGCTTATTCATCTTTTGAAGCACTAGGCAAAGTGGGTGTCACTATGATCATCCCATTTCGTGGTCAAGGAAACTGAGTTCTGAGAGCCAATGTCATTTGTCCCAGTGTCACATACCCAGCAAGTAAAAGGAGCAAGACTTGATCCTAAATGTAAACCATCCCGAGATACTACCACTGCATTTTTTAAAAAAAATTTACACAAGTGCTCCTGGCAATACCACTTCATTTTTTTCCCAGGTGTATGGAGATATAATTGGCATATAATATTGTATTTATTTTGGGTGAAAACATGATTTGTTATATGTATCTATCATAAAATACCACAAAAAGTTAGTATTAACAATAACTGTTACAGTTAACGTCTGTTACCTCACAAAGTTACAATTTTTTTTTTTTCTGGTGATGAGAACTTTTAAGATCTACTCTCTTGGCAACTTTCAAATATATGATACAGTGTTGTTAACTATAGTCACCCTGCTATATATTAGATCCCCAGGACTTATTTCTTTTACAGCTGGAAGTTTGTACCTTTTGACCCCCTTCACCCAGTCAGCTCGGTGGTTTTCATGTGCGTTTCCCTGATGATTAGCTTACCCATCACCTCTGGCAACCACCAATTTCATTGTGGTTTTCATGTGCGTTTCCCTGATGATTAGCTTACCCATCACCTCTGGCAACCACCAATCTGTTCTCTGTATCTATAGGTTTGATTGTTTTAAGATTCCATATATAACGGAGATCCTACAATATTTGTGTTTCTCTGTCTGGCCGATATCACTCAGCACAATGCCCTCAAGGTCCATCCATATTGTCACAGATGGCAGGATTTCCTTCTTTTTGTGACTGTTATATTCCATTGTGTATGTGTGTGTGTGTGTGTGTATGTGTGTATACACATTTTTTTAATTCACACACCCATCGATGGACACCTAAATTGCTTCCATGTCTTGGCTATTGTAAATAATGCTACAGTGAACATGGTGGGGGGGAACAGATATCTTTTCAAGTAAGTGATTTTATTTCCTCCAGAGAAACACCCAGAAGTAGAATTGCAAGATCATAAGGTAGTTTTGTTTTTGATTTTTTTAAAGATTTTATTTATTTATTTATTTGAGAAAGAGAGAACACAGAGGGGGAGGGAGAAGCAGACTCCCTGCTGAGCAGGAAGCCTGACACGACACGGGGCTCGATCCCAGGACACTGAGATCATGACCTGAGCCAAAGGCAGACACTTAACCAACTGAGCCACCCAGGCGCTCCCTGTTTTTAATTTTTTTTTTAACATTTTATTTATTTGACAGAGAGACAGCCAGCGAGAGAGGGAACACAAGCAGGGGGAGTGGGAGAGGAAGGAGCAGGCTCCTAGTGGAGAAGGGAGCCCGATGCAGGGCTCGATCCCAGGACCCTGGGATCACACCTGGAGCCAAAGGCAGACGCTTATCGACTGAGCCACCCAGGTGCCCCCCTGTTTTTAATTTTTTGAAGAACTTCCATACTGTTTTCCATAGAGGATGCACTAATTTACATTCCCACCCACAGTGCACAGTGCACAGGGGTTCCCTTTTTTCCAGACCCTCGCCAACACTTGCTGTTTTTTGCTAATAGCCATTCTAGCAGGTGTGAGGTGGTATCTCATTGTGGTTTTCATGTGCGTTTCCCTGATGATTAGCAATGGTGAGCACCTTTTCATATATGTGTTGGCCATTTGTATGTCTTCTTTTGAGAAATGTCTGGTCAGGTCCTTTGCCCGTTTTTAGTTTGATGTAGTCCCACCTGTTTATTTTTGCTTTTGATACCTTTGTTCTTGGTGTCACAGTCAAAACAATTATAGCCAAAACTAATGTCAGGGATCATACCCCCTATGTTTCCTTCCAGCAGTTTTATGTTTTCAGATATTTCTGTTTCAAGTCTTTAATCCACTGTGAGTTCATTTCTGTGTATAGTGTAAGGTAGGAGTCCAGTTCCATTCTTTTGCATGTGACTGTCCATTTTCCCCAGCACCATTTATGGAAGAGACTGGCTTTTCCCCATTGTATCTTCTTGGCTCCTCTGTCATAAATGAATTAACCATATCTGCATGACTTACTTCTGGACTCACTATTCTGTTTCATTGATCTATTTATCCTTTTTTATGCCAATACCGTTCTGTTTTAATCACTATAATTTTTTTTAAAAGATTTTATTTATTTACTTGACAGAGATAGAGACAGCCAGCGAGAGAGGGGACACAAGCAGGGGGAGTGGGAGAGGAAGAAGCAGGCTCATAGCACAGGAGCCTGATGTGGGGCTCGATCCCATAACGCCAGGATCACGCCCTGAGCCGAAGGCAGATGCTTAACCGCTGTGCCACCCAGGCGCCCCAATCACTATAATTTTGTAATACAGTTTGAAAAAAGGGACTGTGTTGCCTGATGAGCTTTGTTCTTCTTTCTCAAGATTGCTTTAGCTATTCTGGGTCCTTTGTGGTTCCATGCAAATTTTCGGATTGTTTCTTCTATTTCTGTGAAAAATGCCTTTGGGATTTTGATAAGGATTGCATTAAATCTGTAGATTGCTTTAGGTAATGTGGACATTTTCACAATAATTTTGCCAGCTCGTGAGCACAGAATATCTTTTCATTTATTTGTGTCATTTTCAATTTCTTTTATCAGTGTCCTAGAGCTTTCAATGTTGGTTAAATTTATCCATAGGTGTTTTATGCTTTTTGATGCAATTTTGAATGGGATTGTGCTTTCACAACCATATTGTTAGCCCATGTGGGGATCAGCCTTCTGTCCCTGTCCTTCCCTCTCCCTCACCCTCCTGATGGATTGAATCCACTGTTTGCAGTCATCTCTTTTCTTTAGGACTTTTGCTACTCTATCTACTCACTTTTTTTTGCTGTTTTCTTTCTATATGTTTTTTACTTCCACCAGACGATGGTGGGGAGGAATGGCTAAAGTAAATTTCAAATTAATTGCACTTGAGCCACACAAGTTATTGGGAACCCCAGAGGCTGTGGAATTCTGCAGACTTGGTTCATATCCCAGGACTGTGACTTTTTAGCCATGTGACTTAGAACAAGATCTTTGGGTTTGCCACCTGTAGAAGGGTATAATAATAATGATGCAGAGCTGTTCTGAGAAATTTAGAGATGGCAGAGTGGTTGGGGGATTGATGATATCAGACATGGAATGAAGAAAAGGCTCCCTGATCTCTGTCTCCCTCAGTGTCACCTCTTGATTCTCTTTGTAGTCTTGTTCAAGACCCACCGCTGCCGGCTTTCTCCCTCTCCCTCTTCATCTTGCACCAGACTCGACCCTGGGTAACTCTTCCAAGGAACAGAAAGTAAGAGAGTGTTCCGAAATGAATCTAAGCTGACTGCTTAAGCTTTAGCCAACTTTTGAAAATGCTAGAGCCAATAGGGGAAATGCAAGCTCCATTTACAATTCCTTCTGAATTCCAAAGAGTGGAAACCTTGCCAAATATGCACTGAGGAAGTCCCTTCTCTGATCTTACAAAATAGGCCTAGAAGTGCGCTATGCGGATGGATCTTTTAAAACCCTTCCTCAGGGGCGCCTGGGTGGCACAGCGGTTAAGCGTCTGCCTTCGGCTCAGGGCATGATCCTGGCGTTATGGGATCGAGCCCCACATCAGGCTCCTCCGCTATGAGCCTGCTTCTTCCTCTCCCACTCCCCCTGCTTGTGTTCCCTCTCTCGCTGGCTGTCTCTATCTCTGTCGAATAAATAAATAAAATTTAAAAAAAAACAAAAAACCCTTCCTCAAATATTGCTAGCAAGTTCCACATTGGAGCGGAACACCTATGGAGATAGCCTGACCTGTGGCCGAATTTAAAAGTGAAAGGTTAACCGTTCTCACAAAGACAAAGGAATCTTTTGGTGGTGAGTAAAGCAGATTCTAATAGTTTCCCTCCTGCAACCATGCTTTCTCGCCTGCCTGAACCCAGTGTGCAAAGTTGGAGAAAGGGGGACCCGGGTGCTAAGAGAGGGTAGAGCACTAGGGGGCGCCCTCACTTGACACTGAATTGGCAAAATGAGGCTCAGGGCAGCTGGAGGAGGGACAAGATCCATCCAAAAGTCTTTGTTCTTCCTAGGCAGAGCATGCCTGGGGGCTCTTTTAGAATGTCATCGCAGCCACTAGACTTAGAGTGAGTGTCGATAGCGGCTAGATCCGAAGTCTTGATTGCCTGTGGGCAGATCCTGTGTGTGCCTAGCAAAGTCCAAGTATGACTCTTCATTGTCCCTAATTTCATGATCAAGGAATCCTTGTTACACAGCACGTTGGGTAGGAGAGCACCCTTCAGACCCCCCTCAGTCACAACGCTCACCCTCCTCTCTTCCTCCTACCTCCGCACCCACCCGCTCCCTCTGCTACCATCTTCCCTGACACCTACCTTGCACAGACATGTGTCCTGACTTTCTTCCCCACCACGAGTGGCACCTGGAGCTGGTGTTAGTGAGGATACCAAGGCCCGGCCTCAGAGCCGAGGACCACTGGATGGGATGTGCTAGAGGCCTCCTACCCCAATACAGGAAGCACTCTTCTTAGCAGTCCTTGGCATGCACTTCAGAGCTCTTGTTTGCTTTGTAAGTGTGCATTTTTCTTTTTTGCTTCCCTCCTGTGAATTATTAAAACCCACTTGTTTGTTGGCAAGATGTGTTTCATGCTGGGTACATAGTAAATGGCAACCTCCTTATTTTGAGAAATAATCCAGGTGTCTGCTGTGAGGAGCACAAGGTCTACATACCCACGATAGCATGATCATCAAGGATGTTTTATGCAGTCACACAGGTTGTACACTGCACAACTCGAGGGCTACCATTCCCATAGTTTACAAAATGAGTGCCATCCCCCAGACTTATATAGGGTTGTGGCCAATCCCGATGATAAAAATAATACATCTTATTGTTATAAAGCACTATGTTGAGTATTTTTATGTGGAAGACCTCATTTAACCTTTCCATAACTCTCTAATGAAGTAATTAAATTTTCATCCTCACTTAAAGATGAGGAAACTTGAGGCTTAGATAGGTTAATTCATCCAAGTTCATGCAGTTAGTAAGTAATCAGACTGGGATTTGAAGCCTGGAAGCCTGGCTTCTGGAACACATGCTCTGAATCTTTATATGCTACTGCCTCCCATGTCAACAGTCATCTACAGTGAATTATTTTATTTCCTTTTTTAATGGCTTGTCTAGCTTCTTACTGCAGAGTTGACATAAAGTACAATTCCCTTGACTGGGTGAGCCTCTCACTCCCTTCAAAAAATGAAATTCGGGGTCCCATTGGTTGACAGTAAGTCCTGTTGTTGGGGCAGTCTTGGTGGGGATGGAGCACGGCGGGGGTCCCCCTTCATTCGTTGTGAGGCCTGGCTCCTGAGCGGCAGGGAAGGAGCATCCGTGTGCCCTCATGATACCGTAAGAGTACAGCCTGGACTGTAGCTGGAGGGCAAAACAATCAGAGAAGAGGAAAAGTACTGTATCCAGATGTGAATGTTGAGCTTTTAATATCACCTGCCAACTTCGGGCAAGTGATTTGACCTCCCCATACTCAGTTTTACTCACTTTAGAATTGTAACGTTCATGAGGCAAAATTCGTTTGAAAATTTCCATCATAGAGGATTTACTTCTTCATTGTATTACAATCTAACATATAAATTTACTTACAGCTGCAGAGGTCTTTTGATCAAATTTGAATGGTGAGCATGTGGTTACACATCTCCCAGCATTAAGTAATAAATCTCCCAGGACTTGCAAGTGTTCTTTTTTCCACCTTTACCCCAAGTATTCTCTTGTCCCTAGTGTCTCTGCATCACAACGAGGCTGCCCTGCTCCTTCCCTCACTTTGGTCACCTTTGCCCATTTTTCAGACTTCACCTACGATGTTACTTCTCAGAAGTCCTTGCAGATCACACCTCCCCACCAATAACTGAGTCAGATGGCTCTCCTCTGGGCGCTCATTGCACCTGAAAACACTCCACTTGAGCAGTCGGTGCTCTGAATGGTGGTTGCCTCGTTTCCTTGCCTACGTTATTACCCATTTGAGGTCAGAGAGTTCATTCACCAGAGCTTTCCCCAGCATTTAGCACAGTACCTAGAGCACTGAAAACACTTCTTGAATAAATGAATCTATGAATGAACCAGGACAAAAGAAGATAGGAAGAAGGGAAGGAGGGAGGGAGGGGAGGAGGGAGGGAAAAAGAAAACCGTTATAGAGCAATATCTTTCTTAACACTTAGAATCTTGACATTCTAAAACGTCTTTTAAAACCGTCAAGCCAACTCTGTTTTTCCTGTAAGAACAGATATTTTATTTTCTTGCCCCATTGACACAGACAAGCTATGCTCGGATATGTCTGGCCTTCACAGAGCTGCGCACCCCATGGCTGTCTGGCCTAGTGCAGAGACTTGGACCACTCTCATACATATTTGGATTCCAAGGGCTTTTATTGAGATCAGCTGTAGAATGAGTCCCAAGTTACCTCCTCAGCCCAGGAAAGTTACAAAAGAGCAGCAAGCCTTTGGTCAGTTGGTTACAAAAACGTTGCAGTAGGGAGTGATCAGGGTTGGGTGTGTACAAGCACCAGACATTGACTCTTTGTTACTCCTTCCCTCATTATTTACTGGAGAAATCTTTATCCAGCACCTGCAAAGTGCTGGGCTCTGGGCATCCGGGACACAGTAGACACTATGACACTGCTATGCTGAAGTTGACTGGCTCCTGGGAGAGACAGAAAACAAGCCCACACACACGTTTTATGTAATTGCCAAGTGTGAACGATGCTGGGACAGGAAGAAGCAAGGTGCCGAGAGAGACCGAGAATGACAGGCCAGTCCTACCTTCCCTAGGGTGGTTGGTTAGAGGTGAAGGGCAGGAGGAGGCAGTTCCAGGTAAAAGGAGGACAGAGCCCAGCGTGTCTGCAGACAAAAGCGCAGCACGGCAGGAGCCAAGAGAAGGCTGAAGTGAGATCGGACCTGCCAGAGCAGCCAACTAGGGTGTGTCCCGCAGGCCCCAGCAAGGGTTTGGGTTTTCTCCCAAACTGTGGGGGAGGTTAACAAGCCCCTTCATGACCTGGTCTCTGCCCACCTGTTGAAATCGCCATCTCAGTTGGAACTGTCACCACCCCCACCTACTGTGGCCATTCCTGTGCCCCACCTCCCCATGACATTCGCCTCGACCTCCACGCTGAGCCCCTCCTGCGAATGCCCCCTTCTCCTTCTTGCCTGCTTAACCCATCTCCTCATTCATTCCTCCCCTCATCCTCCGGTGCTTGGGTACCACTTTCAGCACTGTGCGAATTGTGGAACCTGGTCCCTGGTCCTTTCTCTCCTCTTGCTGTCAGAGCTGTGGAAGACCCTGGAGGCTTCTTTCGCCATCATGCTCTGTTACAAAACCTGTGTCTGCTCATACAGCCATAGGAGGCAGCCCTAAGTGCTCACCAGGTAGCCGGCTGTCCTGATTCGTGGACTGCTGGGTGGGAGTTTCAGCCACCCGGGTGTCATAACCGAGAGAGCACATGACTAGGAAGATGTCAGGGCTGTATGCCAGCACCCAGCACAGGCCTTGACCCATTGCAGATACTGGCTGGAGGAGTGAATAACTTTAAAGGTATCAAATGTCTCCATACTTATTATTTCTGCCTTTTCCCCTACATATATATTATTCGGGGGCAAGAATGTCCAAACTCCACGTACCTAACTTTGACTTTAAAATGAGCTTTGAGAAAGAACCCATTGGTAATTTGAAGACTGCTTTTTCTTTTTTTAATTTAAAACGTTGTTAGATAAATTGACTTGTAACTGCTGTTCCTTATGACATAAAAACTCTACGTAGCACACACAGAACCCATGCTGTCAGAGTCCCCATTTGTTCTGTGACTCTTCAGTCCACTCACTAGCTCGCAGTGGTAGTCTCACACCAGAAACAACACTACAAATTATTTTATCTGTGAAGAAACTCAACAGTCTTAAAAGGTAGAGTTGTGACTATGGGAAGTGATTTTTTCCACCCATGGTTAGGACATCTCACCAAAAAAGCATAAAGCAACTTCATTACCATCCTCAGGGAAAGGCATTTTCTACGCATCGCATAAAATGACCTTTTTAGACCATCACCCTATGGTCAACCTATCTGGCTAAATAAAATAGTACCTTAAAAGTTTATTTTAGGTCTTCTTCATCCTCAAATTTGGACGGGTGTTTTCCTCCACATTTAAAGGCATATGTAGCCTGTGGGATAGTGAGAAAGCTACCCAATTTAGCCCACCCCGTGACCACTGACTTGCTGAATTACAGTGTGTCCTAAAATTCAAGGAGGCTGGTGGTATTACTTATGCACTTGGTATATAGTGTGTTTTTTTTCTTTTTCTCAAAGCTGCAAGGAGAATTGAGAAAAACTTTTGGAAGTTAAAATGAGGCTAGTTGAACTTTCTGGCTGTTTTTAGAGCATTCTAGGTCATACTCTAGGACAGAGAAAAGAGTCCTTATCCTGGGGTCAGGGGGTAGGTGGTGATATTACCAAAAGTGATAAAATGCAATAGCTTGGGTGGGTTTGTCTTCTGCTCACCCAGCCCCTGTCCTCGAGTTAGGACTGCAGGAGTAGAGCCTTACAGGTGACCTTCACAGCTGCTGACTAATTCTAAAGCATTGGACAAGTCACTTATTCACTTAGCTTAATTTTTCTAAAAGTTATGTTCAAGGTAAGGTTCTCCAGGGCGCCTGGGTGGCACAGCGGTTAAGCGTCTGCCTTCAGCTCAGGGCGTGATCCCGGCGTTAAGGGATTGAGCCCCACGTCAGGCTCCTCCGCTATGAGCCTGCTTCTTCCTCTCCCACTCCCCCTGCTTCTGTTCCCTCTCTCGCTGGCTGTCTCTATCTCTGTCAAATAAATAAATAAAATCTTTAAAAAAAAAAAAAGGTAAAGTTCTCCAACTCCCTTTTCCACTGTTGGCAAGAAAGTTTTTATGCTAGTTAACCTTTCTTAAAGACCAAGGCAAAAGCACTTAAAAAGCAAACAAGGGTCCAGGAAAGTTTGCATTTCTGCTCTGAAGTGTTACTTATTGACACAGATTACGGCCCTGGCTGGGGATTAGTGAAAATGAGAGCACGCTGGAAGGTTTGGTCCAGTTCGGGCTGCTCGATCATCAGAATCTGAGTGGACTAGGTCCTCCTGTTCTAAGGAATTATTTTCTCTATGGGCAGTTAAGTATTTCTTTTGCATTTATCTACACATCACAGATTCACCACGTTTTTGTTTTGTTTTTTAACGTCCACTGGCTCTGTAATTCCTTTGGCTTTTTTTTTTAATGAATAAACAAAAGTGTCCTTACATCACAGTGGTACCAGCATACTCCAGAGGCCCAGGAAATGCCAGGTGAGGGCTGCACTAGGGGTCTTAGAAGTGATTTGCTCCTCAGTGCTCTCCCCCCGAGCTTTCAATTCATATTTGCCCCAGAAAAAATTGAATGACTCCACATTCTAGACCCTGAGGTTTGCTTCCAAGCAGCAGAAACTATGAGTTAAGTTTGCAGATGAGAAGGGTCTACCAGGACATATCACATGGTCCTTTTACTTCCTAAAACAACAAAGTGGCTCACAAAAGACACAAGATACACCACAGGACCCAGTGTTTCTACTCCTGGCTGGACCCAAGAGAAGTGAACTCGGTGTTCAAACTTGGACACAC
Organism: Ailuropoda melanoleuca; assembly: GCF_002007445.2. Lineage (NCBI taxonomy): Eukaryota > Metazoa > Chordata > Mammalia > Carnivora > Ursidae > Ailuropoda > Ailuropoda melanoleuca. Next base: position 31,186,365 of record NC_048221.1, on the reverse strand, counting down.
ATGCACACGGTGGCACCATTCACAATAGCCGAAAGATGGAAACAACCCGGTGTCCATTGTCATTTGAAGGGCAAAATGTGGTGTATCCACACAACAGATGATTATTCAGCCAGAGAAGGAATGGAGCACTGAGTCACACTATGACATGGATGAACCCTGCAAGCATCATTCTAAACAAAGAAGCTGGTCGTAAAAGGCCACGTGTGGTAGGATTCCCTCTATATGAAATAGCCAAAACAGGCAAACCCATAGAGAGCAGATCGTGGTTGCTACAGGCTGGTGGTTGGGGAAGTGGGGACTGACTGTTTAATGGGTACGAGATCTCCTTTTGGGGTGACAAAAATATTCTGCAACCACATAGTGATGATGATTGTACGACATTGCAGATGACTAAACGACAGTGAATTGTGCCGTTTAAAATGGTTGCAATGGTAAATGTTACATGTATTTTACCATAGGATAGAGAGAGAGAAAGAAAAAGAAAGAAAGAAAGAAAGAAAGAAAGAAAGAAAGAAAGAAAGAAAAAGAAAGAAGGAAAAGAGGGAGGGAGGGAAAAAGAAAAGAAAAGAGAAAAGAAAGAAAAGGAAAGAGAAAAGAAAAGAAGAGAAAAGAAAAGAAAAAAAGAAAAGAAAAGAAAGGCACCAGGCATATCTGGAAAGACTTTCTGAGTCAGACTGGATGCCAAACTGAAATGCCTCCGGGATGAGACAGGTAATAAAAGGGAAGGAGGTGTGAGAAAAGAGAAAGACAGGTTGGGATCTGTGGATCTCCCCAAATACTAAAAAGAGAAAGTTTAGAAGACATCATGCTAACAACTGATCTAGGTTTTTGTCAGTGAGTTAGATAAGGCCGAGGGACAACAGAGTGTGTAATCTTGGTGTAAAGGAAACAGGAAGCCCCTGGCTTAGCTCATTGTGGTTTTCCAAGGTAGTTTAGAGTCTTGAAATGCTGGGTGACACAGATGCTTCAGATAGGACAGGCTTTGGGGAACCTTTAGCAACACAGATAGCTAGGTTAAACTTCAAAGGTGAGGTTCGTTGTTGGTTAAAGAGAAAAGATGAAGAACTTGCGGGCAACATAGAGATAATCCGAGAACAGAACCTACTGCTTGCTCTATATTCCTGCCTTGGTTTATGGAAATAAAAACATGTATCCCATCTACTTCACAAAGAGATGCTTGATCTGGGACAGGGCATGTAAGCTAAGTCCCAGTTTCTCCACCTGAAAAATGGAGACCATAGGACTTGCCAAATCTCACTACCTATCTGTCTACGTCCTCCTTATCTGTCTTTGCTCCTAAAATATAAGCTTCTCCCTGAGAGCAGGGGCTATGCTGTGCGTGTCCACTCTTGTTGACCCAGGACCCATCTCAGGGCCTGACACTAGGAACTTGGTGAATATTTCCTGAGCGAACGAGGGATGAGAGCAGTCCATCCTAGAGGAGAAAAGGCAGTCGGGGGTCACAACAAAGCAACGTCTGTCAAGCCCCTGAAGGGGTATGACTTGGGAGAAATGAAATTTGTCCTTCATGCTCCCCTGAAATGGACAGCTAGAACAAAAGGCTGCCATCTGCAACGTGATATGTTTAATAGTAAGATGAAATGGGCCACCTGGACAGATGACAGCCTCCCTGGCTCTAGAGGTATTTAGACACCAGGGCAACAATCACTTTGCTGTAAGTTTTAAAGGGATTCCGTATTAGAATGAGTAAAGTAATCAAGCCTTAAGGTCCTTTCCACACCTGAAATCCATTCATTCATGCTTTCATTCCTTCATTCCAGTAGCCACTTACCAAACACTTGTCACTGTGCCTGGAACAGTGTTGGGGGTAAGTGGGATAAAGCAATGAGTTCTCTGGTCTTTCCTGCCCTCAGAGGGCTTGCAGTCCTAATGGGTGTATAGATGGGAAAATAAATCTCTACAATAACAGCATATGATAAGCTATATATTACTTTTCCATAGCAACACCTGTTTTGTCTGTCGTGAACAGTGCACCAAGACATGCGGTGAAGGCTCCAGGTACCGCAAGGTGGTGTGCGTGGATGTGGACAAAGGCAGCGAGGTTCATGGCGTACAGTGTGACCTGAGCCAGCGGCCTGTGGACCACGAGAGCTGTAGTTTGCAGCCCTGCGAGTATGTCTGGATCACAGGAGAATGGTCAGAGGTACGTCCCCGGAATTCTGTAAACACCTTCAGGTCAGTGACAGCTTGAGGGCAACAGAGGGACCAGGGCAGGAATGGGGGAGACTCGGACCCATCTGCCAGTTCTGCCTTCTGGGGCCAGAGTGTCCCATGTGCAAGGTGGGAGAGCGCTTGAGATGTCACTCAATTCTGTGACTCCCATTGACGCCCTGTTTGTATGATAAGGAAGGAGAATCATCACTGGGCCTGCAAGTTCATTTGATGGCTGTCAGTGTCTGAAGAAAGTTAAGGTCAGAAAATGCCCTTCGTGGGGTGCCTGGGTGGCTCAGTTGTTAGGCGTCTGCCTTTGGCTCAGGGCGTGATCCCGGCGTTATGGGATCTAGTCCCACATCAGGCTCCTCTGCTGGGAGCCTGCTTCTTACTCTCCCACTCCCCCTGCCTGTGTTCCCTCTCTCGCTGGCTGTCTCTCTGTCAAATAAATAAAATCTTAAAAAAAAGAAAAGAAAAAGTGCCCTTTGTGTCAGAGAGACAACAGGGAATGGTGGAGACTATGACAAACCAGCACAAACCATGTGATGAGAACAGACTTCTCTCCCTTTCCAGCGGAGGCCATGCAGAAATGTGCGTCCAGTGTTACCAGACCTGACTTTTCAAGGGAGGACAAAAATCTGAACTTTTATATGAGATCTCCTAACTTTAAAATGTGGATTCAGATCTTTTATTTGGAACATTGTGTGGGGCAAACCAAACACTTTTGTGGGCCAGATATGGGTAGCTTGTTTCACAACCCCCAATCCAGAGGAAGAAAGTAATTTTCTGTATTAGTCAAGAAATCAATTTCTTCTTCTCTCCGTGTGTACACAATGCCTAACCTAGAAACTTTTTATTATTAATATACCAATGGTAATAATAGCATGATTGTATTGTTTTCAAGCCTCATAACATTTTCAAAGACTGAAAGACCTGTAATATGCAAACCAGTTGTCATTGCCCAAAAGGAATGAGAGGTGCAATTACCTGGGCGCAGAGCAAAGGTGCTGAAGATTTTTAGATAGTATGCTCTTCACTGGACCCTTTTCAAGTTTGACAGGACAGCAATTTCACATTTTAATAGGAGGAATATTGGCGTGTAGATGAAATGTGTTGGGTGTTGAATTGTTTCTGCACTGTAGCTGGCCTGAAGTCCTTTCTAACTATGTCTCCCATTCTTCTCTTTACTCCAATGATTTTGCCTCCCCTTCTCCATCCAGCAGACATCTGGCTGTGTCTGGAGACATTTTTGATTGTCAAAACTGGGAGAAGTGGGATGCTACTGGTATCTAGTGGGTCGAGGTCGGGGATGCTTCTAAGCATCCTACAGTCCGTGGGACAGCCCCTCCTCTGCCACACACACTCTCAACAGAGAGCCATCTGGCCCAAAGGGCAATGGTGCTGAGGCTGAGAAACCTGCTTTACCCCCACTCTGCTTGTTCTCTGTGTGCTCTTAAAGAGTGGAGGGGAGACATGGTCCAAATCATTAGGAAGTAGATTTACCATTGGCTAGCCAGGAACCCAGGGAGTCCAGATGCTTGTTCAAATAGTCCTTGACTTTGAGTTTGAGGCATAATTTCCAACCCATTCAAATCCCAGGGAGGGTAGGGGAAGGTACCTGGGGAGGGCTCCTCTCTTCTCTTCGATTCACCTCTCCTGGTTCCTCATCAGCCATGGTCCCTAACTTCTGGTTCTTAGCCCTGTCCCACCAAGCCACGCCCTGGCTTGCAGTAGGGGGAAAGCCTGCCTTTCTGTCTCTCCCTCCTCAGGCCTCTGTCCCTCTCTGCCTCCTGGAGGCCTCCTCTTAGTTGGTTTCTGGCTTAGTTCTTGGTCATTCATCTTTCTGGAGTTTCTACACCTTTCACACTGTGAACATGGGCCTCCTTATCTTAGCCAGTCTTTTTTGTGCTGCTATTATTATGCTAAAAGAATTTTGATCTCTTTCTAAGACTGAGTCCTGTCACTCCTATAGATTTATTTTAACCTTAATCTTAACCCGCAACAGATGAGATTTAGAAAGAAAGAAAGAAAGAAAGAAAGAAAGAAAGAAAGAAAGAAAGAAAGAAAGAAAAAAAGAAAGAGCCTTCCATATTGCTACAAATTCTCGAATGTATCATGGATTGAGAACTCTGCAAATTTACAGGCAAAGTTGCAAGGGTTGGAGATGGGTCCTCACATGGATGCAAGGATCATGGTGCCAAAGGCACTGGACCAGAAATCCCTCTAGAAAAGCTTCTGGTAAAATACAAGGGCCCCAGCAAGCCCTGCCTTCTCTGCGGGAGCTCGTTATCGGGCGAGCTGTGTGCTTTTTTCTGGGCTCTACTTGAATGTGGGGAGGCCTGGGTCAGATGGGGAAGGAGGATCCGTCCCCCCTTGGCTGATGCATGCATTTTCTCTGCTCGGGCCTGAAGTGTCTCACCAAGGCAAGGAGTGCACATTCTTATTCCTTCATCCTGCTTTACTGGTCTTTTCCAATTAGAGAAGTAATAGATGCTCGTGATGAAACAAGCACGAGGCCCCAGGGCATGGGGAGTCCAGACTGAGAGCGTCCCCACTCCCTCCTCCCTCCCAGCCTGGACAGACAAACAGACAGTGCCCATATGAAACACCCCAGACTAGCTTTGCCCGCTCCCGGGCCTGGCATCTGCTGGCTCTGCGGGCATTTGAACATCAGCAGCCGAAGAAGAAAGAAATGTAGGCAGGATGCTTCCAGGTCTCGAGCCAGTGGAAAAGGAGGGCCCGGCGGCACTCTCTGTGCCTCTGGCTGGGCCTGCTCCCTCCTTGCCTCCAGAACCTCTGCAAGGGGCATCTTCTCCCCAGAGCAGTTATGGGAGAGGAACGCCATGTGGCTCAAAGCAACAGCTCAGAAGATGTTCAGAATGAATGACACTATGGCTTTTAATAGCTCGTGAGACCCGATGGATGCTGTGGTTCCTCACCCCAGAAAAAGCACCACACACCGCTTGCTGTGGACTGTTTCGGGGGTTCATATAGGCCACCTCAAACAGCCTTTGGACTCAAGAATCCTGATTCTCTCACTTAATTTTACAAGAGATAGGTGGTTATTTGATGACAGTGTCTAAAAATACCATCAAAACTAAATTCACTAAACTAAAACTAAATTCACTATACTTCCATGTTAGTTTTTAAATGTATTACATAAAACACTTAGCTGGGGAGGTTGAACATATTTGAAAATTCCATCAATAACCGATTAGATGTCTCATCAGGGGAAGGATCTGGGACACTAGTAAGACATGCATTCTTTCTTCTTTTCTGTGTTGTTTGTGTATTTTTAAATGCCGTGTAATTATGGTAAAAAGGTTAAGCAATCACTTGATCTGGTGAGATGGAGAAAGAGAGAGGGTAGCGCAGAAAGGTAACATTTTGATATATGGGCAGGGAGAGAGAAGAGAGGATGTTGAGTGGAGAGCAGATGGGAAAGCAAAACGCATGGAGCTTGAAAGGAAAACTGTCCCGGAGTCCCCTCTTGCCTAAGTGCTTGGGTTTCACAGGTAACTCAGGTGGGCTGTGTCACTCCTCCCATTCCCCATGGTCACAGCTCTGGTATGGTCACTGTAGGTTTGGAAAAGCTTGTGGTCCTGGTGGGGATCCTATAAATGGGGACAGGGACAGCTGGAGCCCCACCCCCTTTTTCCCCTTGAAATCTAAAGAAGGGGCCCAAAGCGCCCCCATCTGCCCTGGGGGGCAAGGAAAATACAGTGGAAGCACTAGATCCTGGAAGGCGTGGTTTCGTGGTTTTGGGTTGCATAGCCCCTGTGGGCTCGGGGCCTGTCTCTTGAAATGCATAAGCTAGCTAATAAAGTGAGAGCTTTCTGCAGTGTCATGGGGTCAGCCCTGGATGTGGAGGTCACGGCCTGTTGTGGGCTGCCCCCAGGCGCTGCTCAGCCTCTCCTCCCGACCCCTGTCTTCCCAGTGCTCAGTGACCTGTGGAAAGGGCTACAAACAAAGGCTCGTCTCCTGTAGTGAGATATACACCGGGAAGGAGAATTATGAGTACAGCTACCAAACCACCATCAACTGCCCCGGCACTCAGCCCCCCAGCGTCCACCCCTGCTACCTGAGGGAGTGCCCTGTCTCGGCCACCTGGAGAGTCGGCAACTGGGGGAGCGTAAGTAGACCGTTTGGTCATCAAATCCAAAAGCGTTGGGATCCCAAACTCCATCTTAAACACATCCCGCCTGACCCATCCCGAGTGATTCTCCTCCCAGCTGAGATGATGAGAAGACACGGGAGTTAATGTCTTGAAGTGGGCTTATGGGAGGAGAAGGGTTTTCTTCTCGGGTGGCAGGATGGCCCCTATGCATAGAGCATGGGCTCCAAAGCCAGACAGCCTCCCTGGGAATCCCGGTGCTACTTCTCCCCAGTTGAATGTAAAGGGCAACACTTTTGTGTCTCAGTTTCCACATCTGCAAAGTGGGTGGTTGTGAAGAAGGCAATATGTCAACAGCTCTCAGATCACCATAGCAAATGTCAAGTTACCTGTGTTTTACCACAGGGCTTCTAAAAGCAAGCCCCCTAGGACTCTATCACATAGTAAAAGTGACAGAAGAGTTAGTCATTGCTTCTGTGGTCAGGAAGCCGATATATCCTAGCCCCTCTTTAACGGGAGTATTTCATTGCATTAGGGGTACAATACGTGAGACTATTTTAAATTGGGACTGCCCTGAAATCTTGCCACCGACCCGGGCTCCGGACTCCTAGGTTCTCAGGATTGGAAAGTGATGAGGTGTGAAATACCTCAGATCAGTTGAAAGTAGTTAGGGTTTGATTCCCAGCTCCACCATGACCTCGAACAAATTTCTTTTGACATGTGGGCCCCAATTTCCTCTCTGTAAAAATAGAATAATGGTAATACCATCTCAGAGAATTTTTGTGAGACTTAAATGAGAATATATATATATATATATCGTATTATGTACACATACCCTATGTCTATATAAACACATATGTAAGACACACACATGTATAAACATCTGGGTATCATGCTTAGCACAGAGACTGGCCCGCCATACGTGTCCCATACATGTCAGCTGTTGGGTTTTCAGTAGCCTGAGGTCTGAAATGACACTCTGGACATGATGCCTCAGGCTGTGAGCTGCATGCCACAGAGCTGCCCCCCCCCGCGTTCAGCAGCTGCACCCCTGTGCACCCCTGACTCTGCTCTGCCTTGTAGTGCTCAGTGTCTTGTGGCGTGGGAGTGACACACAGATCTGTACAATGTTTAACCAACGAGGACCAGCCCAGCCACTTGTGCCCTGCTGATTTGAAGCCAGAAGAGAGGAAAACATGTCACAATATCTATCACTGTAAGTTCGCCCGCGGAAGCCATCTTTCTGGGGCATGGGGAACAGGGTTTCTTTGTTTCTTTGTTGGCCTACCCTTTCTGGAAATAGAAAAGTTATAAGAGAAAGAAGCACTGGGGATGTAATGCACAGCATGAATTCTGTAGTGAACACAGATTTTGGTGCATTTGAAAGTTGCTATGAGGGTAGATCCTACAAGTTCTCATCGAAAGGGGAAAAAATATTTTGTCATTGGTTTTTGTTTTGTTTTGTTTTGTTTTTTGCATCTCTCTGAAATGATGGGTGTTAAGTAAACTGATTGTGCAATACACTTTAACCCATAGGGTGCTACATGTCTGTTACCTCTCCGTAAAACTGAAAGAAAGAATAAAGAAAACACTTATCCCCCAAAAGGGCAAGAATTAATTTTAAAGAAATTGTCCCCGTTTTTTAAAGCAAAATAGTGTTAGTATGAAGAGGATAGTCACTCCATAGCGGACAATGGGCATCCTGGAGCGTCACGCTCCATTTTTGCATTTCGTGTTTTCTAGGTGAGTTACCCCAAAACTGCAAGGAGGTAAAGAGACTGAAAGGTACCAGTGAAGATGGTGAACATTACCTGCTCATCAAAGGAAAGCTCCTGAAGGTGAACGTTGGACATCAGTCATTATTTCTAGAATGATTTGGGAGTGTGTGGTCCTGGGCCTCATCGTCTGGTTGCTGAGCTGCTCTTCATCGGTTATTTCTGGTCTGTCTTTCAGATCTTCTGTGCAGGGATGCAGTCAGACTACCCCAAAGAGTACATTACGCTGGTCCATGGCGACTCAGAGAATTTCTCTGAGGTGTACGGGCACAGGTAGGCGAGCTCAGGCTCAGAAGAGCACAGACGCCTTCAGATCCCTGGAAATACCTTCCCATGCTTACCAGAACATTCTCTCTGTACTGCAGGTTGCACAACCCAACCGAGTGTCCCTACAACGGGAGCCGGCGGGATGACTGCCAGTGTCGGAAGGACTACACGGCAGCTGGGTTTTCCAGCTTCCAGAAAATCAGGATAGACTTGACAACTATGCAGATAATCAGTGAGTCCAGGGGAGTGTCACGGGGGAGGGAATGTGTTCATGAGTCTCTCCATTCAGCCAGCAAGCTGCACACTGCTCACTGGCTAGAGACAAGGCTCTGAGATGCCAAGGGGAAGCAAGACGAGCTGCCTGCAGTCCAGTGATGACAACCCGGGTGCAAGGGTCCAAGCTGCGTGGGGGCAGGGTTTGCCCGGGGCGGAGCTCGGTCAGACTGCGGGGGAGTGAATGAATGGAGGAGGTGAAGGCCTGGGAAGGGTACTACTGCGGTGTGGGGCGTCAGGGCAGCATCCCCCAACACAGGACTCTGAACCTGAGAACTGAAGGTCAACGAGGAGTTAGCCAGGCACAGGGTATCAGTGTGGGGAAGGGAAGTGTGGAAGCAGAAGTTTTTAAGGGAGAAGAAAGAGCAGATCAAACCTCAAAGCTAAGAGACTCCTGTGGAATCATCTGTCCCCCACGCGGCTCCCCCTTGCAGAGTGTATACACGTGCAGGGCCATAAGCCTAATTTTATCTGATTGTCAATTTACGGAAGAAAAATGGTACACAGACTTCTCTTTTTTTTAGCATATGTTTAAAAAGATTTTATTTATTTATTGTCAGAGAGAGAGCACAAGCAGGGGGAGCAGCAGGCAGAGGGAGAAGCAGGCTCCCCGCTGAGCAGAGAGCCCGATTCTGGGCTCCATCCCAGGACCCTGGGATCATGACCTGAGCTGAAGGCAGACTCTCAACCAACTGAGCCACCCAGGTGCCCCCAGACTTACTCTTATTAACAAGCCTCCATGTGAGCTGATTTCATACGCAAGCCTGGACTGCATTTTTTTAGGGACATTAATCATAGGTGTGGTTAAAGACAGGCAAACTATCCAAACATGTTCCCTTGAATGGAGGAAAAACAGAAATCATGAATAATTAATTTTTCCTCATTAACATGGCTCGCATAATATCACATTGCTTTCCTCTTGAGATAGACTAAAGTCGATTTGTACCAAGATCCTTTTTATTGCCTTCAGCCAGCCTGACGTGGGCTAAAGGCAGAGAGTCTGCGGTTTCTTGCTTAGAAAAACACTCCAGCTAAGACCCAGGGCTTCTCTGCTCTGAAGCTGCAAGGGCCCCATTCCCAGACTTCCCTCCTGCTGGAGCATGGGTAACTGCAGAAAGATTAAGGCCTTTTGCTGTTCCTGAAAGGCTAGGTGGAAAGGTAAAAAGTTGCCTCTGCCTCCTGTTCCACGAGCAATAGCTTTTGTGGGATTCTCACTTGAACTGCTCCTGATCTGTGTTCCCCATTTGTAGAGCTGCTCTCAGACGCTCCAAAGAGGGTTACTAACACAAGCATTGTTTTTATTGGCTTTTTTTTTTTTTTAACTACAAGTGAGCCCCATACTTGAGAAACTGCCGTTAATACTTTCAAGATGTGGGTTCTAATTGCTCCACATTTTGGCAACAGTAGTGCATAGGCCATGGGAGGACAGATGAAGCCTCAGGGAGTGACTCCTAAGTAGTTGGAAATGCTGTTGTGGCTTATTTCCTCCTGTCCTTAAGCTTGGGAGGCGGTATACGGGAGATCCACAACCGTCCAAGAACACTACATTTAATGGAGGTGATTCACATATTTATGTATATGAGAACCAAGTCCAAAGTCATCTTAAACCCCCCTTTTGGCTTCCATACTGTGAAGAGACTGTGCAGATGAAACCCAGGGAACGAGGCTCTTGGCACCACAAATATAATGGGGGGGAAAGCGAGCGCACATCTGGACCCATTTGCTCACTAATGATCCTTTGGATTTCTTTTTTCTCTCCTACTCCCTCTTACTCTTTCTCTTACTACACTCCTTCCCTTCTGCCTCTCTGTGACTGTCCTGTCCCTTCTGTACCTTTTTGTCCTTCTGTCTTCTCTCCCTTTCTCCGAAACCCCACAGCCACTGACTTACAGTTTGCCAGGACGAGCGATGGGCACCCTGTCCCTTTTGCCACAGCTGGGGACTGCTACAGTGCTGCCAAGTGCCCACAGGTATGTGGGGGGGGGGAGCTCCGCTGACCAAGGACCCACATCCCACCCTGCCCCCAGGGGACCCTTGGCTGCATCCGCTCCTGGGAATACAGTTAGAGGAGCTGCTCTGGAGGGCAATGTGCCCGCCTGCGTCAACAGTCTCAGCAATGCTCAGAGCTACTAATCTAGGAATTCCTAGTGTTTCCCAAGGAACCCATCAGAGCTACACGCCAAACTTCTGCATTCAGCAAAATGCACCTATTATGGTGGTAAAAATTTAGAAGTAAATGAGACGTCAGATGGCAGAGGCTTGCTTAAACAAATGATGATGGTTAATAAAATGAATATTACGCAGTCAGTGACACGTTGCTCTGTTTCCTGACTGGCTCTTTAAGAAAATGAAAAGCCCTGCTTTGTAGCCTTTGCCAGTTTCCAAGGTGTAAATAGTCTCCTTCCGCCCCACCCCACCCCAGTAACCGATTTCAAGCCCAGGAACTGTTCTGTCACTGAATGGAGCTCACACACCACGGCCAGCCATTAAAAATTCTAAACATTGCACGATACAGAAAAATTCTTCTTCCTACTTCAGATGTATAAAACGTATCATGTTCAGACGAAGACATGCAAGTTTCTCATCGCCTACGAGATTCCCTCCTCAGCGAAGTCGCTGAAGGGCCATGGCAATGCCCAACTGTACTTCCAGCTTTCTGGCCCCTTTAGAGGTGCGGCAAGTTTAAACTTGCCTTATGAAACATGCTGGCATGGTAATTAACCCACTGCCAAATTTGCAAAGCAAGCGTCAGTCTTTGCAAGAAGCTCCTGCCCTGAGAAGGGAGAAGGAACTCAGTGATCAGGGGCAGGAGAACTTGGCCCCTCATTCTTGCTCTGGTTTGCATGGGGTATTCACAAGGCTGTTGCTAAACTCTGGGTCAGGAATTTCCCACTTTGCCGACAGGCCTTCAAAAGTCTGGGGACTGGGGCCTAGAGATGCATTTGGAATCCCAGGCACTGTGTCCCCGGGATGGATTTACGCCCAACCACAGAGACCATCCAAAGACAAACACATCTGAATTTTCTTTTAACGAAGTGTTTTCTCAGCCCCCAGCTTCAGAAAGCAATGCTAAACATTTTAGAGAAGTGAAAAGGAAGCTCTCAGGGAGAAAGAAAATAAACAAAGGGCATAATGGTAAAAGGGGGCCTCTCCTCTATTACCCAGGAATTGAAAACTTTTGAAGTGCTGTTTCTTTAGAGCAGCTGATGACTTCAAACACCCCATGGGTATGGGTTGCATTTTAACAGCTAATAGATGAGCCCTGTCCTGCCTTATTCAAAAGTCCAAGGATTTTCTTGTTTCTCTGTGCGTGCATCTTTGGGGAAGTTTAAGTAAATGAAAGGTAATTTGCATTCATTTCTTTTAATAATTCAGAGACAAATGAACTTATTGATTTGCTAAATCCTGCCCCTGAAGCAGTTGCTAAATGAGAAAACTCAAAGCCTAGTGAGAAGCTAATTTATATTTCCTAGCCCATTCTTCAAACCATATCTGCACTTTGAGAATTCCATTCCTCAGACCTGAATTGAGCACCAGTACGTGAGTGTGAAAGCTGGGTGTGGCAGATCGGTTTTCCAGGGAAGGTCTACAGGAGCACACTTGGGCCAGGTGTTTGGAGCACAGGCTCCTTCCCGCACCTAAGGATTGCACGGAAGTCAAAGCAGAGGGACGTTCTGTTTGCCACTCTGCTTCTTCCTCCCCATCCACGCTGTTGCTTTGGGGATTTATTTAGCAATAAGAGCGGGTTCCCTGAGAGCCCCCAACTGAAAATACAGCCAGAATGTGGTTTTCTGTTCTGATCACTGGGGATGCCGCATTGTCGTGGTTGATGCTGGTATTGGTTGGATTTATTGAAGGTTTCCTAGATTGTAGACTTTGCCCAGCATTTCTAAGTCTGTGTAGCATGTAATCCTCACAGCGACCTATGAGAATGTCTCCCTTTTCAGATGAGAATGTGGAGCCACCGGGAGATTGGTAGCTTGCCCCAACCCACACAGCTGGTGCTCAGTAGAGGCCGGATTCGATCCCAAGTGTGTCTGAGCGCAAACCCACGCTGGCTGATGTGTCTGCCTGACACCCTTGCAGACAAGACTTTGCCGCCTCCCCTTTTGTCCCAGCAAAGCAAAACCTCTCTTTGTCTCAGGCACATCTTTGGCAAATCTCTCCGGATCCCCTAGCGTACGCGTAACTCTGAATTACTTCTATTCTCCTAAATCAGCAACAGGAGCTAGTAGTTATCACTCTCAGGCCCTCTACCCCATGAAGATGAGGCCCCCATAGGAGCAACGATGTCCCACCTGGAGCTAAGAGACAGTAAGTCTCCTTGGGCAGCCCTCAACTTAGGGTAGTTCTCATCAGCAGAAATGCAGGTCCCCGAGCTGAGAAAGGTGGAAACACAATGAGGAGGAAGATCTCCTGTTTCATGAGGTGTATCGCGTGCTCTGAGAGAGCAGGTCTAGCTAACGGTGCATGTGGTGTGTGCTCAGATCCCGGACCTCCAGATCAGCTGCGGCCGTTCTTAGGCTAGAAGCCAGGTCAGTGGCATGGACCTTCCAAGAACCTGGAGATCAAAGCCGATCCAGTCTACCTTTTCTGCAGTGCAGGGGTGGGGGGACTGTCAGCATGGGAAGCAGGGTGGGGAGGGGGGAAAGAGAGGGATCCTGGGCAGTGATGTGGTCTGGACATTACGCGTGAACATCCGCCTCAGGGCAGGCGGGAGAGTGGAATGAGGAGGCAGTCAGTGGGACAGGGAGGGGGTGGTGCAGCTCGGAGAGGCCTGTGTCTGAGGAGGCCAGGCCAGGAAGCACTTTCGCAGCCGCAATCGTGAACTCCTGTTGAGGCTACTTGACCTAACAGCCACTAACATCTGTAGAGTACTGTCATAAAATAATTTCCAAAAATGTTTTTAAGACATCACCTACTCTCTGCCCGGTTATGAGTTAGGCATGTTATACCTTCTAATTCCCTATTTGCAGGTTAGACTTTACTAACCCATTTTACAGATGGACTCAGGAAAGTGAAACCATTCGCCTGAGGTCACACTAAACGTAGTGGAGTCTGGATTCTAGGAAATATGCATTCTGTGCACCAGAGTTTCTCAACCTCCACGCTGTTCATGTCTGGGGCCGGATCATTCCCTGTTGTGGGGACTGCGCTGGGCATGGCAGGATGTTTAGCAAGATCTCTGGTCCCTACTGTCAAGATGCTAGGAACACACACACACCTGCCAGTTAGGACAACCAAAAATATCCCTAGATATTGCGAATATCTGGGGGCAAAATCATCCCCTGTTGAGAGCCACTAACTTAGACCAGATTAATCCCCCGCATTACTTCTGGGAGTTAGAATCCAGCTGTCCCCATGTTATAGATGTGGAATCTAAGGCCTGAGAGGGGTTTCTAAACTCTGCTAAACTCTTTAAATATCAATGGCACTGGTATGGAGAGGAGACCTGCAGGGTACATTAGTCCCAGACGTCATAGTGGACGAGCTAGGGTGGAATATTTATTAAGAATCTAGCAAGTGCCTGGTCACATGTTACAAACCATTATTGATGGAAATAAAGCAACCCTGAGGACCTCCCCTTACCAAGCTTACTGTTCTATTGGAGTCAACCAACACAAAACGCCTGCTACCCGTATTTCTGAGCATCTACTAGGTACCAGCTGTGTGCTGCTTGGCTAATTTCACTTGGTCCTCCCTGCAGTGCTCTGAGGCGGGTACTGTTATTCTCTTCCATTTTACTGGTGGACAAACTGGGTTTCCGAGAGACCAAAAAAAAAATCTGTCCAGGGTTTCCTACCCCCCTGGGGGAAAGAGCCGAGTTTTTACACTGAGCTCTGGCTGGCTGGGAGTCTCCACCTCACTGCCCTCCTCCTCCTCCTCGCTTTATTAAAGATTGCTTTAACAAAGTACGGGATTGTGTAAGGTTCAGAGAGGAAGAGAGGAAGCATCGTCCGTGAGCCTGTTGGTGCAGAACATTTTCAATTCTGAAACTGCTCGCTGTGGGATAGGAAGCCTCTACAAATAATTTCAGGTGCTTTTGTGGAGTCATTTTTGGAAACGAGAAAGAGACAGATGGGGAAAGCAAGAGAGGATCTCTGCTGCAGTGGCTTCTTAGAAATAAACCTGGAAACCCCAGCCCGCCCCCCCGTTTTGAAAGGAATCCTGGAGCCAGGTTGGGACCTGGGATCCCGGGGGGGCGTGGAAGAGGCGTCCTGGCCGCGGGCCACGTAGAACGGGCCGCGCGCGCCCTCTGCTGGCGGTTTCGGAGAACGCGCCTCTCCTTTGAAGTCCCGCCCCGCTGTGCTTAGTACGCAGAGTGCTCTGCGCGGCAGGGAGCGGCAGCCCGGGAAGCTTTGGCAGCGAGATCTTGTTAGAAAAATTACACTGTGGCATTTTGTTCCTGAAGGAATCTGATAATTGTGAGCAACATCAGGATTGCTGTGTTAGGGAGGCAGAATGGCGCTGGTTGAGAGCGAGGACTTTGAAGTCAGGAAAATGTGATTTGGACTCTCACTGTATCCTGCAGAAGTTAATCACCTCCTCTGAGCCTCAGTTTCCCCATCTGTAAAGAGAACCCCTTCATAGTGCTCTTAGGATGCATGAGATGATGCATGTAAAGTGCCTGGCCCAGACCTCCCTCCCTCCTTCCAGAAAAACTTTCATTAATTAGTAGCTATCGTAATTAATTGATGTCCTCCCTTCCAAGGTCCCTTTTACTGTGTGGCCTTTGCTTAAGACATCACGTGGACTAAAAATCTTTTTCATTGGCCATTTATTCCAGGGTCGTTTTAGCATCAACCTTTACGGAACCGGCCTGTCTTTAACTGAATCAGCCAGATGGATATCACAAGGGAATTATGCTGTCTCCGACATTAAGAAGTCCCGGGTAAGGTTACCTAGTGGCTTCGGATGGGTTTTGTTTTCTCTTTCCTTCCTTCCCTATTCGTCTGTTGTGGTGGTGCGAAAGGAACGAATGTGCTTTCCCACTTCCTCAAACCATTTTGCAAAGTGTCAGGAAGAGAATTTAGGAAATAAATTGAAAGTGAAGCATGTGTAAGTGAGTGTATCAGAAGGAGCCCTGTTCTTCCCTTCTGGTGAATTCTTCCCTGAGTTGTGAACCTGTGAACCATCCAAGTAATTAGGTGATACTTAACCAGGAAGTTGAAAGCAGGAAGAAGCCTCTAAGAGAGTGGGTGGCTCTGACACTGCAGTTAGCCAGCATGAGATTCCTTTTGTGAACTTGAGGAAAAAGATGTTTGTTGTTGTTTTAAGAAAACTTGAAATGTAAAGGAAGCTGGAAGAAAGCGAGAACTTATCAGGTGATGTTTCCGGAGAGTTAGAGAAACACTCAGGGGTTCCACAATAACCAGGTTTTCATGCTCGGGAATCTCGCCACTCAAGGTGTGGTCCCCACGGAGGACCAGCATCACCTGAGGCTCGTTGCAAATGCAGTTTCTGGGGCCCCAGAGCTTCTCAGTCAGGATCTGCCACTGAACAAGGTCACCAGATAGATCATGAGCACAGCACAGCTTGAGAAGCACTGGTCTATGCAACTGTTCCTCTGCGCCGTTTCTTAGAATCACTTGGGAAAGCTTAAAATGCATGTGCCCTGGCCCCAGCTTGATTTTCCTAACAGGAACCTGAGGCAGGGGTAGGGCTTTAAACTCCCTAGGCAGCTCTCTTGTAGAGCCAGGGCAGAAACTGCTGCCTGTTACCAGGCTCCCCTCAGAACTTCTGAGCACCTGGGGTAGGAAACTGACCCAGGGACAAATGGGAAATTTACCAGAGTATGACCCAGGGTCCCAAGTCCTGCTTCCGCCATGACCCCCACCCTGGGGTCTCCTCAGAAATGTGGGGAGGGGAGGAAAAAGAAGACGAGAACTGGAAAAGCAGGTGTCATTCCAAAGTAGGGTTGTCAGCTCAAATACCGACGCCCAGTTAAATTGGAATTTGAAATAAACAAGCAACGATTTTTTTTTTTTTACTATACGCTTGTCTTATACATTGCATGGGATATATTTAGTCTAAAAAAATTGTTTATTTGAAATTTACATCTAAGTGGGTGTCCTGTATTTTTATTTGCTAAACCTTATCAAAATCAGAATACAAAGAAAAAATTCAAGCTGCTTCCCCCCAGGAAGAAACATAAGTTGTGACTTCCCAGGGAAGTCCCAGAGTTTCCCAAGCCCATTTTTTTAGCTGCCAGGGTTAAATTTGTCTACAAAAAAAACCCATCTTACTCCCTTTTTTCTCTAAGCCAATCAACCACCTCAAATCTGATTCACTAAATGGCCATACTGATCGCTCGTAAATCATTAAATGTTTTCCTTTGCACTGAAAGGAATAAAGATAGCTGACTGCACACGTGTTTTAAAAAGTGCTCCCAAATTATAATGTTCTTCCCGGCCACTAACCCTCAGGGTCCATATATTATGGTTCAGTCGCTCAGAGAAACAAAAAATTAACTGTCCAAAACGGTCGGACCTGAAGCATGATTCTGTAGGAAGCCATCTATGTAAACTACGTAACTTAAGTTTCATTCTGTTAGTCCCTACCACCATTGCTGTTTTCATTTGGAAACTAAAAATTATTACGGCAGGGAGCGCCACCTGCTGGAGAGAATGATCACTACCCTGCAACGTTGGCCGGTTCCCAAGCCTTTGAGAGAAGTTAGCCTTTGCTGGAGGGAGTTGGTTTGACAGTTGCCTGCCAGCATTTTCCTTTTTTTAAATCTTGGTGTTACATGACAGCTCAGAGAGCCTGAGCTTAAAATTAATCTCAAGGGTCTGTCGAGCACTCCTTATGAATCCCGGGGAGCCAGGTGGAAACCATCTGTAGCTCTTGGCAGCCCCGACAAATGCTGCTCTGTGTGCCTCACCTGCTACGTGGTTCTCAGAGCAGCATCCCCTGAGGATGCTCCATGAAAATGGGCCTCCCTGGCTGAAGACATCTGGGAAGAAACTGTACATTTTGTTTCCCTCTTGAAGACCACAGTAAGCATTCGTGTATTAAAGGTTAGAATAAAGTATACAGGAAGGAAGCCTGTGCGACTTTATTCAAACCAGTGTTCCCCTAAATCAGTGGTTCTCAAACCGGAATGTGTATCAGCATCATCTGCGGGACTCATCACCTGCAGGGCACAGCCAGCCTCGGGGTGCTTGGGTGGCTCAGGTCATGATCTCAAGGGTGGTGAGATCGAGCCCCACATCGGGCTCTGCACTGGGCATGGAGCCTGCTTGGGATTCTCGCTCTCCCTCTCCCTCTGCCCCTCCCCCCTCAAAACAAACAAAAACAAACAAACAAACAAACAAAAAAACACAGCCAGCCTCAGGAGGGACCCAAAATGTACATTTCCAACAATTTCCTGGGTGGTGCTGATGCCCCTGGCCTAGGACCACATTTTGAGAAACACTGACCTGTCAAACCACCCCAGAACCTTCTTTTCAAAGTCGGACCTTTTAATTTCTCCGAATAACCTGTATTCCGTGTAATGGAACACAGTTTGCAAAACTGTATAATGTCCTGCTCCCACCGTTACCTGCCACAGTGTCCCCAAGGGACTGAGGCCCAGTCCTCTGTGGCACTTGGACCCTGGCCAGTCATCATCCTCTCACCTCCAAACAGCCCTGCTCTGATTCAGTCTCAGATCATCACTCCTTACTTTTCTTCCCTTTTCTGCTGGAAGCTACAGGGAAAAAGGCATAGTGAAAACTTCAATTCCCCAAACCTGGTTGGCAATAAAATGTTTTCCCCAAGCAAAACTGCGGGGAAACTCTGGTCATATCCAGGATAAACCTGAATCACCAGGACCACTGTCTCATCATCAGAAAGAAGAACCAGTAAAAATAAGTCTCACTGGCAGGTTCACTGGGGGCTCCCCATGTGTCATGGAAAGACATTTCTCCTACTTTTAAGTAATAAAAACAATCACTTTTATAATGGAAATAGCTACACTTAATGGGCAAATTCCATGCATTAAACCCCATTTTCCCCGCTTTCTCATCAACTCTGGGAAGGGAGTGTGAGAAGGTGGGTGGAGGGTAAGCCCATGATGTCACAGAGGGATCCCCGGTCCCAACCAGCTGCAGAACCCCCCCCCGCCCCCGCCCAGTGCTGAGGTGAAAGCTCTCAAGGCTGCAGAGTACAGAGGTTCAGTTCGCAGACTCTTGGTAGCATTGCCTGCTCCTGCACTCACGAGCTCCTAAGCGACTTACTTCACTTCTTGGAGGGTGGGGTGGGGTGTGGTTTATTCACCCATAAAATGAGGATCGTGACTGGGTTCTTGTAGGGCATACGTGAACTAGGGCCCAAAAGCTGTGTGCATGTCTCTGGGTAAACGGCAAGCACAGGAGCGGTGTTAGCGCTTAATGTTACCACGCTTCCCTGCCTTGAGGCTTGCAGTCAGGTTTTAGGAGCTGGCCAAGGTGACGAAGGACATAGGCTGGCTTGAGACGGAAAAGTGGAAGGACGGGGGACTGTGTGACCTGAGCCAGGGCTGAGTCTGGACCTCGCTGGCACCCAGAGCACCATGGGGGTCCTGCCCCTGTGGGCCCCGCACCCCAGCTGGGAATGAGGCCGGTGGGACACCCCCTTGGCCCAGGAGTGCTTTAGCTTCCCCTGCCGCGCTCAGGAGCTAGTGAGTTTCCATTCCACTTGTGAGTGAGGGACAGACAGACAGAAAGGGGAGCAAGGCCCAGACGTGAGACTGGAGAGAACATGTTGAAATACCGAGCTCCTCTGCCAGTGACATTCCGTGCACCCTCAACTCACGAATGTGCCCAGTATATGAAAGCGCCCTCGGCCCCATCCAGAGGTCCTGTGCACATGCCTGTTCTCAGAGCTGCTCTCTGACCCTCTGTTCAGGAAGAGGTTCTGGAACGGTCTTGAGAGCTGAGCAGAGTGAGGGGAGGTACACTTCCAGCCACATGGGAGAGGTGCCCACCAGTCACTTTGCTTCTTTGCTTGCCTGGGGAAGCTGTGGGGTCAGCAAGGAGCTAGGGGCCTGTGTTTCTGAGGCCTGGCTGTCTGGCCCTAGGCCCTAACCACATTCCTTGTGCTGGGAGAAGTGTTGTAGATCGAAGAATTGCTTTGAAATTAAAAATTAATGAACTCCTTATTGTCATAGAGGAGATGGACTCAGTTTATATCTTTTAGCTCATTTACAACCCGTGGAGTTAAGGTCACACGAGATAAACGTGGGGTGGGGGGCAGGGTGCATATGTACACGTGGAACGGAATCAGCTCTCATTCACCTACCATGGACTGCCTCCCAACTCCCAATTCACTTATGAAAATCCAGCTATCCCCAAGTATAAGAATCACACTGTAGGCCAGTAGAGAAAAATGACATTTTATACATGTATATTTTTTCTTCTATACATTCCTATAGAAGTTAGATGTTTAAAGGTATTCTAAATGTTAGACAATGTATGTGTTCACATATATGTGACCCTCTAGGGTTATACTGAGAAATACACACACACACACACACACATATGTGTACATCGATCGATTGATAGATAGGTATATCTCCTTTGTTTATGGGCAGTTCACCACCTGCACATCCCGAGGAAATATAAAGAGGCACACTTCAACATAGATGTGCTGACTTTTCTAAATCACATGAGCCTACTTCCCCTGGTCATATTGACTGAGAAAACCAGAAAAAAACTAGTGAGAAGAATGAAATACTAACTATTCATCATGGAAGAGAGAGTCACTTGTTTTAATTATATATAATAGCTCAAACTAAGCTAACAAAATATTCATCTGAAAGAGATTTTCAGAGGTCTTGCTTTAATGAAGAAATAAAAATGATCTATAATTAGTGTTTCATTGTATGCGAATGGGTATTTCTAAGATGCTGGAAAATATACCTTTTTCTCTAAAATAGGCACTGTTTCCATGACAATCATGTTTATGCTAATCATTTTCTCAATATTTTTTTTCCTTTGTACTCTGTAGTAAAAATGATAAGTTTTAGCTCAGACTCTATCTAAATCAAATTAACAGAGTCCCAATTAGTGAAATAGCATGAACGTTGCAAAGCCATTATCAGCAGCTTTATGATTAGCCAGACTTTTCCTCATCTCCATGAGAATAGGTTATGGTGGAGATTCACACATAAAAAACTACTTTTATGATAATAATAGCTAATATTTTTTGAGCACATACATCTGGCCAAGTAGTCTGCTAAGTACTTTTTATACATTCTTGCATTTACAGCAAACCTCTGAGGGGAGACAAATAGTATCCCCATTTTACAGATGCACCAGGAAACCGAGGCTTAGAGAGGTTATTTAAAAATGCAGTACAAGCCCCAAGCAGTCTGACCGGTTCTCTCCACTGCTGGGTCAGGAGAGAGTGTGGATAAAGCATGAGCTTGAATGAGACAGGAGACATTCCAGTGCATCAGCATTCTCCAGGCCTGCAGACTAGTGCTTCAGCCTGTGGAGAAGGTTCCTAGCTAGAACCTTCTAGAAGGTAGACGGCTGGAGCTAGCTAGCAGGCTGATCTGGCATCAGATCTGGTTGGTGGTATCAGACTAGCTCCAGACTTAATATGAGCCCCTAAACGCAGGACCAATTAGGGTCTTAGAAATCACTCTTCCAACTTAATATCACTCATAATCAAAGGCAAGCAAATTTTTCAGAGAGAAACTATTTTGTTCTCTTTATTTGTTAAATTGGCAAAGCTTTTTTCTTTCTTTCTTTTTAAACGAGATGATTCATTATTTGTAAGAGACTTCCATAATTTGGCCAGAGGAAGCAAATCTTCATGCCCTTGACCCAGTTCTGGGAATGTAGCCCAAAGATACCCTGAAATGTAGGCACAAGTAGGGTTCATCACAATGTTGTTCCCAATAGTGGAAAATGTGAAACATCTAAGATGCCGAACACTATGCAGGAATGGAGGGGTGGAGGGGGACTGGTATGACCTGGTAAATTTACAGTGAGATGCTGTTACAAGTAGACAGGGAGTTCTTTGAAGCATGGTCAAGTGTTAGGGGAACGAATTAGCCAAGCAGTCGGAATTGTAGGTCAAAAAGAAGGGTGTACATCAGCTTCAGCCTCTCATTCACTCATTTACTCATTTAAAAAATGTGTATTTAGTCTCACTCTGAGCCATACACTCTTGGGTTCTGGAGACCTTGGAATTGAAAAAGACATTGGCCTTACCATCACAGGGCTTTCATTGTAGCAGGACGACAGCTGTAAAGAAAGAATTACCCAGTTTCACAGGCTGCTGTGGGGCAGGTGTCTGACAGGAAGTGGCCCTTGGGTTGGGTTCTGAAGAATTTAACAGTCAAAAGGTGGGGTGGTCCAGTGCACCCAGAGGAGAGAGGGACATGGAAGAGAGTTCCATTTAGAGGAAATGGCATCGTATGTGCAAAAGGCCTATGCGATAAGGGGCATGTCAGAACAACAACCCAAAGAAATGCAGAGGTCAGGGGCAGGGTAGAGGGAAAGGATGGTATCTGGAGAGTCACAGATGAATCTGGATAGGCAGGAAAGGATAGACTGGGGGCCAGCAAACTTCTGTGAAAAACCAAATAATTTATCCTTATTTATAAACATTTTAGACTTTGCCAACCAGGAGGCAAAATCAGTAATATTATATATGTATTTATATGACAAGAGTGGAAAGAAATTTGCACAAAATTCTTATTGATTCAGTTTTAAAAATAATAATTGAGTTCAATTTTTTTGCCATACATTTTTACCAATGAGAAGAAGGGAATATTTGAAGAGGGTAGTATTTTGCTTAATTAGCTGAATATTTTGCTTACTTATCTATCATCAGAATTGGTGATAAGTGTTTATTAATGCTGATCAGAGATGAGATTTTCTGTATTTCATCTTTATAAACATTTTTTTTGCACAGACACTGATATAGTCCACAACCGTGTAATTTCAATTGAGCATGTTCATGGGTTGGCAGGCATTTCTAGAATTCCGTTAGATTTTTCTCTTGACATTCGCCCTTCAGCCTGTCATTACATCACAGATTAAGCACTTGCTGTTGAAAGCAAGATGGAACCTCCTCGATTGCCTTGTTACATGGATTTTGAAGTGCGGTATTTTCTTTGCACTTGCATCGGAGTCCAAAAGATGCTGCCAGAATGGCAGCTCAGGCTCAGGAAACATACCCGCCAAAAATTTATGTGGCATGAGATACAGCTTCTTGTTTTAACTTTCAGTAGAATGCAAAGTACATAAAGCAGCCTAACATTACTTATGATTGGAACGATGTTAATTGCCATTACAATGACTTTACCACAGTATAAGGTGTGCCTGTAAGTAGAAGTCTTGCCTTGAAATTTACGTTCGATTTGCTAGGAAATATTGTCAAATCCATAGCCAAGGCTAATGGGCAAAGCCAGTAAGTGTCCAGTGACAGCAATGGAGAGCAGCTCTCGTTCAGAAGAATTTTAATCCCAGCCCTAAGCTCAAAAGTTCACAGTAAAACTTTACCACTGCTCAGTTATCCAGCTGCTGGATGGTAGCGTGAGTCGGGGTGTTCAGCTTCTAGTTCGGACAAAAAGTTTATAAAACTGATGATGGATAAGTACATGGTAGCAGAAGATGTTTATCCTTGATACTGCTGGTTCCGTGACACCTGATAGATTCTTGTGTTTTCCGCAGCGTGCCTATTGGGGGATAGTACAATGAGTAATTACAGGCTTCAAACATCTTACATTTTTTTAAAAATTTTTATTTATTTAATTGAGAGCGAGAGAGTGAGCGAGAGTGAGAGAGAGAGAGCATAGCGGTAGAGTGGAAGGAGAAGCAGGCTCCCCACTGAGTGAAGAGCCCAACACAGGACTCGATTCCAGGACCCCGGGATCATGATCTGAGCAGAAGGCAGATGCTTAACCGACTGAGCCACCCAGGTGCCCCAACGTCTTACATTTTTATGCGCTTTGTACATTTGGCCAATTAACGCTTTGTCTGCTTCTGCATATTTTTACTACTGTCAGTCGTCAACAATCTTGGTAGATGCCACTTCAGTTATTCTGCACTAGTGTTTCCTCAACCGCTTTGAAACTTTCTTGCCTGAACTCATTCCACAGAGACTCTTCACAGAATCTAATTCTTGAGTCACTTCAGACTCGGCTTCACCTCCTCAAATAAACAACGGAATGATATCAGTACTATCCACCTATCAACTCATCAAGAGTCAAAAAATAGCACCCAAAGTTATTTGCCTTGTGTTCTAATTATTGACGTTGCTTTCAATGTCATTAACTTCTCAAATGGCTGTTCCTACCGAAAGGATAACAGTCTTAAACAATGCGTTTTCTCTGGACATATCTGTTCACCTGTTACAATGAAACAAGATGGCGGTAACTCACCCTGGGGTACCCTGCTTTCGCTGCTTGGCTAGCACGTCAAGAAATTGCGCTGTGGGGGAGATCCTCAGTTGTAAATTTTCTAAATGTACGACTGTTGCTTTCCTTGTGAGTTGGGAGTGTGTGGCAGGGCTGAGGTAGGTAGCATTGGTGTATGCTGTGTTCTTCTCGCGTGGCTGTGGCGTCATTGCAGGAGAAACAATGCTTTGCCATCTCAATTTGATAACAGAATGGTTCCTAAGCCAAGGGGCCTTAAAAGAGCAACATTCAAAGTCACTTTTGTTTTCTGGTTCTGACATGATGGTGTGCACGGGTAATAAAATAAAGCAGAATGTTATGATAGGGCAATACGCACAGCATTCACAACACGGCCAAGTTACAGCGGTGTCACCGTGATTTGCAGGGCGCTCAGTAGCCGTGTAAAGCAGTGAGCTGTCAGCACCACTCATCCTGCTGTGGGAGCCTGAACACAGGCACAGGCATTAAATGAATGAATGAACGTGGCTGTGTGTTCCAATAAAACTTTATTATGGATACTGAAATTTGAATTTCCCATTATTTTCACATGTCAGGAAATATTATTCTTGGTTTGCTTCTTCTCAACCACTTAAAAAGGTAAACACTGTTCTTGATTTATGGGCCATACAGAAACAGGCTGCCTTGGGCCCACAGACCCTGGTTTGTCTGCCCCTGTTTTAGACCACATGAGAGTGCTGGGCTCTGCTTCTGTTCTGAAGGCTTACCTCCTGCGCATGCAAGAGAGATTTCCCCAAAGCCAGTGGCAGCCCTGGAAACACTAGCCAAGCAGGTAGTCTGAGAGCGTGCATTTCCTTGCAGGACGGTACCCGAGTCATAGGAAAATGCGGTGGTTACTGTGGAAAATGTACCCCGTCCTCTGGCACTGGCCTGGAGGTCCGAATTTTATAGTTAAGGTAAGTAAGTGCCATGTTTCTCTCTCTTTCTCTCTCTCTCCTGTTCTTTCTGTAAACTAATGACTAGCAAATACAGGCCTGTCAGGTGCCCCCAGCCAGGGTAGTGTGAAGCAGCTTGAAAGTGACTCAGTGCTAGTCTACCTTTCTCTGTCCTGCTCGTCTGCCCTCACGTGACTGAGGTCCTCTGCACTTCACCCTCGGATGTGAGGTCCCTAGGCTCCCTGCATCAGACTCCTCTGCAGGGTTTATTCGAAATACTTACTGGACTCCATCTCTGGAGATCCTTAGGTCTCTGGCCCATCTAACGATCTGTATTTTTAACACATGGAATTCTGATTCAAGTGACTTATGGATTCATGTTTGAGATACTGCTCGAGAGTATTGCAAGAGTAATAGTAATGGCATTCAGTGATTGCTGACAGTGTATCAGGCACCGTGCTGAGCACTCTGCAGGCATTATTTCACTGAACCCTCACAAGAGCCCTTGATGAATGCTCCGTTCTACACGCTTGTGACTCAGTGTCCTCCAAGGACTACCGTGATCAGCTTCACCTGGGAACTTTTGGGAATGAAAGCTCTTAGGCCTTACCCTAGACCTACAAAATCAGAATCTGTATTTTAACAAATCCACAAGAGAGTCACACATGTTAAGGTCTGACAGTGCCTGGTCCAACTACCTTATGCTTGTATATGCTCCCTCTGCTGGGCGGAGGACTGAAGTGGTCACTCTTTGTCTTGTCCCAGTGCCTTCGGCCAATTCTATGAGCCTTCTACAACTTATTTCAAGCTTTTAGCAGCCCATTCTCCTGTAGGGCTCTTCAGATCCTGACATTGGAGTACCTACCTGACATTTATGTATCAGTATTTCACTGTTTGATTAAACATCCATATTCAAAATGATGATCTTAAATTAGGATTGTTTCCACTGCAAGAGGCAACAGGAAAAAAAGGAAATTTATCACCTTAAATAAACGAGAGAGCCAAGCAGTGGAGTAGCTTCAGGCATAGCTGGATTGAGAGGCTCAAATGGAATCATCAAGATCCTTTCATACTCCCATCGGTCAGCAAGGCTTGCTTCATTCTCTAGCAGACCATCTCCCCCACTCCATGGTCCCTGGCACCTCCAGGCTTACGTCATCTTTGCAGCTCACGGCCCCAGATAAATGCTCACCTCCAGCATCCATTCTGCACAAGAACTCAGGCTCCCACTGGTCACCTGGGCAATCACAATGCCCAGGAGACTGAGCTCATGTACCCACCTGGAGTTGGGTGATGGACAGCTTCATTTAGAAGAGTCTTCGAAGAAGAAGGAGTTTGTTATCAGAAAAGAGGAAATGGGATGGAGGCAGGCAAAGTCAGCAGGTATCCACTAGAGATCCCCATTTTATATGTATTTTACTTATTTTATATCTAGTAAAATAAGTTTGTATATGTTTATGTGTAGTAAAATTTGAGTGAGTATATATACATAATATTTACATGTATGTCTAGAAAAAACCTGGAAGGAAATGTACCAATATTTGAAGAGCATTATCTCATGTGAGAGATTTCAGGCTCGTAGCTTTTTATTTTATTCTTTTTTTTTTAAAGATTTTATTTATTAGAGGGAGAGAGTGAGCGAGAGAGAGAGCACAAGCTGGGGGATGCAGAGGGAGAAGCAGACTCCCCGCTGAGCAGGGAGCCCGAGGTGAAACTTGATCCCAGGACCCTGAGATCATGACCTGAGCCAAAGGCAGATGCTTAACCAACCTAGCCACCCAAGCGTCCCTATTTTATTCTTTTTATACTCCCCTGAAATGTTCGTGTTTCTTATAGCAAACATACATCACTTTTAAAATCTAGAGAAAATAGTCATTCTTTTAAATTCTGTGTGTAAAAATGTAGGGGTTACCTACTCTCGACTTACGTATGGCATTTGAGACAGACGGGTTACGTTTCTTATTTGGTTTATTTATTTTCAGGTGCTCTGAAGAGGAAGCCATTATGGGATGGATGAAGGATAGTCATGCAATACCTCCACCTTAAATTTGTGTGTGTGTGTTTGTGTGTGTGTGTGTACTTGTATGAGTGTGTGTGTGTACATAGGCACATATATACATATATATACACACACACACACACGTCAATGTATATATGTGTGTGTGTGTATATACATGTGGAATATGCTAATGATGTAAAGTTTAATATTTATGTTTGAAATTATTTATTGTGATGTAATATTTTTGTACGTAAAATGATTCTATTATGGCTGCCTTTTACATTATTTTGTCCCTTGCAGTCAGATCACTGCATTTTACGTACTCTACGTTATATGTAGTACTATGACAAAAGTGATCCCTCGTTATCACGGTACACTATTGTTTACTTTCTCTCTGTAAAGATTTTATTGTTACTTTTTGAGAATTGTACTTTGTTTGTTTAAAACAACCTAGCTGCCGTCAAGGTGCTGCAAGAGTTGTGTAAGTGTATTTTGGCATTTCTAGGAGAGTATCAGCCAAAAGGAATGTAGTGACGTCACAGATCATTCCAGCTATTAGTTATGTTAACTATTCAGTTTCATGTGATCTCTGGGAAAAAAAAAAAAATTGCTGCCTTGGTGCTATATATTGTATATACTTAAGTGATCATCAGACTCAGAAATGTAAACATTTTTAATAAAAGGGAGGAATGGAAGGACAATTTGCAATGGACAGAATCACTTGGAAAAATAAGACCAGCTTGTTTATCCTTATTTTTGGACATGCCTGTTTGGGAAGAGAGTTGGACTCTCTTCTTCTTTTTTTGTTATTAACACTCCGCTTCAGTTCATGGTGCCTTGATCTCTCTGAAGTGAAATGGAGGATACCCCAAAGCGACTTCATTACAGAGTGATACTGAGAAAGTGGGATCCTCTCAACAGTTTGCCAAGATGTTCTAAAGCGCTGTCCAAGTTTATCAGTTGCAAGACCGAGGATGCTCAGGATGGAGTGACCCTCAGCACCCCCTGCACCCCAGAGAAGTTCACAACCGGTTCTTAGTCATCAGGACTGCCTTGTGCATAAACACCTGGGCTGGTGACATGACTTCTCTTCGGGACGTGAGCCTAAGACCCTGCCAGTGTTCATGGCTGCTGCTATAACCAGCATTTGTGAGAAGACAAACTGCAGAGTACAAGACGCCTGGATCTTTCTCATCTTCCATTAATCTACTGCTTGTTACTTATTTCCAAAATGGAAGTTGACGTCAGTGTCTTTCTGCCCTTCTGACCTGATTGAAGGGAAGTCATTGCCCGTGGCCCTTGGCAGGTGCTTGGTTTGAGAAATGCTGCCCACTTCCGCAACCCGAAGAGCCGAGGAAAAACCTGGCAGTAACCTCCAACGCCAAACGAACTCCAGAGCGCTCCAGAAGAAGTTATACTCAGTGTATGAATAAGTGCTATTCTCCTTTATTAATACATTGTGAAAATATACTATGAATAAATACCATGAGCACGTCCGAACATTTGTGTTTTACATGGTTTCTGCACTCTTGATTCAAGTAGGAATGAAAATCCGTCTAATTTTTAAAATCGCCGGATTGAAAAGCAAGGCCTATTTTCGCAATCCCATTGATTACAGTTGCCACTCCAGAGTTAATAAGGGACGGGGACTCTCCCCAAGGTCTGCTTTTTCATCATTGAAATCAGTTGAAGTGGTTCTGAAAGAGACATTACTCTCTCGTCTGTGTGGGGAACAAATGAACAAATTAAACAGGAGATTTAAGTGGGCTTGGGGGCTTCATTGGTAATTTTATGGGGCAGGAGTTTCTGCTGTGTGTACTTAACGGTGTCCAGGGAAATAAGAGCTTTCCAAAGAAGCCAAATAAACAGCAAAGAGTAAGTGTGCATCCACCATACGCCAGCCCCTCTTCCAAATTGTTTTAGCTCCTTCTCGTAACCACCACGTTGAAGTCCACATACAGGGAATAAGCGGCAGTCCCCGAAAGCCCCCGGTGTGGCTCTGATTGCGTGACATGTCCACTTCTTGGCCAGTCACGGCATTGAGGGGGCTGGTATCATGTACCACCTAGAGTCAGGTGATCGACAGCTTCAGCTGGAGGGACAGTTCCCAGAGGGAAAGGTTTTGTTATCAGAGAAGGATAGATAGTATAAAGACAGACAAAAGCAGAAGGTATGCACTCTAGATTCCAACCGTGTGTGTGTGTGTGTATGCACGCGTGCGTGCATGCATGGGCAAACTCAAATCCCATATCTTACACCACGATCCCACCCCTTCTCATCTCTCAGCATCGTCTGAGACCTGGGTTCTAGTCCTTTTTCTGACATCTACTTGCTGATCCCGAGCCTCAGCTTCTTCGTCTGTAAAATGGGGCTATTGATAGTCCTCATACTTACCTGGTGAGATTGTTTGCTGAAGACTTTTTCAGCCCTACATCAGTGGTGTCAAAATAGCCGCCCTCAAACTAGGCACAAGAAAATTTAAACTGATGGATGGCAGTGAAGATGTGAACTGTTTCAGTTAGGAATTGCATTCAACTGCTAATTTCAGAGATCTGACTGCAAAGGCTTGTACATTAAAATGTGTATGTCACTGTTGTGTAAAAGAAGCCTGAAGGGAGGCAATCCAGGGCTAGCATGGCAGCTCACAAAATCCTCAGGGGCAGAGCTTCTTGATCTCTTCCCCTCCATCCTCCAGAGTTCAATATGGCTACTAGGGCTCCAGCAATCACTCCCAAGTTCCAGGCAACAAGAAGAAAGGAGTAGAGGAACAGGGTAAAAGGTGGCCTAGCCCCAACTCTCTATCTTTCTTTTAAGAAGGTTTTCCAGAAGCCTCATTTAATAAATTCCATTTATAGCTCCTCAGCCAGAACGTAGTCACATGGCTGCACCTAGCCTGCAGGAGCATAGGGACACCGGGTTGTTTCACAGAGGACATTGCCAAATTGGATAAAATGAGGGATCTGTTCCTACGAAAGAAGGCAAAATGAGTTTGAGAGAGACAACCAGAAGTCTGTAACAGGTTCAAGTACAGAGACGGGCGGGAGTGGTTTGGAAGCAATTATCAGGAAGCAAGCAAGAGATAACAGAATCTGGGCTGGAGTTGTGACTATTGTAATGGTGGAAAATCATAGAGTGATGGAAGTGGTAACATGAACAGAAGCTGACAATGGATAGATTGGGGGTGGACTGTGGGAAAGAAGGCGCTGGTAGGGGTTCAGGGATGAGGTTTCATTTGCATGCAAATACAGCCAGGGTGATACAAAGATGAATGCATAGGAGGCTGAATGGACACATACCATCTTTTAGAGTCTGTTAATCTTTTACATTTCTATAGCACTATACAAATTAAATATTGTCTTTCTATTTTTTTCATTCATTTATTTACCCAAATAATATTTATTGCACATCTACTAATTTCCAGGCATGTTCTAGGCACTAGGGGCACAGCAGTGTATCCGTTGGGGTACAGGCTAGAGGCTGTATTAGTCCACTAGGGCTGCTGTAACGAAATACCAGAGTTGGTGGCTTCTACGATGGAAATATATTCTCACGATGCTGGAGCCTAGAAGTCCGAGATCAAGGTGCCGCCTGGGTTGGTTTGAGCCCTACCATAGACATGCCTAGACATGCCTTTTCCCACTGTGCCCTCCCGTGGCCTTCCCTCGGTGTGAGCACTGAGAGAGAGACGGAGAGAGAGATCTTTGGTGTCTCTGTTTCTCCTTATGAGGGCACCAGTCCTGTTGGCCAGGGCCCCACCCTTATGACTTCATTTAACTTTGTTCACCCCCTTATAGGTCATATCTCCAAACACAGACACATTAAGGGTTAGAGCTTCAACATATGAATTTGGGGAGGCACAATTCAGTTCGTAACAGAGGCTCTAAGAAAGAGATCCCCAAATAACATGGATATTAGTTTCTCTCTTCTCACCATGTAGAGGTCCCAGCTTGTTGGTGATTTGATTCTGTATGTCATCAGAGAACTTGGGCTCCTTCTGTTTTGTGGCTTAGCCATTCTCAAAGGTGTTTTCCTTCAATGGCTCAACCTCATCATGTCTGTATTTAGCCTGAAGGAAGGGAGCAATCATCTTAAGGTCTTAAGGCAAGACGTGGAAGTTAAAGAATGACTTTTATTCCCCACTTATTGGCAATTGCTTCGATGCATGGCCTCATAGAGCTGCAAGAGAGTTTGGGAAATGCTCTCTGGCAGGCAACCACATGCCAGCAAATGCTACGGGCAGGTGGGGATTCTGTTACCAAAAGGATGAAGGGAAGGGTAGCTGATGGGCAAATTAGCAGCTTCTGCCACCAGCAGAGAACAAAACCTATAAAAATGTGTGCCTTTGGAGCTGACATTGTAGTGGTGACAGATGGACAAGAAGAGAAGCAAAACCATAACTAAACCACTCCACAATGGTTTCCCAGTAGTAAATTTGACCCTGTTGACCACCACGGCCCCCAGCTATGGTCATGGCCTGCCGCGTCATTCCCTTAGCATCAAGAGCCCTCGTAGCCAAAGCTTTCACACAAGCTGCAGTTCTCTTTGCCTTCGTGAGTCCACTTTTCTTTCTCTTCTTGATACAATAGTAATAAATAGCAGGTGGGGCCTAGTGTGTGGAATGGGGAGAAGTACCAGAGGGAGGAATAAAGGAGAAGAGGAACAGAGCATACCCTGTATCCTGGGGTGAGTGTGTTGCTGTTTTAAAGTGATCAGAAATTCCTTGTTTATAATCTTCTGCAGCTACAAACAAAGCTTAAAACCTTGCCACCAACCGCCCTGGGTGCGGGGAGATTCCACCTGTCGCCAACAGATGGCGGGAGAGGTCCTGCTCTGGCTTTTGGTCTCCAGTCTAGGTCATTGCATGGTTAAGCCTGCAATGTTTTCTGCTTATTTTAGAGGTGATTTTGCAAGATGTGCATAAGACCTTCAGAGCCCCTAAGCCCTGCAAAGATTTGACTACTCTCCTCAAATATGTACCTCAAAATTAAAAATAACTCAGACCATAAATTGAGGTTTTGCCATGAAGACTACCTTTTAAAAACATCTAATATTGCTTTTTTTTCCTAAGAAATTTGAAGACCATTTTTTTCCTATAGCCCCAAGCACATGTTTTGTGCTCAGAAGGTGATGTGGCTAATTTTACAGCATTATAAGTCACAATGATATTCTATCAGGACAAAGGAGTAAATATGCAAAGTGTTTCTAAGAGGGGCATCCAGTTATAAAGGAAAAAGATAAAATGTAACTTTGCGTGGAAATTGTACAGGTTACTGGGTGGCTGGTATTATGGCATTTAGTTAAGACTTAGGATCCAATGCCTTACAGGCTGTTGGTACAAGTGTCAGAAGATGGTCGAAGATGGTGTTTGTGTGTAGAAAAGACAACTAATATTCAATTTATTACATTTACAAGTTCAAAAACCTAGTTCTTAATCTTTGGAATTCAGCTTAGAAATTCTGTTATTTATCAGTCTAGTTTTTAGCAATTACTTTAAAAAAAAAAACTTTTAAATAATGTTTGCTCCATCTTTTTCTTTGTCAGTTAAAAGCCTTCGAATATTTTATGTAGTATTTCTATATTCCATGAAAATTTATTTCTGTCTTAAGTCCTTCAATTCTCTGACTTAACCAAATCTTTCTGCATACTTAAATTTTTATAAATGCAAATGTATAGTATAACTATTACATAAATCAGTGGCCTTAAAGTTCTTTTAAATATCCCAAAGTGGAAAATTAATCTAACATGGCTTTAACTTAAAATTACAAATCTAAGTCAAGTACTCTAACACATTTAAAATTGGCATTATAAACTACCACTCTCATGGTTCAAATGTTAAAATCATGGCAATTATATAAGCTATCAAATTTTTATATGTTCCTAACACTAAAAGCTTAATACAATGGTTCTGATTCCCTTAAGCACTGTTATATCTAAAGTCCTACTGCTAGCACGCACAAACGTTCTGCTTTCTACAACCGTTATAGAGACTTCCACTGGGCATGAGATCAGGAGACAGCCGGGCAGGGTCCTCTCATTGCAGCTAGGGAAACTTTTTGTATTTATGTCTGTTGCTGCTTAACACATTTCCTCAGGCCAGGTTTAAAACTATAAATTTATTATCTCCTAGTTCTGGAGGTCAGGCATCTAGAACGGGTCAGTAGGGCTGTGTTCCTTCTGGAGGTTCTAGGGGAGAATCAATATCCTTGCTTTCCCAGCTTCTAGAGGCCACCAACGTTCCTTGGCGCACAGCCCCTCCTCTATCTTTGAAGCCAGCAGTAGTAGCATTGGAAAGTAGCATTCTCGGGGCGCCAGGGTGGCTCAGTCAGTGAAGCGTCTGGCTCTGGTTTTGGCTCAGGTCATGGGCTCAGGGTTACAGGATCAAGCCCTGAGTGGGGCTCCATGCTCAGCAGGGAGTCTGCTTGTGATTCTCTCTGTCTCTCCCTCTGTCCCTCCCCACCCACTCGTGTGGTTGCTGTCTTTCAAATAAATAAATAAATCTTAGAAAGAAAGAAAGAAAGAAAGAAAGAAAGAAAGAAAGAAAGAAAGAAAGAAAGAAAGAAAAGGAAGAAAGAAAGAAAGAAAGAAAGAAAGAAAGAAAGAAAGAAAAGGAAGAAAGAAAGAAAGAGAAAGAAAGAAAAGTAGCATTTTCAGATTTCTCTCTCCCTATCTGACCTCTGCTTCCATCAGCATTAACACTTTTTCTAACTTTGACTAACTTGCTTTTCTTGATTGCATTGGGCCCACCAGATAAGCAAAGGTATTTTCCTTATCTTGAGATCCTTAACTTGATCATATCTGCAAAGTCCCTACTACATGTAAGGTAGGCCCCTGTGATATGTTTGGAGATTGGGAGATGGTCATCTTCGGAGGTCATGAATCTGTTTACTATACCTTCTCTGCACATTTAAGGACCAGAGATATTGGTCAGATGCTGACATGATTGTCCAAATCCCAAATGGGCCACATTGTCCTTTATGTTGATGACCCTTAACTTTAAGACAGGAATGTCTCCATAGTCTTGTTCCTGGACTTGAATTCTGCACAGTGCCTCATTTTTTTCAACCATATTCCAAAGCTGGCAACCCATTGCTTGATTTGATTTTGCATGCAGCTCTTATACGTGACTAGCTTCCTGTCTTGGTCCAAAGACTTCTGAACTTGACAAGAGTTCTGTGTTTTCACATGTACTTCCTTCCTGCACACAGAATTCTGAAGACGCTAAAGAGACGGTGTGCTGAATTCTGGGGATCTCTGACCTGCCCTGAAGAACGATGGGCCTCTCTTATGACAGCCTTCTAGAATATGAGCCATTCATTCTATGTACCTAAAGCTTCATAGGAATACTTGGCATCCGTACCTTTATCATCCTTCTTGATAAGCCAAGATGCTTCTTCAGTTCTTAATGCTCAGCCTCGTGATACCACAGAATGGGTGTACATGTGGGAGTTTCCTGAGCCCCAACTTCCCCAGGGCAGAGGGAGGAGACTCTAGGGGCTTCCCATGTGGTCCCTAGGCACACCCCCAAGTTTAATCAGTATCTCTAGGGGTAGGGCCTAAGAATCTGCCTTTTTAACAGGCTCCCCAAGTGATCTGTCTGCAGACGAGGGGGACCCTCCACCCTGGAGTTTCCTTCTTCCCACACAGCATGAGCATCTCCAGACACTGTCCGTTGCCTGCACTCCCCCACCCCCGCCCAGCACTTACCTTTGTTGCCCATCTCGAGTCTGTGGTAGGTACCCACGGGCTCTAGAATCAAGGTGGAATGGCTTGTCTTGGCCGTGGACGTGATGCCTACACTTCCCAGCCCCATTTTCTTCTTCAGTGACATGAGAGATAATAATGGCCCCCGTGTTATTTGGTTGCTGTGAGGATTCAATGTGCTGATACATTTAAAGCATTTAGAACATTGCCTGGCATGTAGTTAAGTGCTCAGTATCTCTCAGCTATTAGAACATGTATGTAAAGCATGAGTTCACGCTATGAATAATCTATGCTTTCATTTGGGAAGGGCTACTGTGGGAGAGTATGAAGGGACTGACCTAACTTTTACCTCAACTCCGTGTCCTAGAGTTGAGAAAACTAGGCTATCATGTATGTCCCTCCTCATGTGCCATTTGCACACAAAATGCCGCAGTTCTTTGTTTCCTTGTCCAAAATGTAAATGAAAGCTGCGAATCAGAGGTTGATGTCAAGACTAGAAGGAAACTGAAAGGACATATAGACCGACAATAATCACAGTGACTATATCAAAAGAATTATAGAACTTGTATTTATTGACTCTTCACTATGATGGCTAATTTTTGCATCGACTTGGCTAATGCCCGGTACCCTGTTTTTGGTCAAACAGCAGTCTAGATATTGCTGTGTAGGTTTTTTGTTTTTTTTTTTTTTGGTTTTTTGGATGTGATTAACATTTAAATCAGTAGGCTTTATGTAAAGCAGATTACCCTCCACACTGCGGGAAGCTTCATTGGATCAGTGGAAAGACTTAAGAGGAAAAGACCAAGGTCCCCTGAGGATGAAGGACGTCTGCTTCTAGACTGCCTTCAGACTGCAACGTCAGCTCCTCCCTTGGGTCGCCAGCCTGCCAGCTGCTCTGCAAATTTTGGGCTGGCTAGCCAACATAATCGCATAAGCCATAGGGATAAATCTCTCTCTAGATAGGTAGTATAATAGTATATATTCTATATCTCCATAAATTCTGTATCTCTGTTTGATAGATAGCTCCTCTCGGTTCAGTTTTTCTGGAGAACCCCAACTAATAGCCTATATGACAGGCCAGAGCTACCCCTTCGCACAGCTCTGGAGGCTGTCATTCACCCTGAGGCCTGAACGCTCCGCATGCGTCCACTCGTGGACCCTTCATGACAGCTTTCTGGGGGAACCACTATTTTTATTCCCATTTTATTTTTTATTTTTTAAAGAATTTTATTTATTTGACAGAGGGAGAGAGAGAGAGGAGAGAGCACAAGCAGGGGGAGGGGCAGAGGCAGAGGGCTAAACAGGCCCCCCACTGAGCTGAGGGGCTCCATCCCAGAACCCTGAGATCATGACCTGAGCTTAACCAACTGAGCCCCAGGCGCCCCTGTTTATTCCCATTTTAAAGCTGAGGAAATCGAAGATTGAGTCTGACAGCCTGACTCCCAAACTCAGGGTCTTAACCACTCGGCGTAGGCGAGACCCAAGGGCCGACATCTCCTCACGCCCGACACACTGACTTTCCACACCAGTGAGCTTCCTCACAGAAAGAAAAGGGCTTCTAGAACCTTGCTGTGGGTGAATAAGCAGAGAGAAAGAAAGAAAGAAAGTGGTCCCACCTGGAACACTTCCCGTGACGGCCCCACTGTGGTCTAGACCAGGCCCCACCACGGGTTAAGAACCACAGGCCCCTGAGAGGTCAAGACGAAGTCAGTTTCCAGCTAATAAGTTAGACTTTCCTCCTATTCCATGTCTCTTTGGGGCTCACCTTTTTACTCTGACTGAGCTGCACTTGGAAACACCTGCCTCAGTGTCCCTTCGGGCTTTCTGCCGCAGCGGCCAGCTGTGTTCCAACGAGGAAAGGCTGGGCCAGAGGTGCTGGGCTCATTTGCATTCCCTCCACCCTGGGCCTGAAAGCAAAACTCTTTTGTCCAAGGAGAGAGCCAAGCTCTTCACTAAGCAGCTGTCCAGAACAGAGACCTGTGGCTTTTAAGAGGCCCTGTGTTGTCTGAAGTGGGGTTTATTTTCCATCTCTGCCCAGGTATTAGTACATTTAGGAAATGAAGTGTTAAAAGCAGTTGCTTGGCCCATGTGGCCTAACCCAGGGGTTGGCAAATCCTCGCTGCTTGCGCCATTTACAAAATATTTTCTTTGTAGCTGTGCTTGAAGCCCAGGTGGGACTAATGGCTTTAACTGCAAGCCCACATGTTTCAAAGTGATTTCCACATCAGGAAGCCATTGTCGGCGTCCCCAAACACTTAATTGGTAGAGGATGTGAGCAATTCTGAAAGGCCACGCTTCTGTTCCAGTCCCATCCGCTGCTCACGGAGGAGCTGGTTTTCAGCAGCAATTTCCATTTCTGCCTCCTTGTGTGCACTAAATCATTTATGGCTCCATTTTTCTATGGAATAAAAGGTTTCCTTGGTAATGAAAGAGCATTCTAATCATCACCAGCACCTAAGAAATGGAGTTGGCTTTGCAGTCACAAAGACCAAAATGCCCCGCGTTGGCATAGACACGGAGGAAGAGCATCAAAACAGTCTTGGCGAGCGTGTGGTGGTGAAGAGTGTAGTTCCTAAAATCCGGACAGGTTGCTTACTTCTCTAGAACTCAGTTTCCTTGTTTGTAAATCAGAGCGATAATGGCATCGATCTCATGTCATTGTGGCATAACACGACACCCCGAAACTCAGCAATGTAAAACAATACGTGTGTTTATTATCTCACGGTAGGGTCTGTGGATCAGAGACCCTGGTATGACTTAGCTGGGTCTGAGACCCCTTCAGAGTCTCCTACAGGCTCGGCTCAAGACGTTGGCAGGGGCTGTAGCCAGTTCTAGGCTGACTAGGGGGGCATCTGCTTCCAAGCTCGTGCCCATCTCTGTGGGCAGGGTTCAGTTTCCTGCAGGCTGATGGCCGGAGGCTGCCTTCAGTTCTTGCCCGGTGGATCTCTCTGTAGATCCAGAGTGGAGCTCTGATGAGAGTGAGCAGGTGGAAAAAGCCAGAAAGAGAGTGCCAGTGAGGAAGATGTCGGTCTTTCATAACCTCATCTCAGAGGGGGCATCCTATCCCTTTAGCTGTTTTCTAGGCACAAGAAGCAAGTAATTAGCTAATTTCACACAGCCTGAACTTTTACTGTTAATTTCTTCAATATCGTCTCTAAAAAACAGACATTCTCCTTCTTATCCACAATGCCTTATGACATCTAAAAAATTGAAAATAATTCCTGATATCACTGAAAGTCCTGTTTCTATCTTTAAATAGTTCCAGTTGTCCCTGCAATATCTCTTATGGATAGTTTATTGGAACATGATCAAGTAAGATCCACTCATGGCGTAAGTGTGACTGTGATATCTTTTCACTCTCTTTCAATCTGTAACACCCTCCTCCCCTTTTTCATGCCACTGATTTTTTTTTCCATTTTTCTCCTTCATTGATTTGTTGTAAAGAAAGGAGGCCAGTGGTTTCTTCTTCTGGATTTATCTGAGTGCTTCCTTGTGATATCATTGAACTTTTTCTTCTATCTCCCGTATGTCTATGTTCCTATAAACTAGATTTAAAGGATTATATTCAGCAAACTATTTCATCAGTGACACCGTGCCATCCAATTCCTATTTCACTAGGAGGCACATAATGTCTGGTTGTGCCACTGCTCATGATTTTAAGATTAATCAGAGTGGTGTTTCTAAAATGTTTATGTGACTCCTCCGCTTAAAACCTTGGAAGGGCAGCCCATTACGCTTAGGATAAATCCCAGCTCCCTACCACAAACTGGCTCTGGGCTAATTCTTTCACAGTTTGTCACTATATCTCAACTACAGTTGAGTTACCATCCCTCAAACTTGCCAAGATCTTTCTCCACTTAGGACCTTTGCACTAACTGCTTGGAACACTCTCCCCCTAGATCTTTGCATGGCTGCTTACTTCTCACCCCTTCTCAACAGCCCTCCTGCCCAAACCACTCTCTAACTCATGACCCTGTTTTATTTTCTTTTACCATTTATCACAAACAGAAACATTTTCATCCTTTTTTGCTTCTGAATTTCCTTATGTGTTTCTGAGTTTCTCATCTGACTTCCCATACTGGAGTGTCAGTGCTCGTGGTCAGGGACCTTGTCATGGCTACTTACCACTGCACCCCAAAAACCTGGAACAGCACGGAGTGGGAAGTCAATGCTCAATCAATATTTGTTAAGCAAATAAACGAATCTTCCTGGGTGGTTTATGGTAAGATACAGCTTCTAAGACACCTATCCGCTGAGAATAAAAATAGCACTGGTCCCTATTTGTACTTCTGGGGTTTGGGTGTTTTGTTTTGTTTTACTAATGTCTTTGGAGGGGTGTATAATGCTTTTCTCCCAGACCATTGCTATTCAAAGTGCATCGCACAGACCAGAAGTTTTGGCGATACTGGAACCCTGTTAAAAATGCAGAATCTTATCCGGGCGCTGGGTGGCTCAGTAAGTGAAAGGTCTGTCTTACGCTCAGGTCATGACCCCAGTGTCCTGGAAACAGCCCCTCCCCGCCCCCTGCTGGAGACTCCTTGCTCAGCAGGGAGCCTGCTTCTCCCTTTCCCTCTGGCCCTCCCATGCTCTCTCTCCTGCTCCCTCTCTCTCTCTCTTCTCTGCCCTCTCCAATAAATAAATAAAATCTTTTTTTTTTTCAATGCAGAATCTCAGGCCCCGGCGCAGACCTATTGAACCAGATGCCCAGGTGGTGCCCCCGCTTTAAAATTTGAGAAGCCGGGGTCTGTTGGGTTTCCCCTCCCCACCCCACTCTCCAGCTACCCAATCCCGCCGCTGTGAAGCCTAGTGGCCCGTCCCCAGGAAGCGGGGGCGCCTCCTGAACTATTTACCTAAAGGCTTATCTCCCAGGGCTCCTTCCCTCCGGATTTGTTTATAAATATTGAAGCTGAAATGGAAACCACGTTGAAACTCTTCCCCCGAAGGCTGCAGGTCCTGGTAAGACTTCACCTTTGCCGCTATCTAGTGACCTATCTTAAGCAAACAGCTTTAAATGTTTTCACTTGTGGCTTGGGTTTGGCTTTTCCTTTCATCTTGCCTGGTAAGCAGATCGAGGCTAGCGTTTATTTTGAAAGCATGAAGTTTTCGCAATATTTCTTAACCCTGGGTTGAAGTCACAGAGCCCCAGGCCGCGGAACTGGGATTTGATCCCGCTCAGCCTGATTGCGAAGCCGGGGCCGCGAACCCGTGCCACGGTGGGCGCGCCAAGTGTGCTCCACCAAAGCGCTCCTTGTCCGTGCGTGCTTGCTTTCCTCCTTCCTTCGTGGGCAAGGCACGTGAGGATGGTGGGGTGATGCGCTCCTCGGCCCTTCGGAAGAGGACGAGAAAGGAGTGCAAAAGTAACCTCAGGAGGTTGAGTCACGTAAATGGTGTGACAGGGGCTTTGAAGACAGCGGGAGACTTCGTGGGGGAGGGGGGTTGGGGACATAGATCTAGAAGTCCTTGCAGTGCAGAAGGCCCAGGATGTCAGGGGCCAGGACTGCCCCTGGACCCTTCCATCAGACTTTGCTCACGTCTTGGCTGTGTCCCGCACTGTCAGTGGGCCTCAGTCTCTTGGGATGTATGAGTAAGAGCCCAGGCATCATACAGGTCCTCAGGGAAAAAGGATTCACCTCAGCTCAACATTTTCCTGAGCGTGAGCTCTGTGCTACACGTGGCCCTGGGGACTGAGAGCGGGGCAGGGAGTTGACATCACAATGCCATTCTTTGGGAACTTATATTGTAATGGGGGATACATGAGATCAATAATGTCTGAAGGACTTGATGGTTTGGGGGTCCAGATAAGACTATTCCGAAGTGTGTCTTGGCTTTAGAAATTAACAGTTTATTGAAGTCACGTGTTAAAAAAGCAAGGGTTTAAGCTCTGCTTCTAAGTCAGAAACACGTGAGCCATCGTGGTTAAGGGCCATTTGGAAGATGCTAGATTGCATTTGCAAACTTAACTAAGCTACATTTATAAATTCTGTGTATTCAGTTTCATTTTTTAGTAGCTCATTTGTGTTATTGACAAATCTTCCTAGGTGCTTAAGTAATTTTTATAAAGCTATTTAATTAAGCTAATAAATATGGTGATCCTCAAAACAGCTTAATGTTCTAACTTAGTAAACTTACTAAGATTTCAAATTAAAATCCTAAGTCAAGATCAATTATTACTCAATTACATATTTTAAATGGCTGTTACTAGGCTGATCTGTTCACTCTAACAGATCAAATTCCTGTAAACAAAATAAGCATATAAAATATGCATTTTACTACTCAAATACTTAAAATGTTAATGTTAATACCATGGATTTCATTATCTCACACATTTTTATAGTTAATTGTACATTTCCCGAGGGTAGTAATACGTCTGACCTTTAAGGGACAATGATAACAACCCCTTCCAGGTTCATGGACTGTGATAACCAGATAGAGCAAGGCAATGGAGGTGTCCCGTGGCACCTGAACCCCCTTTTTCAGAGTTGCCTACAGAAGAAGGGGATGGCCTCACTTCTGTCCCTTAGATTCACATGTAATTCATGCCTCTTTACCCAGATGGCCACACTGTTGGTTTCCTATTTCCTTCACTTTACAGATAAGTACATCAACTCCTGGTCTAAAAGACGTGTGAACTTGGCCAAAATGTGGCTTTGTTTTCTTTTTCTTTTCTTTTCTTTTTTTTCCCTCCGTAATCTTAAGGCCACACAACACTCACAGATTTCTAATTACATTGTGGATATACCTCAGAGGGGTGTGGAATTTTTAAGCACGATGTCCACGATCATTCTATTGACAAGAAGTGCTGTAGGAAGAGGAGAAAAATAAGGCGGAGTAGAGGGGTTAGAAAGTGAGGGGCGGGCATGGGTTTATAGGGTGGTCTGAGATGACCTGAGGAGGGGACATTGGATCAGAGACAGAATGATGGAAGGGACAAGGAAGGCCATGCTGATTGTCTGGCAAGGTCGTGTTTCAGGTAGAGGGAAGAGTGGGTGCAAAGGCCCTGAGGTAGGAGTGTGCTTGGCATTTTGAAAAAATAGCAGGGAATCCAGGGTTCCAGTTGTATACATGGGGCAGGGAGTAAGAAGTGATGAAAGCAGAGGGGACGTGGCCAGGATGAGATGGGGCCACTTACACATTATCGACCTGCATAAGGATCCAAAATTATATTCTGAATCAGCTAGGACGCCATTGGACCTGGTTTAGATTTTCAAACGCTTTCTCTGGCTACCAGTTGGAAAATAGAATGTAGTGAGACAGGGGTTAAAGCAGATAACCAGTGAAAAAGCAGCTCTTAAAATGGTCCCATCTGGTGCTGGCTTTGGTGGCACGTATAGTAAACTGGGCACCATACAGAGAAGGTTCGCATGGCCCCCGCGTAAGGATAGCACGCAAAACAGTCTCATCTAGAAAGCGCGGTGGCCTATGGTACCAGTGGAAATTGTGCTGTGTGTCTGGATTACAGGCCCATTTTCAAGGTGGTGCCAAAAGGATCCGATGAGGGATGGGAGACCAGGAGAGGAAGGGAGGAGAGCAGAGTAATGAGAAGAACGAAGGGGCTACTTTCACAGATGGGCGAAGTAGCAGGTGGAGTGGTGGCCGTCGGGCGTTCAGTTGAGGGCACGGCAAGGAGCAGCTGGACACGTGAACTGGGAGTGCACAGTGGAGGCTGGAGCCATCCTGGGTGCCAACTGCTATCCCCCCTTAAACTCCAGATTGAATGTCCACCTGCTCTTTGACACCTGCCCTGGATGTCTAAGGGGCCTCTCTGCCTCTCTGCAAATAAATCATTATTATCTATAAGCAGTAGCTGTCGGGTGTCTGGCGGGGTGGGGAGGAGGGGAAAGGGGGACAGGGAGGAGGAAGAACATGGTATCTTCGTTTAGGAGAAGTAAGTAATGCCGTCTGGGTGGCTTTTCAGGACTTCTCATTACTTTTGCTCTGCAACTTCAAAGGTTCATTTCCCCCCACCAAAATTCCAGCTCGTGGGTGATCCAACTTGAGTAAAATGCTGTGGATGTATATAGAGTCCAAGGATTTGATATCAAAACATGACTTGACATCTAGTGTTTACTGAGTGCCTCCCACACGTTAGCGTGTTCATTCCCTAGAACTGCCGTAAACAGATTACCACAAACTAGTGGCTTAACACAGCAGAAATGTGTTCTCTCGCGGTGCTGCAAGCCAGAAGCCAGAAATCCAGCTGTCAGCAGGGCCACGCTCCCTCTGGAGGCTCTGGGGCCAACCCTTCCTTGTTTCTTCTTCTAGCTTCCGGTAGCTGCTGGCCTTCCCTGTGGCTCGTATCACTCCAGTCTCTGCGTCCATTTCACATGACCTTCTCTGTTCCTGTGACTTCTCTTCTGTCCCTCAGAGGGACACTTGTTGCTGGATTTGGGTATGCTACAGACTGAAACTCTTTGTCCCCCCAAAACTCCTGTGTTGAAATCTCCTCCCCAGTGTGGTAGTATTTGGAGATGGGGCCTTTGGGAGGTGATGAGGTCATAAGAGTGGGGCCTTCATGCATGAGATGAGTGCCCTTATAAAAGACACCCCAGAGAGATCCCTTGTCCCTTCTGCCCCGTGAGGATGCTGTGACCAGGTGGCTGGCTGGGAACCGGGAAGCAGGCTCTCACCACACACCGTGTCTACCGACACCTTGATCTCGGACTTCCCTGCCTCCAGAACTGTGAGAGGCAAATGTTTGTGTGTCTAAGCCACCCAGTCTATGGTGTGTTTTTCTTTTAAAGATTCTATTTTTAAGTAATCTCTATACCCAACGCGGGGCTCGAACCCTGAGGTCAAGCATTGCACGCTCCACTGACTGAGCCAGCCAGGTTCCTCCGTGGTGTTTCTGCTTTAGCAACCTGAACAGAGGAAACAAGGCCCCCCCCGGATAGTCCAGGAGGA
Organism: Ailuropoda melanoleuca; assembly: GCF_002007445.2. Classification (NCBI taxonomy): domain Eukaryota; kingdom Metazoa; phylum Chordata; class Mammalia; order Carnivora; family Ursidae; genus Ailuropoda; species Ailuropoda melanoleuca. The sequence continues at coordinate 31,142,894 of NC_048221.1, read as the reverse complement.
GCTCATCGGGACATCATTAAATTAATTGCATCTGCCAAGACCCTTTATCCAAATAAGGTCACATTCCCAGGTTCTGAAGGTTAGGCATGGACGTACCTCCTGGCGCCATACCGTGAGCCCGCTGGATTCAGCCAGTAGTGCAGAGGAGAGGGTGTAACCTCTTCGCACACTCATGCATCTGTTCATTCACTCAGCAAATAGTTACTGAGCAGATTATAAGACAAGGCCCTGCATGTGGCATTGCACACCTAAGTCAGGCTAATGAGCACAGAACTTACAGAGACCTCACAGCCTTGTTAGGGAAAGAGGATTATAAAAAACTCAGCTCACCCAGGAATATTCATGGTGTCCTCTTGTATACTGATAGATAGATAGATTAATATATATTATATATGTACATAATACATTTACATGTATATTATATATATATAAATCCTACCAATTAGTTCTGTCTGGGAAGTAACATTAACGTTTCCATTTACAGTCATGGAAACTGGCTTCACTTTCACAGGGTGACAGTCGTAGGTGGTACAGTCAGGATTTGAACCCAGGCATGCCCAAATTGGAGGGGGGGAGGATTTGTTCTTCGAATCTTCTGGTCAACCACTTTTGGGAAGCACTCACTTTTATTTTATTATGCGTAAATCGCAAAGTGTAGGACTGGGGTTTCCCTGAGGTTCAGTGGTCTCAGAGCCCTCAGTCCTGTTAAACAGCACAAGAATGACAAAATGCAGCTGAGCCTCCGCGACCCAGACTTTGTGTTTCCTAAGAGAGTGATGCCCTCCGCGTGTGTGATCTGAGAAACAGCAATCCCTGTAATTATAATTAGATGCAGCACAGAGTCGCCAACCAGGACTCTGGAACCTAGTTAGAAATGTAGCTTTCGGTTATACTTACTACTTGGTAGGACAGTAGGAACTCTTTTTTTCTTGTTCTTTTTCTCCCGTGGCTGATGGAAGCAGTCATGTGGCAAGCAGGAGACCTGGGTCCCCTCTTTCAGCACCGCCCCTGAGCTGAGTGGTCCAAGGAACATTGCTTCTAACCACTGAGCCCCAGGTTCCTCATCACTAAGGCGAATGTTGGCACTAGGTGATCTTGGAGGCTCCCCTGCCTCTGAAGTGTTGTACCGGCAAGGCTAAATATTGAGTGTTAATTATATTTGTTAGTATATGTGTTCTGTATGGCTAGGCTTAGTTTACATTTTTTATGAGACAGATGAATGAGGTTAATAAGAATAGATAATTAAAAAAAAATACTGGATTCCCAGAAGGCATTTTACTGTGAATTTAATTATGGGAAGTGCTAATTGTATCACTCTAAGACTTGAAAGTTGTCCAATTGCTTCATGCACTACGAGTAAGGGACAGCTTTTCTTTTTTTTTTTTTCTTTTTCTTTTTTTTTCTTTTTCTTTTTCTTTTCTTTTTTTTTTTTTTTTTTTTTATATTATGTTAGTCACCATACAGTACATCCCCGGATTCCGATGCAAAGTTCGATGCTTCATTAGTTGCGTATAACACCCAGTGCACCACGCAATACGTGCCCNGTGCCCTCCTTACTACCCATCACCAGTCTATCCCATTCCCCCACCCCCCTCCCCTCTGAAGTCTTCAGTTTGTTTCTCATAGTCCATAGTCTCTCATGTTTCATTCCCCCTTCTGATTACCCCCAGGGACAGCTTTTCTTAAGTTAGCCTCAGTTCTAAACTAGTACCAGAGAAGCAGAACAGTTACTTTCTAGCCATGGAAAGAAAGAGAATACCAGTCAGTTGGCATAGTTGGTCTCTTTCTTGGTCTTTGGTAAATTAATGTCTCTATGACAGATAGGAAATATACATTTTAAAATGTAGCTCCACTATTATCCATCTACTGTATGCTCTCACTGTAGAGCTGTCACTAGCCCGTATGGCCTCTTCCTTACCAATTAGCCAAAGACACCCTCTTTCAGAGCATACAGCTCCACAAACAGCTTTGTGAGCAGGTGCATCTGCACCTGCATGGGTATCGTTTGACAACTGGAGCTTGGAATGAATTGTAGTCTCTACTCACAGCCTTGGCTATTTGTGCAGTGCACACACTGCTCCACTGAACAAGGCAGCCCATCCTAGCTCAGTCAAACTCTTTCTACTCCTCCCAGGAAGTGGCCTGTCTTTATTTTTCAAAAAGCCCATGGTCACTGCTTTGGAGACAGCTTCATTTGAGGTTGTAGGCAGAGGGCCTGGAATATTTGAGGGCCTTGGATTAGGAGAGAGAATGACACTTTTGAGGAACAGAGAGAAAAACCGTTGTGGCTAAGATTAGGCAACAAGGGAGACGAAGTTAGGAGACAAAATCTAGAGATAGATAGAAGTCATTCTTTAATTTCTAGGCCATTGGTGAGGGGCTTTTTCCTAAAAACAACAGGACTCTGGCTGTTGTAAGCATTGAACGGTTTAAACAGATCCAACTGGTTGCTCTGTAGAGAATAGATTGTAGGAAGCCTAGAGTGCTTGGGCAAGGGTGATGCTGGAGAAGGAGGAATGGACTTTAGAGATCTTTATAAAGTAGAATTACCCAGGAATGGTGATGGATTGGGTTGAGGTCCACACCAGTGTTGGGTAGCCTAGCGCTGGAGGCTTCTATGGGAGAGAGAAATGGGGTAAATTCAAAGGTAGAAATAATCGCTTACATGACACTTGGAGGCGCCAGTCTAAGTGCTCTACATAGATTAGTTGATTTAATCTGTGGAGGAGGGACTATTCTTTCCCCCCTTTATAGAGAAGAGGAACCTGAGGTGCAGGAAGATTAAATAACTTGTCCCATGTCCCACACCAGAGTTGGGATATCAAGCCTGAGAGCGTGAGCTTTAAGTCCTTGCTGTAAACCAGTGGTCCTCACCTGGGGATGATTTTGCCCCAGAGGACATGTGGCCATACCTGGTGGCATTCATGGCTGTCACAACTCAGGGATGGGGAATGCACCTCTAAAAGACAGAAGCCATGGCTGCTGCCAAATTTCTTGTATCGCAGAGTTGGTCGCACCTCTCCAGCAGCACCAGGGTGGGGAGTTGAGCTCCGACCACCGTGTTAGACCACCTCTTAGGATAGTGCCTGAGTTCTATCTACGACAACTCATTTGCCAAGACTAGGGGAAGACCAGTTTGAGGGAGACTGTGAGCTGCTGTCTGGATACATCCAGTTGAAGTCCTTAAAGACATCTAAGAAGACACCAGCTTAGGACCCAGTGGGACGATAACCATATGAACCAGAAGGAGGGCTTTCACTAGACACTAAATCTGCTGGCACCTTGGACTTGGACTTTGCAGCCTCCAGAACTCTGAGAAATAAGTGTTTCTTGTTTAAAAAAAAAAAAAAAAAAAGATAGGCAAGAGAACGAACGTGACACACAGGCTGGATGCCTCCTGGGATCTGACTGTGGTGGACGAGGTTCTATTCCTGGCAACCGGACACACCCAGTACTTATACATTTTATCTTGTAGTTGTTTGTTTATAATCCACCCTCTTCCAGAGAGGATGTAAAGCTGCTTACAAGGATAAGGAATAAACAATAGGCCATAAAAGTTAAAAGTGGGGCAGAAGAAGGCAAGAACACCAGGGTGAAGACATGGGATGGGGCCAGAAACAAGGCCTGAAAGGACCCTAACCATCTTTCCAGCCGTTGCAGGGTCGTTATTAGGATTTTACTGGACTCGCGCATCCCTGTCTCTGCTGACCCCCCTGGCTGAGCGCTGCCCCTCTCTAGCAGATGGACCCTGAATCACATCTCTTGGCCTCTCTGTGGATGAGCAGAAAACTGGGTATTCTTTCTGTCTTTTAAGTTCCTGCTACATAGTGGGAAAACAATAAGTAGTTGTTCAGAGAAACTCCGGGGATCCAGTTGTGAACAGGACACAAACCTTCCCCTCCTGGGGCTGCCTTTGTAAGGGGGAAATCAACCCAAAGGCAGGCATTTGGTGCAGGCGTTCATGGTTTGGTTTATTAGTTAAATTAATACGATAGTTTCAAGGGGTCATTTACCCTATAACAAGACAAAAGGAGGAGTCAGGAAGGCATGATGACAACAGTGTCAGATGGTGTGGTTGGCGGGCCATTCTGAGGAGGTGATGGAGCACCCAGCTTTGAAGGAGGGAAGGAGCCAGCTGGCACAAAGTGAGTGTGGGGATGTTCCAGGTGTGGATACCCTGGGTGGAAAGAGCCCTGGCCTTTGAGAGACCCAAAGGGGGGCCTGAAGCAGGACAAGGGAGGTGAGGCTGGGAAGCAAGAAGGCAGGAAAATGGGCCAGGCCTTGGGAGTCATAGGAAAGGGTACGGGTTTTATTCCAAGAGCAGGAGGGAGCTGTGCAAGAACTGTGGGGTAAAGATACAACTTTCCCAGGCTCCTTCATAGATGCAGTCATGTGACTGAAGCTGGCCACTAGAATGCAAGCCGAGGTGTGGCTTTGAAAGGAGGGAATGACCCCGTCCTTGCTGCTCTATGGGATGCAGACTCAATGTCTGGAGCCCCAGCACCATCTTGGACTTGGAGGCAACCTTGAAAATGGAGGCTAGGGATGGGAGTGCCACGAGCTAGACGGAGCCTGGATTCTGACACTGTTGAGCTGCCACACCAGTCTTGGGTAGCCCAGTGCCGGATGGTTCGATGGGAAAGAGGAATGTCTGTCTTATTGAAGACACGGTTAGTGTGAGTTGCCCGTCACAGCTGAAGCTAATCCTAACTGATGGAGGTTTTCAGTGGGGAGGAACATCATTCTGCTTATCATATAAGAAGTTCCCTTAGACTATTGTGTGGAGAAGGTCCCTTAGACTGTTGAATGGACTGAAAGGGAATAACATGAAAGCAAGGAGATGGGGTAGAGTCTGGGGCACCTGGCCAGGCAAATGCATGAATGAATGTAGAGATGAATGAATTAGTGAATGAATGGCCTCGTGCTGCCTGCCTTCTCATCTCTGATGATCTGCTCTCCCTTGCCTTTCTGTTCTATTAGCTGGTGAGCCTTCCTTAAAGATTATTCGGGCTGCTATCACCAAATATCGTAGGCTGGATGACTTAAACAGCAAACATTTATTTCTCACAGTTCTGGAAACTGACAAGCCCAAGATCAAGGTAGATGCCGTTCTTGGTGAAGGCCTGTTCCTCCATGGCTGAGAGAGGGAGCTCTCATGGCTCTTCCTCTTCTTAAAGGGGCACTCATCCTGTCATGGGGGCCCCACTTCAGAACCTCATCTAAACCTAACTACCTCCCACGGCCCACCTCCAAATACCCTCACATTGGGGATTAGGGCGTCAACATATGAATTACGGGGAGGGGGGTTGGATTTTTACTTTCACAAGAGAACACTTCACTTTTGACGCCTCTGGTCACCAAACTTAGGGGCTGGGGCATCCCCCACAGCAAGCAATTCTGCAACAGCCACTGAGCATCCCATACTTTAACTCTCTTCTGGCACCGTCTACCTGGAGATAGTGTCAGATCCCACGGAGTAAGGCTCCATTCCAGAAGACTGTTCCCACCTCACTTCAGATGCCCATTGCAAGTCGCAGGTCCCTAGGTTACGTCCATCCAACTTGGCTACACATCGGGGACTTTCACATCCCCCTCCCTGGGTTAGATGCATTTGCCACAGCAGCTCACAGAACTCAGAAAAAGGCTTGCTTACATTTACCGTTGATGAAAGGATGTGATAAAGGATAGAGATGAACTTCCAGAGGGGGGAATACATAGGACGAGGTCCGGGAGGGTCCCAGGCCCAGGAGCTTCTGTCCTCATGGAGCTGGGACGCATCCCCTCTCTGGTACCTGGATGTGCTCACCAACCTGGAAGTTCTCTGAACTCTGTACTTTGGAGATTTTTATAGAAGCTTCCCCATGTAGGCACAGTAGGTCCATAACTGCATTTTCAGCCCTTGTTCCTTCTCAGCAGAATGGGGGTGGGGCTGAAAATTCCAAACTTCTGGGGCGCCTGGGTGGCACAGCGGTTAAGCGTCTGCCTTCGGCTCAGGGCGTGATCCCGGTGTTATGGGATCGAGCCCCACATCGGGCTCCTCTGCTATGAGCCTGCTTCTTCCTCCTCCCACTCCCCCTGCTTGTGTTCCCTCTCCCGCTGGCTGTCTCTATCTCTGTCGAATAAATCAATAAAATCCTTAAAAAAAAAAAAAAGAAAGAAAGAAAATTCCAAACTTCTAACCATGGTTTGGTCTTTCTGGTGGCCAGCCCCCTTCCAGGAGCCCATCCAGAGTCACCTCATTAGAACTAAAAATGCTCCTATCACCCAGCAAGTTACAGGGGTCTCAAGAGCTCTGTGCGAGGGACAAGGTGAAAAGACCCATATTTATTTTCTGTCACCTCACAGGGCATGCAAACATTAATTCCATAACACATGCTGATTGTACATTCCTCCTTTTTCCCTTCCTGGTCCCCAAGTTCACCAGGTGTGGGCAGAAGAAAGAGACCCGGAATGTCCCAGCCAACCCCATCCGCCAGCACCTGCTTGAAGATTTTACCTCCGCCTCCATGGAAGGAGAAAGTCACCTCCAACAAAAGAGAGGAGGGGAAGCGGCAGCTTTTTGAGTATTAACCTTGGAAGGGTCTTCACGGTCATTGAATCCCCACTTTACAGATGGGGAAACTGATGCCCAGAAAGGGATGGGACTTGCCCATGGCCACACAGCGTGTCAGTAGGACAGAAGTCATACAAGGTAGAAGCTGGAAGAGGGTGTAAACACCTTGTGCCTCCCCCTCCCCATTTAGAGAAGGGGAAACTGAGGCCCAGAGTGGGGGAGTCGTGACAGCTAGGACGAGAACTCAGGACAGAATCACCATCGTGTGCAACCAGGACAGCCCCACAGAACCTGCAATTGGGACTTAATGCTCAGCACTCGTGTCTGGAAATTCTCAGTCGCTGTGTCTTTAAATCTGTGTTTCCTAAGTGAAATCTGTCCGGACAGCAGAGCCCACCCTGAGGGTGGGGAGGCTCGTGCCTGTGATCTCCTGCCTCCCGCTGCCTGCTGCCTCCTCAGGTGGGTTCTCAACCCCGAGGTGTCCCACGCCTGGCCCAGTCTGCCCCTCCCCACTCTCCCAGCCCCATCCCCACTGCACCCCCCGGGGGGGGGCCTGTGGCTGAAGAGGGTTGGCCGGTCGCAGCCACCACGTCTCCGGGTGGGGCACACGGGCACACTAGCGGCCCTGGTCTGGCCTGATGTTGGTGGTGCATTCCCCGCGCAGCCCAGCAGGGCGCAGCCTCTTCCCCAGTCTGATTCAGGAACCTAGGGCATCCTGATAGGGAAGTTGCAATATCTGGGGTTGCCCGTCCATTGTGGGGTGGGGTAAAGGGCCGCTAGGAAAGCGGGCTGCCTCGCTCTACTTCCCTGTACCCCCAGGTACTTGGTGGTCATGGAGAGAGTCTGCAAAAAACACAAGCCTTCTATTTTAGTACGCTTCACAGCACCCCTTTGCAACTTTGTGAACAAGGGGCCTTGCGTTTCTCTTTGCGATGGGACCTCAATGCAACGGGACCTCAAATTGGGTAGCAGGTCCTGCCTTGGGACTTCTGATGTCTCCTTCCATCAGCTTCAGCTCTGACGGGGCAGCCCTAGTTTTTATGGCCAATCTACTTTGCTCCAGGCCCTGTGCTCAGCGTTTTTCCTCTCTTCTCTGTTGGGAGGCTTGGGCTCACAGTGACGCGTGGACTCATGGTGCCCATCGGACCCGACAGTACGCAGTAGACTCATTGTAAAGAGGAGGAAGGGGAGGCACGACTAGGCTACGTGAACATGCCGCAGTCCCCCAGCCGAGGATCAGGTGGGGCAGGCTTCCTCCCCAGGCAGCTTGTCCACTGGTCCTGCCCCCATCTGCGGGCAGTGGGGGCGGGAGAAGGAAGGCACGCTGTCCTGGAGCTGGCTCTGGCTGCCTCTCTTCCCCCCTGTGCGGGGCCCTGTGTTCCCCCCCTCTTCAGCAGGCTCACCCTGTGCCCTCCGAGGGGAGGAGACCACGTGGGCCAGATCACTGTGTAACCAGGCAACCGTTCCAAGATGCTGCTTTTCCTTCATGCTCCTTCTGCCTTATTCAATATCTGCCAGGCGGACACGGCTCCTGGGAGCATCCAGAAAGACATCGTTAAGAAATAAGGCTGACTGGGGAGGCCTGCAGGGATATCTAATATTCATCTGTCTGAACCCTATACCCCAAAGTCTTGAACTTGCTTTGCCTGTTGGGGATTCTGAGAGAATGATGGGAATCCAGATTGCCTGGGACTGGATCTAGATGGATAGGGTATGGGGAAGACGGGGCAGGGGGGACTCTTGGTGTCATGTGACACTTGACCCTCAGCTGCTCCCCAGATCTCCCTGTTTCCCCTGGATGGAGGTTCAAAGACCTTGCTCTCAGAAGCCGCTCAAAGCATACAAACCTGCCTTCTGCTCACACAGTCCCTCCATCTGCAGTCAGGGGCGAGATGAAGTGGATGGCCAGGGTTTATTGAGCTCCTGTTATATTCCCTGTGCTAGACACTAGGGAAAGAAAAATGAGCAAATCAGACCCCATTCCAGTTTCACAGATGGGAAAACAAAGGCCCAGATAGGCAGAAAGAAGCTGAATCTAGGTGATGCCCACTTCTGTTCCTACCTCCAGCAATGCTGCTTTTACTAGAACGAAGGGTTGGAGCAGTGCTCTAGGTCAGGGGAAACCGACGAACATGGAGAAAAAGGGCCTCTTCCCGGGCCACACAGCTTGCTTGGCCCCCAAGGTCACCAGGAGATACTTGAGCTGTTCTTGGACTCAGTAACTGTTGGGAACTCCAAACCTTCTATTTTCAGAGGCCCACTGCCTGATGCCCGTGCTGACGTCAGCGGTCATTCACTGATAGTGGAAGCATAATGGAGCAGAGACTTGGGGGATTGGGGACAGTTATTTCATCTCTTTGGGTCTGTTTCCTCCTCTGTAAAATGGGGATGATAATAATACTTACCTCATAGGATTCTTGTGAGGATTAAATGAGATCATTTGTGTCATGTGTTGAATGCCATGTTGAATATTATTTGTGTCAAACTTTTTTTTTATTGAGAGATCTTTTTTATTGAGAGATCTGTCAAACTTTTTATTTATTGAGAGAGAGAGAGAGATCATGAGTGGAGGGGGAGGGGCAGAAGCAGAGGAAGAAGCAGGGAGCCCAATGTGGGGCTCGATCCGAGGACCCTGGGATCATGACCTGAGCCAAAAGCAGATGCTTAACTGACTGAGCCACTCAGGCACCCCTATTTGTGTCAAACTTTCATCACAGATTTCAAATCCTCAACCGGATAAAAAAAATAGGGCTTATATCATATTCTTTATTTCTTTAGTGGCTTCCCAAAGCCTAGGACTATGTCTGTAAAACAGTAGATACTCAACAATAAATTTTTTTTCAGTTAGTGAAATTTTGGAAAATTTAGAGTTGAAGTCAAGGTAGACAGCAAAATGGTAGGCAAAGCCATAGTTCTTTCTTTCTTTTTTTTTTTTTTTTAAAGATTTTATTTATTTATTTGACAGAGATAGAGACAGCCAGTGAGAGAGGGAACACAAAGGGGGAGTGGGAGAGGAAGAAGCAGGCTCACAGCAGAGGAGCCTGATGTGGGGCTCGAACCCACAACGCCGGGATCACGCCCTGAGCCGAAGGCAGACGCTCAACCGCTGTGCCACCCAGGCGCCCCAGCCATAGTTCTTTCTTAGCCAAGACTGAACTTGAGCCATTGTGCACCCAGCCTCCCCTTCCTTCCTTTTTCCCTCCCCAAACCTCCAGCCTTCTCTCGGGGGAGCACTGGAGTCCTGTCATTTCCTCCGTGATGTGATGTGAATTTAATATCAAGGTGGCCCTCTTCTCAGGGGCATTTGCATTCAGTCTTCTCTGTAATTGTGGTAATACTTCCATCAGAAAGCGGAGGCGGGCAACTCCTCACAGAGCTCAGGGAATGAGGCCGAGACTGGCTGGCTCTTCCCTAACCTTGACATCTAGGCTCTATTTCCCAGCTTCCACTGCAGCCAAGGATGACCACGTGACTGAGTTCTGGCCAGTGAATGTGGGTGCAAATAATGTGCACCACTTCCAACCCTGACCCATCAAACTTGCCATGCGCTGTCCAGCCATGGCAGGATGGGGGGAAGGGGAGTCTCCCTCCCCTCCCCCACATCAGGAGCAATGATTTAGGACTTTACCAAAGAGATGAACTTCCATTGAGTTTGAGGAGGGAGGTGGTTACCTGTTACAGCATCTAGTATGACCTTAGCTAACACAGTCACGAGGCAAGGGGCCACAAAAGGAAGTTGACTCTGCTGCCCCTTGGTATTGCGTATGTAGGCCAAGGCAGGGTGTGCAGGAAGCAGGACAGGGCCCAGGTTCTGCCTTCCTCATTTTCTACCTGTGCTTTTCTTCTAAAGGCTCTGAGCAAGCTACTAAAAAAAAAAAAAAAAGGAAAAAAAAAGAAAAAATCTTTAAAATTGAGACACCCATCATTGCTTGATCATTCTCTTCTAAAGAGATTCTGGAGGAATCAGAGAGCTGGAAAGTAGGGCAAGGGTTCTTTGATTTCAGCTCAGTTTTTTATTTTTGCCTTGGCTAAGAGTTTAGAGTTAAAAATTCCCTGAGGGAAGAGTTCTTCAAGCTCTCCCTTTGCTGCCTGCTTCTCCTTCCTTCCTTCCCTCCCTCCCCCCTCTTAGGGGGAACTTGGAAGCAGGCAGCCTGGAATCCCAGCTGGTTGCACCACTTTTAGCGGTCTGACCTCAGCCCAGGCTCTCTCCCTCCCCGGGGTCTTCATCTCCACCTCTGGAGACTGGAGATGATGCCTCGCCAGGTCCTTGTGGCTTAGAGATACAATGTTAAAAGCCCAGCCTCAGGGGGAAAACGGCTCCTGCTTATATTATTGTTACTTCTAAGCCTTATGTTCTCTGAATCTGTGTTTCTCTTTAATTCTTCGCTCAGTGACCATTTATGGAGCCCCTGTTACGTAGCAGGTAGTGAACAAAAAGACCAAGGCCTCGCCCACATACAACTTGCATTCCGGCAGAGAGCGGATCTAGTAGACGTGACAGATACATAAAATAATTGCCAATTGTCACAAGTGCTATAAAGGAAATGAACGGGTTTCTGAGAAAGTAAGAGGTGAGAAGGTGAGGCCCATAATGAATGGGGCAGTTAGGAAAGGCTTCTCTGAGAAGGTGGCATTTCTAGGAACCCCAAAGACCGAGAGGCAACCAGACAAGAGATGAGGTAAAGGAGGATCTCTCTGGGCAGGGAGAATAGCTGGTACAAAAGTGTTCACGTGCTCGAATGGCAGACAGGAGGCCAGTGTGACTGGAGCAGAGGGAGTGAGGGACCCCAAGCTAGGAGGGGCCACATCCTGCCTGGCAGCCCACGGGATAGAAGGGGAATTTTAAAACATATATCCAAGTGTAATGAGAAGTCATTACAGTAGGGAGCTTGTGTTCCAAGTTATATTTTTACAATCCTAGTTCTCTAAGGGTGGTCCCTAGACCAGCAGCATCCGTATCACCTTGGAAGTTGTGAGAACCAGAAATCCTCAGGGCCACCCCAGACCTATGGAACAGAAACTCCAGGGTGGGGCCTAGCACTCTGGGTTCTAACAAGCCTTCCAGGCAATGCTGATACTTCTGGTTGGGACTGGAAGCTCAATGGTTCTCAGTCCTGACTGCATGAAAGAATCTTCCAGGAGCTTTAATGAGTTATGAATATATGAACTATGTATCTGCGAACCAAGACTCCAAGACTCTGACACTATTAGCCTGGAGTTGGCATCTAGGCATGGCTAGTTCATTAAAGCCCCCCACCCAGGGCATTCCAGTAGCTCTGTGGCCAGGACCACGGTTCTAGTCGCTGGTGCAGCCTGGGCTGGTGGGAGAAGGGCGAAGGTGGAAGAAGACCAAGCAGGAGGCTGATGAGGTGGCCCAGGTGAGCAATGCCGGCCGCTGAGACTGAGGTGGCGACAGAGAACGTGGAGGGACATGAATAGATGCTAATATTTGTAAGAGAAAAAAACCAACAGGACTTTTAGATGGTTAGGATGTAGAGACAGAGGATGGGACTTAATTCACCATTGGGGTGAAGGTAACACCAGTATGAGCCTGGGAGCATGGGCTGGACATGGAGAATGGGGACTTAAAGAGGTACACCTTCTCTCTCTGCTCGACAGTGAAGGCGGCAAAGATCACAGCCAAGTTAGAAAGCACTGAGCTTCTCCTGAGTGATAAGAGGAGCTGCAATGTGAAAGAACATTTTTCTTTTTTTCTAAATGCTGTGTTTTATAGCCACGTTGCTCAAGAACCCTGGATGGGGCAGCAGCAGGGAACAGCCGGCCGAGTGATGTATCTGGAAGTGACCAGCAGGGGGCGCGCCAGACTCGGAAATGTACATTGCCGGGAGGGAGGTGAATCTTGTGGTTTATCATCATATCTACGTTTACATATCTAAACAGCTTCTGTGTAGCCAATACTGTGCTAAGTGCTTTACGTGTTCAGTCTCATTTAATCCTCCTAGCTCTACAAGGTCCGTGCTGGAAACATCCCCACTTCATGCATACTCAGTAGATAGTGCCCCTTGGCCCATGTCACCCAGCTAGATGGTGGTGAAACTGGGCTTGATCTTTTAGCCTGTCTGACCCCAAAGGCACATGGCCACTTTTCTGTCAGAAGGGCCAGAATCCCCAGCAGCTCTTTCTGAGCTCTGGTGGTGCATCTACTCACTCTTGGGGGAGAGGCCTTTCGAAGGTGAGATCACCTGAATGAGCAAAGCTTTTGAAATTAAACTCCCGTGGTTCTGCAACTCGCTTACTATGTGATGCTGAGAAAGTTGCTTAGCCTCTCTGTGCTCAAGTGTCTTTTCCCCTAAAATGGGGCGAGATGATGTCATATAACTGACTCAGACCTTGAAGCCCAGAGGAGGTGCTCAATTAATGACAGCTCTTCTGTCTGCAGCGATTTCACAGGGGGGTAGAAAGAGCTCTGGCAGGTCCGAGAACTGTGCTGGCCAGCAGTACTTTCTGTGATGATGGAAACGCTCTCTGCTGCCTGAGCAATAGGGTAGTCTCTGGCCACACGTGCTCCCGAGCCGCTGACGCGCCGCTAACGCAAAATTAAGGGTTGACCTTTTCATTTTCTTTAACTATAATAAATTTAAATAAACACATGTGGTTGGTGGCTACTGTATTGGAGAGTGTGGGTCTGAAACATATCTGAGCTCAAGGTCTGGGTATCCTCAAGGACCCCTTGGGTGTTGGATAAAATAAGCCACGTTCAACATTCAGAATCTGGCACACAGCAAGTGCTCGAGGAGTTGGAAATTTGTCGGCAAGAAGGAAAAGAGGAAGGGAAATCAACAAGCAAAGCCGTGTTCTGCATTTGACAAAGTTTATTAAACTGTGGGACTGAACTCTCAGGCTTCCTCATGGCAAATCTCCCCGTCAAGCCAGAGCTCTTGAAACATTTCTTCAAGATGTATTTAGTGGGGATAAAGAAAAAAGCCTATGTTCTAGTTAATAATGTGTATATGCACAAGGAATTCTCTTCATTTCTTCTCTGACTAAAGGCATACTTTTTTTCTGTGCCCATCTCTTTAGTTTTCTCTTGCAATATTAAAAACCAGACCACTTTGGGGTGCCTGGGTGACACAGTTGGTTAAGCAACCGACTCTTCATTTCAGCTCAGGTCGTGATGTCAGGGTCATGAGATCGAGCCCCATGATGGGCTCCACGCTCAGCACATAATCTGCTTGAGAGTCTCTCCCTCTCCCTCTGCCCCTCTCCACCTCTCTCTCTCAAATAAATAAATAAATCTTTTAAAAAACAAAAACAAAACAACCAGATGACTTCTTAGAAAGTTTTTTAAAGGCTTAAAATGTCAATTAAATAACTGGTGCCCAGGAAACAGCACCACGTCATGCATTTCTCACTTCTAGAATTTCATCTATTTGGCCTTTGCCTCTAAGTCATGGTCAGTTGGCAAATCCCAAGGTTCAGTGCTTGTGTCTTGCAGCTCATAAGAGCTAGTGGCAACAGTTCCCTCTAGACATAGATGGGTGTTGGTGGACACTGTCATTCGTTTCTACGCAAGAGTAACTTTTACTCTGACTGTATTAGGACCAATTTGCATGCCAGCCAGTTAACCCAATTACTGGCCACCTTGTTTCCAGTGTATTCCTGAGATGTGCAGTGTTCCTTGTGGACTGGCGCTCTGGGCTGCCAGCTGTGACCCCATGTAATGTGAAGCCTCTGTTATCCAGACCACCCTGTCTGCTCACACTGCTGGCTTTGCTGTCCTCAGTTGCCTGGCACCTCCCATCCTCCTTTCTCACCATCCTGAAGACGCAGACTTTCTGGGTGCTCTTACTAGACACACGGCTCCTTGAACAGGACCTGTGGTTCTGAGCAATGAGTGGCCTATGTAAGGAGTTACATCTCTTTCCTAATATTTCCCTTCACTACACATCAAAGCTTCCAAGGAACAAAGAGAATTCTTTGCCCAAATGCCATATTCCACCTTTTTTAAAACTTTTAAAATTGAGTTGTGACATATAATATTAGACTAGCTTCAGGTGTGCAACATAATAATTCGATGTTTGTATACACCGCAACGTGATCACTACAATAAGTCCAATCAACATCTACAATGACAACAGTTTTTTTTTTCCTGTATCACTTTTCTTCTGTCTTTACTTTTTATTTCTGAACATAGCTCATTCCCAGCTCTGTCACCCAAGTCCCTTGGTCCCCTGGGAATGTGGTCCAGAATGAATACAGAGGCTGCCTCCTTGGTTGTGCTTTTGAGTGAGGGGAGGTGGGGTCTTTGGGTCTGCCTCCTTACCCACCATTCCTGTCACCTCTGTATGTCCTCATTGGTCCCCAAATGGCTGGGTGTCCTTTACCGAAATAGCCATTTTCACCATTCCAGCAACCCAGTTAGCTGTTAACACACCCACAGTAAGACATTGTGCTGGGTGCTATCAGTTAGATGAACGTTCGCAGGGCTCCAAGAACCTGTAGCAGCCAGAAGTGCTTCACCCCGGTCTTAGCCACCCCCTGTGTGGATGGCGGGTCCCACCAGTGGCTGAGTGTGGTTTTCATGCTGTGTTATTGTTCCTTTAGAGCAGAGCCCATCTGCAACCTTAGCTCCCTCCTACCCCTCCGTCAGCCCTTATCTGCTCATTCCGCTGCACCTGTCTCTAGGTAAAAGTGCTGCCTCCAACTTCTGGGCTGGGTATCTGGGTTCCCACTCAGACCGCCTGCTCTGTGCCTGGGGGCTGACCCTCTGTCACAGGGTGTCCTTGACTTTTGGCGTTCAGTCGCGGCCTGCCAATGTAGAGCCCTGCAGATTGGAGAGAAGGGGAAGAGAAAGGGTAGGTACTTCCTTGGTCCTTCCTTTTAAGGTCACTTCAGGCAGGCTGTGTCCCTCCCTTCATTCCTACAGATCTAGGGATGTGACACTTAGCTGCTCCTACCCCTGGGTTTTTGCACTAGTCCTTCGGTTCCTCTGCCCTTGCCCCCTTGAAATAGCCCTTTTCTAAATAAACCTTCCTCCAATTGTCCTCGCTTAAGTGTTCGAGTCTCTGATTGACATACCTTCCTTTGGCATGTATGGTTTTGCCATATTTATATTCCTGGTTGCTCAGTGAACCTCGCTACTGACATTTACCACCTCCTTCAAACATTGCTTGGGTTCAAGGTGTTTGCTAAATGTTCCCAAACCCTAATTTCTCAATTCTAGTCTCTTTGGAACTGACCATCCCTCTGTCTTCCCTCTCTCCATCCCTTCCTTCCTTCCTGCTGGATAGTCAGACTGCCTTGATTAAAATCCCACTCCTGTACTTCCTGAGTACGTGACGTTCCCTTTCTAACCCTCAGTTTTCTCGTCTGTGTAATGGGGATCATGGTTGAGTAGTCATAGAATTAAGCAAGATCTTAAGAACAAGATCTGTAGTGTTTGAGTCTGCTGTATCTGTTGACTGATTATTTCTGTGTCCAGGCCACCCTATAACCACAGGTTTCTTAACCTTCTTAACTCTTTCTTGCCCTTCTTAACTCTTTCTTGCCCTTCCATTTGATAGATGACTCCTCGCTCCTGCAGCACTATGCATGACCCTGAGGTGACCTTTGGATTCCTGGTCTTTAAAGAAGTCCTGAATTTCCATGGGCCCAGTGTAGTCTGAGAACAAACTGTTACCTAATTCTTATTTCTAGTTTGCCTATTCCCCACGGTTACTGGTAGAGAATAGCAAAAAGGTGCCTTAAATTGTATTATTATTTTTAGTATCTCCTATGAAGTCCTGGATATTCAGAATGCCTCAGAGGGAGGCATAGAGGCCAGAAGTCTTTTCTTACAGAGGAGACAGGCCCAGCAGGAGGGAGAATTTGATACCAGTTCTAACAGGCTGGCGGAACAGAAAAGTACAAAGTGCTTTACAGGGGAGGGCTGTGTGAGTATCTGTGGTTTTGCAGTGGATTTGATCAGGATTGTAGAGGAAGCAGTTGAGACCAACGGTTAGCTCAGAGATTTAGGAAGATCTGTGGCTATAAATTCCCCATTACATTTCTGATCCATCGACAATCTTTAAGTGTTGATTATGTGATTTTCCACCACGAAGCTCTTGAGAATTGGAGGAAAGAGATTAGGTAGGAGATGTGTGTGTGTGTGTGAAATTCACCCAGAAAGCGTTGAGGATGCAGTTACAACACCTCCACAGCTGAACGCATTGTCCTGATGCTCTGTTTATTTCATATTTTTATTTTCTCAAGAGTCTCCCAGAATAGCCGTTTATGCACATTTGCCTTCCCATCTAATTTTGCTTTAACAATAGTTGGGAAAACACGACCAGATGCTTTCTTTTAAACAAAAGAAATCTACATATTGACATCAATGTCAAAATTAGCAGTCTGTCTCCTTTAGAAAGTTACTTGTCAGTTCAGTTAATAATTAAATTGACCCAGCCACCTCTTAAATTCTGGGCTCATGGTGGGGGGCTGGAGGGGGGCATGCTGGGAGGGGCGTTGCTGAACCCTGACCTGGCCTCAGGGAAATCAGCCTGCTAAACTGTTCTTTCTTGCAGTTCCCTGGAGAAGTATGCTCTAAACCAGTTTTCTTATTTAAACAATTAAACTTTAATTACCTAAGTCAGATATGAATAGATTCTCCTTTAAAAAACTTAATACGTCACAGACGACGCTGCAGTTGCCTTGGACCACTATTCCTAATCATGATCCTGACCCTCTTTACTGAAATCATGATCCTGACCCTCTTTACTGAAATTACTGAGAAGTATGCTCTAAACCAGTTTTCTTATTTAAACAATTAAACTTTAATTACCTAAGTCAGATATGAATAGATTCTCCTTTAAAAAACTTAATACGTCACAGACGACGCTGCAGTTGCCTTGGACCACTATTCCTAATCATGATCCTGACCCTCTTTACTGAAATCATGATCCTGACCCTCTTTACTGAAATTACTGAGAAGTATGCTCTAAACCAGTTTTCTTATTTAAACAATTAAACTTTAATTACCTAAGTCAGATATGAATAGATTCTCCTTTAAAAAACTTAATACGTCACAGACGACGCTGCAGTTGCCTTGGACCACTATTCCTAATCATGATCCTGACCCTCTTTACTGAAATCATGATCCTGACCCTCTTTACTGAAATTACTGAGAAGTATGCTCTAAACCAGTTTTCTTATTTAAACAATTAAACTTTAATTACCTAAGTCAGATATGAAATAGATTCTCCTTTAAAAAACTTAATACGTCACAGACGACGCTGCAGTTGCCTTGGACCACTATTCCTAATCATGATCCTGACCCTCTTTACTGAAATTACAAGCTTGGAGCGTATCTTTCTAGAACTTTAACTTCGTGTTTAGTAAACACAGGTTTACTAAACATAGGTACACACAGGTTTAGTAAACATAGGTACACACAGAAAACAAGTAGCCTTGTTGTGTGTTTTTGTCATAGACTGTTTTCTCCTTGGTTCCTTGCAGTCTGTTTTTCCTGGACCCCTGCTCTTGAAGACAAAGACCAGACTGTATAACCCAATGGACATATTTTGTCTTCCATTCCTTCCAAGGAGTAGGGAATTAACTTATGTCCTTATACGATAAATGCTCACTTCTTAGTAAAGAAGAATTAAATAATTAATTAAAGAAAATTACCTTAATATGGTAGAGGTTAATTTATTTAATTTCAACTTATCGATTATAATTTGTAATTGTAATTCATTGATCCTGAAGAGAAAATTAAAAGAAAAGATTTCCTCTAGGATGTTCATAGAATTCATGCTAGAAAGATCTGAGATGGTATATCCATTTTATGCTTCTAAGTTCAAGAGAGGAAATGAAGCATAGGGAAAGCATCAGGACTGGACCCCTGTCTCATGTGTTCTGGTCTACCAGAACCTTCCCTACACCACACTCACAGAGTCCTAGGACTCGGTTGGTGGGATGCACAAAGAACCAAGAAAAAACCCCTGAAGGAATAATGCAGTGAATTAAATATCCAACCAACCCAAGGCTCACCTTTTTTTTTTCTTTTAAAACTAAGTAATGGAAGGTAAAGGGTATCAAACTCTACCCTATATATTCCCCTTCAGATTATAATAAAAATTTATTTTCTGTAGTCAGCCCATCTCTTTATATTGCCCTGCTCATCTGAGCCACCCTATCTTAGCTGTGTTCTCTTTCCTGAATCCCTCCTGGTATTCAGTAATGTTCTGCTTTTAATTTCTTAATAGCAAAGCTAATTACCAATGTTGATTATGCTTATTCTGTAAGGGATCGAATAGAGAGCTTTCCATACATTTTCCATTTTATCATCTCAGAACACTGTATGAGGTTGTACTGTTATTCTTCCCATTTTACAGATGAGAAAACTGAGGCTCGGGGAGCATAGGAAACCCAGCCAAAGTCACTTAGCACTAAGTGATGGCATTAGGATCCAACTTCACTTGGTCCTTAACTTTGAAGCTCACACTCTCAACTCAACCCTATATGACCACATGTTTAGTTACTTTTTAAAGCAATCAAGAAGAAATGTTCATGGTAGAATGGGGAGAACAGGTAGGAGACTCTTAACAGGTTCTGGCAAACTGCCCTGTATGCAGTAGGAGCTCAGTGAATGTTTGGAATCTAAATGAAATGATCTGAAGATTAAGTGAGTTAATATGTGTAAAGAACCTAGAAGTGTATCTGGAACTTACTAGGCTCTAAATGAGAATTAGATGTTATTATTAATTTGTGGGGCTAATTGTGTCTGTGTTTATGCTCCTGAAGATACCCCAGAAGCAAGGCATTTATTGTCTGGGGTTCAACGTAATGGGGTTCAGTGATACTCTGGAGACAATTTAGAGACTTCCCTGAAATAACTCTCTAGGAAACTGGAGGGCTTGGACTTGCTAACAAAACCATCTGGGACATTCTGGCAGTGGGAGCAAGTCAGCCATGGCCCTTGGGAGAGAAGGTTTGGAATCCTATATTATTACTAAGGTTTGGAATTAGGGACTTCCCCCCCATTGCATTTCCTTTTCTACAGAGCACTGCTACTGTTATTACTTTATTCCTGGACGTTTCCACCTGCTGCTGCTTGTCCTTTGCTCTGTTACCTTTTTGTGTATGTGGATCCTTCTAGCCTGTATTTGAAATGTCGATCATTGTTTGCCCCACCTCCTGGGGCAACCTGCACATCGCCTGGCTAAGGAGGCATTGAATCACGTGATCCACCCCATACCCTCTCCAGCCATGATGAGTCCATTAGGATGAGCACTTGACCTTCAAAGTCATCATGTCGTGTGGAGATTGGCCACCAGCTTTGGTCACATGCAAGATAAGGAAGCAGATGGAAGAGCCTAAGTGGTACAGAGAGGTGGCCTTGGTTCCTTGGTTTCCAGTTCTCATGCCCATGGTCCCTTGCTAAACTCTGTCTCCTCTTCTTGATTTCACAACCGATTTTCCTTTCCTACCTTTTTCTCTTTTTTCTTACTTGAGTTAAATTGAGCAAGCCTTGTGTTATGTGGACCTAGACAAGCTTTGCTAGAATACTTCCTAATCAGGTAATTAAACTCCCTGAGGCCATATTCCCTGTGCGGTTCTCAACGTGTAAGATGCTGTCTGGTACCTTGTAAGCATTCAATAAGTATTTGTTTCTTAATAATGGAGACTTTATGGGGTGGATATTATCTGGATCTGTGGATTTGGATGACACTTTGTTTTCTTGAGGGAGAGAGGCCACATGGCAATAATAGAAATCGTTCATTAGTTCATCCAAAGACAATTATTCTACCAAACAGAAATCAAAAGATAAAATAAGGTCCAAGTTCTGACCTTAGAAGCCTGTCTGTCAAGCAGGGGAGATGCCATGGCCAGCAGGTAAATTGTAGTTTGATTGGTTAGTGAGACCTCAATGCAGTGTTCCCCGTCTTATAACCACTGTGATTGTTGATCATTCTGGCAAAGTCGAAGGTGAACACCAGCACTCTTGCTAGCCAACACCCACCCCAGGACCTGTGACTGAGCCTGCAGTCTCCTGGCGACGGATAATTGTCCCTCACCCCATCTAATTCCGATGTAGAATTCCTTCATTCATTCCAGCCTGCTAGTCATATCTGGATTCAAGATTGCTTCCCATAGTCTCCGTTAAGCATGTGGAGGATTTTTTTATGAAATACCAGAATGTCTTTCCCAGATTTCACAAGAAGCTGGAGTATGCTCAGAGTCCAAGGGCTTTTCCCTCTTCTTGTTCTCCCCTCTTGTGGTAAACCGGGTTAGCATCGTGGATGCAATCCCTTCATGCACCCCAATTTGAAAACTCATTGTATTTCCCATGGGAAGGTCCAAGCCTCTGTCACTAATTAATATATTTATTGAATTAATTATTAGGAATTATTGAATGATTAATTCGTCATTTAACATGTCCCTTTGAGTGTCAGCCACATGCCATCCCTCAGGGTATGGAACAGTGAAAATCAAGTACACCCAGTCAGCACCTGTTACCTTGATCTTGGAGTCCAGTGGGCAAGACAATGTTCAACAGACAGTTACACAGATGATAGGACAAGTGACGTTGTCATATATGGTGTGAAAGAATATGACCAAGTCAGATGAGGGCATATAATAGAAGGGATGATGGATTTGGGTGTCTAAGAGGTGTCCCAAAGTCACACTGAGGCTGAGAGCTCCGTAGGAATGAGTCAGGTGAAGGAGGAGGGGAGAGCCATTTGGATTTAGGGAGGAATGTGTCCCCAAGCTCCAGGCAGGGAGGAATAGCCCAAATAACTTGGTGGCATCCAGTTGTCACCTTTCAGAAAACAAATGTTCTGTTTTAACCAAAATAACCAGCTGATAGGTGAGAAACCCACAGTCAAAATGAATGCCTCAGTTGTCACTGAATTAGAAACTGTTTGACATCAAGATGTTTAAAAATCTGCGCAGCAATTCTGACATAATTCCAGCCCGCCTCCCTCCCTTCCCCCTCCCCGCTGGGGATCAGAACTTCACCCAACCGCAGGATCCCAGGGGATCCTTTCAATAGAAGAACCACTGAGGCCTGAAGATTCCTGATTTACCTTTGTGAACCACTGGCCTCCCTGACTTGGTAGAGACAAAAACAGCAAAATCCCCCAAGTACAAGATTTGGGGGGAAATAAGCAGAACTGTCAGTTAAGCCTGAAAACTGCTGAAAACTGCCTCTCTTGCTGTTCCCTTTGATTTGTGACTGTTTCTTCACCACCCACCACTGTCATCATCATCTTCATCTTCATCACCACCATTGTCATTACCATCATCTTCATCACCATTATCATCGCCGTCATCACCATCATCATCTTCATCACCACCCCTACCAGCACTGTCACTATCATCATCATCTTCATCACCACCCCCCCACCATCACCATCATCATCTTCATCACCACCCCCCCCCCCACCCCCACCATCACCATAGTGGTAGCAACAATTAACCCTTAGCCGTGATCTTGGTGCCAGGCATTGTGCTAGCAACTGCACGTGCATCATCTCATTTAATCCCAACGATACCCCATAAGGTGGAAACTGTTAGTTTGAACAATGTGAAATTGTCAATATTCAACCTATGAAAGTGATCATTTCATCCGGTTGTACCAGTGGGTTTATAAAAATTGTATCTTTATAAACAGAATGGCTGAGCCTAGATTCCCACCCAGAAGTGTATTGTTCCAAAGGGTCTGTGCCCTTTTGCTGACTTGTGTGAGGGAGGGAGGAAGGAAATAAATAGCACAAAAGTTCTTTCTTTTCTCTTCCCCTGTCTTAGTTCTCTACTCTCTGTGTCTCGTGGGTTAGGAGAGGAGAGAAAAGTCAGAAGATGCTGAAGTCTGAAGATACTCCAACAAGTCTTACCCTCTTCACTCTGCTGTCCTGTCCCCTGTCCTGACTCTAGCTAAAGCTGATATTTTGCATGAAAGGTAATCACTGGCGCATGCTACTGGAAAGTCCAGGGAAGTGGTGACTGCAGACACAGCCAGACCCAGGTCCTCAAACAAGGCTGATAAAAACCTGTCTCTGGACCACTCAGATCTCCTTTCCGGTGGCTGTTCCAGGCCCATATCCCACAGCCTAACAGCCCCGCCAGAGAGAGAGAGAGAGATGAAAGGCGTGGGTGGGGGTGAGGAGGTAGAGAGAGAGAGAGGAAAATAGAGAGAGGGAGAGAGAGAGAGAAAAGAGAGGAGGGACTGCTTTTTTAGAACTTGCAACAAAATCCTAGCAAAGATTCCCATTGGTTTGCAATTGTCACATACCCGTGCGTGGGTCAGTGATGCTCACAGCTCTGTCAGTATTCTGTATGTGTGTGTTACCGTAACTCTTTCTCATAACAGCCCTACACAGTCAGGGCTATTATTCCGTGTTATAGACGGGAAGATGGAGCCACAGAAATGATCAGGTAAGTGGC
Source organism: Ailuropoda melanoleuca (assembly GCF_002007445.2). Classification (NCBI taxonomy): domain Eukaryota; kingdom Metazoa; phylum Chordata; class Mammalia; order Carnivora; family Ursidae; genus Ailuropoda; species Ailuropoda melanoleuca. The sequence continues at coordinate 31,119,955 of NC_048221.1, read as the reverse complement.
CCAAGGTCACACCTTAGTAGATTCTGGCCCCACCATGCTGAGTGCCTCTCTGACTAAGGTCATGGACGGTAGGAATTGGCAACCAAGACTCTGATGCCCACCCCTGCGGTGGGAAGCAAGGATCAGCCGTATGGGGCCAGTCCCACCTCAGCAGCCTGGGATGAGGGCTGGGGAAGCTGATTCCTCAGAGGAAACCCGGGTGCTCTTATTCAGGAGAAGAGAGATTATTGGGTTGGGCGGAGGAAACAACAGCCCTCTACAATGAGACTGTAGAGAAGTGTTTACAGAGAGGATATTTTTCTCTCCAATCTGATGTTGGGCCCCAATTTCAAAGAACAGGAGGCTATAAAAAGGTCAAAGGAAGGAAGTACTAATTAAGAGGTCCCTGTGGGCTCTCGGGTCAGAAAGAACAAAGAATCATAGTTAGGGAGGCTCAGGGCCGGTCTTAAGTACAAGGGCCCTGGGGCAGCGCAGAGGCTCAGCCCAAGGACCCTAGATGGGGGATGGGAACGCTCTAACTTCTTTCTCCTGTGTAAAATGCTGATAAAATACTGACCTCTCAGGTTTCCTGACATGATGGGATGTGCGAAATACGGCGATCCCCTCGCCCGGGGCTTGGCTCATCTCTCATTCTCAATACATGGTGATAGCTATAGTTAATGTTGTTGCGAAGGCTTTTCAAATATTAGCATCTTTGTGACCCTCTTAAGCCAAAATTCTCTTTTCCTCTTGTGAGAGCTTTGGTTTCTTTTTTGTAGGATCACAAGATCAGGGACTTTTTATAGTCCCTATGATCCCAGAAGCCCTGTGCACCTTTCCAGAACTTACATTATCCTAACATCTGGGGTGGCCAGTGTGGCCTTCTCTGGTATCCTTTGTCTGTTTCTGTCCAATGCTGGAGAAACAAGAGCCCTTATATTCCTTTGGTCCAGAGTGGTCAAATGGCAATGTCCTTCAATACCCTCTTTATACTGATTGGCTGTCTCAGGGCACCTTGTAAAAGGCTCTGTAACCCATGTCCCATGGCCTCTGGCAGCCAATCTAGGCTCAGGCCCCAGAACTCACTTGCTTTATCTCATTTGCTCTTTGACTCTTGCCACTTCTCGTTTAGACTTGACGCCGTAGACTTTTCGAGTTTCCTGACTGATGCAGATAGGTCAGGAGTCTTTGTTGCAAAGGACAGAAACCAACTGAAACAGACTTAAAACAATTCTATAATTGAAAAGTCAGGACACGGCAGGATTCAGGGACTTCAACACTGTTATCACGTCTCAGTCCCCATGTCTTGCCTTTGCTCTCCTTTCTGTTGGCTTCATTCAGGCACACTTGTCCCATCAGGTGGCAAATCGGCCAGCAGCAAAGGCAGCTTGTGCCATGGGATTGACTGCATGAGTGCCTCCAGTCCTTCACTCCTCTCTCATGCCTGCTTTTTGCCAGAGACATGGTAATGTTTCCCACAGGTGGAAGACGTCTGCCACCCCACAGATGTTGGGCATGGCTGCGAGATCGATTTTGGCCAAAGGAATATGGTTGGAAATGACAGTGAGTCAGTTCCAAGCCTAGCCCTTAAGAATTACCTGCTTCCATTTGCCTTTCTCTTGTGGCTTCTGGAGTCCATGAGAATATGCCCCATGTAGCCTGCTGGTCCCAGAGAAACAAACATGTAGAGCAGAACTGCCCACTGACCACAGATGCTAGCGCATAGACCCATCAGTGTGGTCAGTGTTTATGCTTGTGTGCCGCTGAGCTCGGCACGGGTCCGTTGTGTAGACTTATTGTGGCCATAGTTGAGCGCTACATGGACTATTTTCCCAACAACCTCCACCAAAAGAGGGCTTTTCTGTTCTGATCATTCCAACAAAAATTTCAAGATTGATTTCAATTGCCCAGACTTAGGTCTCCTCCCTACACTGGGAGGCAGGGGAAAGAGAAGCATCTGGAATCAAGACCTAAGGGCTGTAAGCACCACAGGAAGATCGTGGCGCTTTTACCAGAAGAAAGTAGAAAGGACGCCAAGCAGGCAGAATGAATGATTCTCATTACACCCGTGTCCCATGGCTCCATAAAAGCCAGGAACCAGCCTTGCTCATGTCTACACCTGAGGCGTAGGGTGGAGCTCAACTGGGGCTAAGACCAGTCAGCAGTGAGCCAGATCGGGAAGCCCAGTGCACAGTTTGCTGTACTACTGACCTTGAAAAGTCCTAGCCCCGAACTTCTCTCTCTTTCCAGGCCAGAATGGGTAAGGTGGCTTCGGCCAACTGGCAGGCTACTACTTGGCAACTTGCCCTCCCTTCCCTACAGTGCCAGCTCAACTTGGAGGTAAGAAAGAGTGGCCGGAATGATTGCTGGGTCCCCACCTGGACCTGATTTAGAACAGTCCTTTCTCCCCAGCCCCCACCCTCAATTGTGCTCAGGGGCCTTAATCCCCAGTGGGGTTCATGTCCTGCTGCCTCTCCATCTTTGAGAAAGGGTAGACCTGAATGGGAAGCATGGTATGGAATAAATGTAACACCTTTGCCCTATTGCATGGGGTCATTAAACTTCCTGCTGAATATAATTTAAAATTAAGTTGAATTAAAAACTGTGATGGCTATATTTTGCTTTCTTCTGCCAAATCTGACCTTTCTACCTTGACCTTTTTCCTGCTCTATTTAGCAGCTGCTTTCTTTCAGGAATGCTGCTTGGCTCCAATATATTCATGGAAAAGGGCAAATTTCGATCTTATTTCAACAGTACCGTATCCCAAGGCTGCAAGGCAATCTATGCTTTCTTCAGGGCTCCTACTGCCTAGAAGCATTTGGGGATGTAAAGAGCGGGCTATATTTTCTCTATTCCAGAGGTGACCTATTCCAGAGGTGACCCATCACTCTTGTCTCACTCCACCCCCACCCTTCTTTATGTTGCTAAACCTTCCTATGGAACTGGGAGACAATGTGAGAGAAGGCCCAGGTGGGGGAAAGCAAATACTGTTCAGTGTATTTGCTCTGATTACACCGTTATGGATGAGACAATAGCCACTGTGAACACAAGCAGGCAAGGTTCAATGCCGCTTTCTTCTCCTCCTCAATGCAGCTTTGATCCAGCCAGGGCTACCCAGGAGGAATTTCAGTCTAACTGGGGCAGCCCGATCTGGGAACAATGCCTCCCTCTGTGGGGGTGGCTCCTTTCATGATTTGGGAGGCTATCGGGACCAAGCTTAGAACGTTCCATACATGTGATTGCTAGCACCCCACCAGCGCCTCCACACAGCAGCATACTTAAATTTCTAGCGCACAGCCTTGAGAGAGGTATGACTGCAGATGTCATTTTTTTTAAGCTGTTGTCGCTCGGCCTCAAAGTCACCACTCTGTTGTGATGCTGGGGCTGGAGCTGCCGGTTCTCCCAGCCAGCTGGCTGCCAAGTTAGGTTCTGCCACTAGGAGGCACCAGAGGGAAGTTGCAAAGCCGGAGGGCGGAGAAGGGACTTTTACTTCCCCGTTCTCACCAGCTTCTTTCTGGCAGAGCAGTTTAAGTCTCTAGCTTTTTTTTCAACAATCCCAGTACCAGCCTCTTAATCAATTCTATGTTCCATGATTTACAAAATTTTCCTGCTTAAAAAACAACCACCTATGGGTTTTAAAAACAATTCCAGCTCTCTGTACACTTTCCGCTCACAAGAAGAACAGAGACACATCAACAGCTGGGTACAACAGGGAGAGGGGTCTCCGCCTGCATAAAGATCCAATTTCTTCCCGGGTGGTGGATACAGCTAAGAAGATAAAAAATGACCTTTAACCCGTGAGAACAGTAATGTAAGATTAATTTGAGGCTTCGAAACTAATGAGTTGGCTCGTCCTGGTGCAGCACCCCGTGAATAACACGGTATTTGCAGAGCCAGCAACCCAGTGATCTTTCTTGCTCAGATGGGGCTTGGGAGGGAGAAGGAAGGAGAAAGAAACTCACTTTTAAAAATAATCCTCAGAGGAGAGAGATCTGCTAGGTCCCCATAAAGCTGGTATTAGAGGAAAGGAAAAAAAAAGAGCGAATTATGTACCTTTAATCTGCTTAGCTTTTCACTGTCGAATAGCTGAAGGGCTCAGACAGGCAAGAGTATTGTGAGGTGGTTAAATCCATGAACTTGGAGTTAGACCCCTTGGGGTCCAGGCCTGATCTGTGACTTTCTAGCTGTGTGATCCTGGGCATTTTTTTTAACTTGTGCTTCAGGGAGGTTTGGATTAGGTAGTGCATGGAAAACACTTCTGTTCAGGCTGAAAATCTGGTTATTTTTGCATTTTTGATGCTGATGGAGGGAGGCGGGAGCAACTGGAGGGTGATTTATCCACAGGACAGAAAGTCTGAGGTTTCTGCCCTGATGGGAGGAAATGTCTAGCAGCAGAAGACAAAAGTGGAACCAGGCTGAGGCGAATCAGGGAGCCTGGGTTCAGCACCACCCGAGAAAGAACTGTCTTACAGGGTGGCTGACAGACAGTGGGAATGGCTGCCCAGAGAGGCAGTGAACGCCCCATCCCTGGCAGAATGCAAGCAGAAGCTCTTTCCACTGTATGAAAGAATAGGTTAGGTTATTTCTCAGGGTCTTTCTCCCTCTCCGTATCTGACTCTTCCATTTGCTAACTGTGTTCCCTGAGCTCTGGCTACCTATCAGAGCCCGGTTTGCCGCACCCATAAGTCAGGGGTGTTAATGGCTTCCTTTTTAGGATCTCCGTCCCTTTCCCCTTTCCTCCTTCTTGCCAGCAGACTGATGCTCCTGCTGGGCTAGGCCCCGTGCCAGGCTCTGGGGATCCCAGCAGGAGGAAGATGGTAGATAGACACGCCAACATGTAGTAAAGGAGGCAGATGATGAGAACACGATACTGCAGTTCCCCGGATGCACAAGAGCGTTAGGCAGTGAGGACTCCGGGAGCCTCGAGGGGGTGGTGCAGTCAGCGGATGGTGGGAATATATGCTGTGGAAGCAGAATAAGCAGGATAGTCAGAGACCCAAGGGCAGGAAACAGTGTGGTGTGCAGGGAACCATACCAGGGGCGGGGGCTGGCTGATGCAAAACGTGCGGGGACGGTGACAGGAGAGGACATGAAGAAGGTGGAGGCTAGGTGTGGAGCTCCTAGTCTTCCATGCTAAGGAACGGGAACTTACATCCTGTCAATCAGGAGGTGCGCTGGCTGATTTAAGCAGTTCCTGGCACGCTCAGGTCTCCGCAGGAGAGGAACTCCCTGGAGCTTGTGTGGAGAATGGGTTAGGAAGAGGCCAAGCTGGACCACCAGCTGGCAGACTGTGCAAGTGCCAGAAGTGATGAACAATGCCCCCAGCCAGGCATCTTCAGAAGTGGCAGCGAGAATCCAATGTTGCGATGGCCAGGGAACCTCCTAGGAAAGTAGGAACTGCTCCCCCAATGCAAAGGGTCCTCATAATTACGATCACTCGATAAAACTTTGGTTTGAGGGGCAATCGTATAAATTGGGTCCCCTCATCACTTACCCAGGCAGTGGCAATAAAATTTGTGCATGTGGTCCAATCCAGTATACGTGGTACTTGTCCTCAACAAGAGCCTTTAAAAAGGTAATGATACCAGTGACTTGAGAAATAACTTTGCAGATGCTTCTGGGATGCAAAGTTTTCCATTCAAAGACATGATTTTGGTGCTGCTCAGAGGGATTGGGGAAGATTAGATTCCATACAGGCAAACTAAGAGGGCAGATGATGCTCTTTGAATAAAACTTCTAATGGATTTTGCACAAGAGGGGACTGGAGATGGGCCCAAATGTCCCACGTTTGCTCAACTGTTTTGCAGACAGCTGGGAATTTACCAGCATTACCTTTTTTTTTTTTTTTTTTTTTTTTAACCAGAGTATCTTAGACCTTGTAGATGTGCCCTGAAATGCCTCATCTCAGGGAGGGTGAGAAAGCCTCTCTTAAGCAAGTGTGGTGTCTGCTTCCAGTGCTGTTTATGGCAGAGCTGGAAACTGTCTTCGAAATTAACAATAGATGTGCATAAATCTTCTGTTACCTAGCAACTAATACAAGACATCGCAGAGGTTCACAGGCAGGGTGGAGGTAAGCCTGTTTTAGGAGTACCTGGGATCATTTCCATGCTATTTGGGGGATTGTGGGGAGGGAAAGAAAGAAAATTAATGGGACTACTGAAATGTTTGAGTTTCTTTCTTTTTGCTTATTTGCTAAAAATGGAATCAGATCATAAAAACCTTTCCTGAATCTCTCAGGTTTGTAGCCACAGTGAGGATTTACGAAGGCTAGGTAATTTCGGGGGCCCCTTCCAAAGCTACATTTTTGGTTGTAACGGGCTGTGTGACCACGTGTACAAAATGAAAGGTGAGATGAGGGGAACTGTAAAGTTTCATCCATGTTGCTAGGATGTATGTGGTGATAGGGTTTTTAGGCTTCTGTTTTATTCAATCAAAGGTATGCATTCAGAGTCAAAGTAGATTTTTAAAAAGGAAAAAGATGTTGAAATAATGTCAAGAGGCATGTGACTTAAGGGACACACACATATACATACATACACATATATACACGTATTTCTGTATGGGTATATACGTGTGTGTATTTTTTATTTATAAAAATTAGTTTATGCGTTAAGGCTTGGGTTACAAATGCAATGCTACAGGGCCTGGCAGGCGACATGGACTAGTTCCGTGCCCAGAAGCCATGGGAGCCAGAAGGCTGGACAGCTGCTGGGTGGCTCCAGCTGAATGCAGCCATAGGAGCGCGGGGCTTAGTGGTGCCAGATCTTCTGATTTCTCACAAAGCCAGAAACCCAGCATTTGTGCAGAATCTCTTATTTTTAAAAATATTGACAGCTAATTCCAAGTTTTAAAAAACATCATGTGGGCTCAATGAAGCAAGTCTGCCTGAAAGCAGAAGTTCTGAACATGTGGTTCTCTTTTTAAAAATGACACGGCTTCTCACGACTCACTTTATCTGCAGGGAGGTAGATGAGCCCCCACAGGCCGCCGGCGAACAAGGTTCATCCAGGGCCTCCTACATACTGGGCTGGGGACTCCTCCCATCTGCCAGGCGCAGGATCCTCCCGAGGGGTGGGTATTATTTAGCACGGGAATCATGACCCCCGTTTCAAAGATGAGGATACTGAGGCTTGCATACATCAAAGTCATCCTGCAGGTGAGTCCTAGAGCCCGCATTCCAGTCCCATCTTTCTGACTCGAAAGCTGCTTGCTCTTAGGGGTTGACTCACCCAGAAGAAAAGGAGAAAGGACTTTTTATTTGGGGGTAGCTTTTTTTTTTTTTTTTAAAAAAAGGTTTTCTTTTAACACCATTTCTCTGAAGAAGTATTAGGAAGCTGTATTCGTTTGCTAGAAGTGCGGTAAGAAAGTGTCACAAACCAGGGAGCTTCAAGAACAGAAACGTACTCTCTCATGATTCCGGAGGCTAGAAGTCCAAGATCAAAGTATCAGCAGGGTTAGTTTGTTCTGAGATCTTTCTTCCTGGCTTGTACAGGACCATCTTCTCCCCGAGTCTTCCCATGGTCTTTGTGTGTGTCCTATGTGACTGTGTCCTTATAAGAAGAGGAGATCAGGACCCAGACACATTGGATTAAGACTCACCATATGACCTCATTTTACCCTACTCGCCTCTTCAAAGAATCTGTCTCCAGATACAGGCACATTCTGAGGAACCGGGCGGGTTAGAACTTCCACATAGGGATTTGGGACAGACACAATTCAGCCCATAACAGAAGCCATCCATTTTATTTTCTTCTTCTGCCCCTTTAGCCTTATTACTCTTGGAGGGATGAAAGGTTTCCTGAGCCCAGGGTTCAGAGCATAAGGCAGGGCGTTGGTGCACTGGGGTGGGGGGTGGGGGGAGATATGCTTCTCTTGTAACGGGAGACGGCAGACACGGGAGACGGCAGACACGGCAGCTCAGCAGTCGCCGTCCAAGTGCAGGAGGACGAGCTCCATACACTTGAACCAGGTAACCCGCTCCCAAGGCATGGCTTCGGTGTTGGAGAATACATCAAACATGAGATGCTTACCAGTGTCACTGTTCCTCAGCATCACGTGTTATATCTTTGTGTCTTGATTTAAAATAATATCGATATGGACAAGTAGCGTCACCCATTAGATCAAAGAATGGAAACAACCTCATTGGCCCACAGTAGGGTTTAATAGGATCCTATGCAGCCTTTGGAAACTATACTGCGGAAAACTATTGACAACATGAGAAAATTCTCGTGAGAGGTAAAGTGGGAAAAAAAGTTTACGAAGAAGTTTGTACAGTTTGATTCCAATTTTTTGAAAACAGTTTATTACACGTACATATAGATTCATATATATGCATATGAGTATGCGAGTGTGTTCATCTGGACGGGTATACTCCCAAATATTTAAAAAGGCCCTCTCTCAGTGATGGAATTATACATGGTTTAAATTTTTCTTCTGTTTTTCTAAATGTTTCATGTTTTCTGCAATAATAGATATTATTTTTGCAATCAGGGGGAAAATATTAAAAATTATAATCCCCAACGTACACACTCAGTTTACAGAATAATCATCCTAACAGCGTTATTCATAAGGAGCTCCCTTATGGCTTTTCACCTGGGACTGCGATATGTAGTTTACTTGCTATTTTCCAGATACAACTGTCGGCCACAATTACCTGGATTCTAGAAGAATTTTTGTGGCAGGCCTAAGAACCTCTTCTCTCTTTTTTTTTTTTTTTGTCCATCTAATTCCCTTTTCCCCTGAAAAAAAATTTTTAGAGTAAATTCAGAGAGGGTGTGGTACCCCAAAGATGTGGGTTAAGGGTACTAAAATAAGTAAGTGGACTAGTTTAATGTGTTTAAAGGATCATCTGAGCAGACCCAAAAAGAAGCAGGGTGTAACTTCATAGTGACTTTGTTCATTCTACTTATTTATTTGAGCGATCCTTTGGCTATACTTCCGTTTCAATAGAATGTGCTGTAATTGGCTAAGGAGCCCTACGGTGTATTCTTCTATGAAGGAGAGGTCTGTGGGGGATGCTGCTATCATGTCAAGCTTGGACGAGGCAGTATTGGTCACCTCGCCCAACTCTTGACTCCAGACCTCTGAATACCCTGGAGAGACTTTGTAAAGGGTCAGTCCCTCACACCATTACAGATGCAAGTAGCCTGGGACTTTGGATTGGGTAAGGTCCAATTCTTCTGATGTTCAGCCAGGTTGGAGAACCCTTCCTCTACATGGCTCATGAATTTCTCCCAGCAACATCACAATAGATGGTTACATGAAAACTTCTAGAGAAGGAGAATTTTCGGCCTCATGAGCTATGACTGCTATGACTCTATTGCATATAACTTGGATTCCTCTGATGAGTTCAGAGGTTAAAAATGGAGTCACTTGGCTCATACAACCCAACAAAAATCCCAAGGTCCCAATCTTCTTGTAGAGTCACATCTTCAAACCAAAAGTAATTACAGTGGTAACTTAGGGCTTTACTTGCAACTCCCAAAGAATGTTGTAAGGGGTCTGGTTTATGACTTGTGATAGCATTACTCAAAACCCCAGCATTTCCCTTTCCTTCTTAATTCCCTTACCTCTTCGTTATACCAGAGGTTCTCATTCACCACTCCAGACCCAAGTCTCTCCGAGAACAGCCCACGTGTTCTTTCAGGCTCTTTTCTTCCTCTGTTCATTCTAAGCACTATGCTGTGTAGTTTACCTCTTGGCTGTTTCCTCTCTGACTGCTCTCTCTCTCTCTCTCTCTGGTCTGTTCACTAACCCAGACTTTGCACAAGAAAGGAGAGCACAGGAAATACCTAACAAAAATCTTCCTCCCTTTCTTCCAATCCACTTGTATATATCTCTATATACCCAAAGTCCTGATTTTGCATTTTTTCTTTAAAAAAAGCTAGGAACTGGGGACAGGAGAAGCTGATGTCAAAGACAAAAGTCCCTGTTTTGATGTGATGGGGGAGGGCTAACACTGGGCACATTAATAAGCCTTGTGCTCATCACAATAATGATTTCCCCATCTGCCACTGCCAGACTGTAGTCCCCTACATAGTTTATGTGCTTTGTCCTTTTTCTAGTTCCCCCTCCCCCCCTCCAGTGTTCACAAATAGAGTCCATCAACTACTAGTTGGTGTCTCTAAGTTCTTTTTCCATCTCCTGTTCTAATTCCTCTTTCTGGTAATGCCTATGGATAAATTCTTTCCTGATTACCCTGTTGGGGAGGATATTAAGCAATACGCTCTGAGCCCCAGTGATTCATAGTGAGGCATACATTACGCACATAGAATCTCAGCCTCTGTATCAGCCCAACCTGGCTTTGATCCCAGCTCAGCCTGTGCCTGCTATGTGGCACTGAGCATGCCTCTTAACCTCTGCGGACATCAGCTTCCTCATCTGTAAAATGGGGGCAATCACAAAATCTAACGTAAAGGGTTGTAAAAATTAAATGAAATGTGAAATGCTTAACACAGAATGTTGGTCCTACCTATACAATAATATCTTCATTTTTCTTTTTACCTTCCTTTTTTGGAGGATGTGGGCAGAAGAGAAGGGTGATTTTGCTAGAAAGGAAAGAGGACCTGGTGAAAGAGCAGAAATCAGGGGCAGCCGGATGGCTCAGTCAGTTAAGTGTCCGACTCTCAGTTTCGGCTCACGTCACGATCTTAGGTTCATGAGATGGAGCCCTGTGTTGCCTGCACTCTCAGCGGCAGCATCTGCTTGGGTTTCTCTCTCCTTCTCCTGGTGCCCATCCCCATTCTCTAAAATAAATAAATAAAATCTTTTTAAAAAAATTTAAAAAAGCAGAAATCAGCAAACTAAGCCCACAGACCAAATTTGACCTACCTCCTACTTTTGTAAATCGAGTTTTGTTAGCACACAGTCACACTCGTTTCTCTATGGAAGCATTTGCACCGCTGTTGCAGAGCTGAGTGGTTGTGATAAAGACTGCATGCCCCACACAACCTGTAATATTTACTCTTTGGCTCTTTACACAAAAAGTTCAGCAACCTTGATTTAGAGCATAACAGAGTATCTTTTCCACGTGGTTTGCCATTGGGGAGATGAATGTCACAGGGTTTTCTTTATCAAGTGAAGTGGTTGACTGTAGTCAGAGATTGTCTTGCACCTAAGAGTCAACCTCACCAACACCTTCATCACTATTTTGTTTTTATCAAGGATTTACATGTACAACAATCTAGAGGCAGGCAATGTTCCTTAGAAGCGTGGCTTATCCTGCTAGAATTACAAGGAATGGAATATTGCACGTCCTATAAGGTCGTTGGGACAAAGCTGCCAAGGGCTCACCCATGTCTGTGCTTCTTTCTAGGCACAAAGTGAGCACAAACATGTCCCAGTTTCCTTACAGTAAGGTGGGCCAAATCTTGAGGTTTTGCTGATGGAATTAAGGGGAAATATGACCCTACTTGAGCCCTCCTCATTAACCCTCCATACTCTCTCCTCTTCCTTGCCTGCAGGATACAAACAACCCAGTGGAGGACTCTGAGGTTTAGAGGGAGCTGTCCGATAGAACTTTCTGGAATGATGGGAAACTTCTATTCATCATTGTTCAATAGAGTAGTGTCTCATCACATGTGGCAACTGTGTACTGGAAATGTGTCTAGTGCAACTGAGGAGGTGAATGTTTACTCTTGATAAGTTTAAAGAGCGTGTAAAACTAGTGACTGCCCTATTGGCTAGTGCAGCTCTGCAAGATGCTAGATCAGAAGCTTGAGGTCTGGGTGGAGCAGAGCACCTCCTTCCCCTTTCTCCACCCTTTCCCCTTCCTTCTCCTGCTCCACTTGCCCTGGATTGTGATGTGAGCAAGAAATAACAGCTCTCCAAATAGGCTTGTGAGAATCACTGTTTGATTGGTGAGGCAGCCTGAGTTATACTAACACACGTCCTGGCAACCACTTTTATGAAGAGAGGACAATTCAGTCCGCTACTCATCCATTTTACAAGCTCAAGGAATGCCAAGGAAGGTCTCTACTGAGATCTAGTTTTTAACCTAGCCTGTGGTGTTAATTATCCTGTTTAAAGGATGAAGGAAGTGGCTTCGTGAGCCAGGGAGTGAGTAGCTTCATTTGTGGCTTAGACATACTGATCCCGGCTATAAGCTAGGTAGGAAGGTTCAGTTCTGTTCAACACTGCCAATTTTTTTTTTTACAACCATTTTAAACTGTGCATGTCCCATACATGACAGAGAAAGGGCCATCTGGTTTGATGATTTTTGGCTTGGAAGAGAACACGAAAGAAAAGTGTAAGTTTTAATACTCAAGAGATCAGATTCTCTGCTGAAGAGGAAATGACTCCATGTCCAGGAGGATTCCGCCAAGAAAGGGGGGGGGAGGGGTTCTCAGCGGGGCTGTGCATGCCACTCAATGTTCCTTTTCTTTCGTTTCCAAGGTGGGATGGTGACTCACCCCTGGAGCGGGACAGCTGGTCTCAACAATGTGGTATCATCAGGGAGAAAGTCTTGTGGGTTTCATTCCCAAGCCAGAAAGGTTAGGATGGCACATACCCACTCCGTGTGCTCACCCATTTCTGGGCAAAGCACCGCAACATCTAGTTTATTGCAAAGAGAACCTACTTTGTAATCAAACAGACCTCTACCAAAATTTCAAGTCTATCGCTTACGAGTTTGGACAAGTTACTTCACTTCTCTGAGCCTTGTTTTCTTTCATTTAGGGATAATAATACACCTACCTCCCAGAGCTGGAGCAGNGGGGGGGGGGGGGCGGGGGCGGTGCTGAGGGTTTAGAGCAAGTATTTCCAAGCCTGGCCCATCAAGGAGGGGATTCTGGTTGGTCCTGTAGTGAGGATGCGGGTGTATGCATTAATTACTGCAGTGCTTCTCAGACTCCAATATGCATTTGATTGGCTAGGGATTTTGTTTAAATGCGGACTCTGAGTTAGTAGGATTATGTCATTTAAATGAGTTTCCAGGTAATTTCAAAGCTGCCCATCACTGACATCACCTTTGAAAAGCAAGAAATTAGAATCCTGTCCTGCTCTGTGTTTCCGTCTTCTGGTACCTCCAGAGATGAAATGCCCTGTATACTTTGAGTGAGGGCCGGGAGGTGTAGGGGAAGAAGGGTAATGCAGAGTAGGCAGCCCGAAGGGGAATCTAGGCAGATGAGTACAGAAATCATGGAAAAAGTGATGGGTTAGAGGTTTCCAACGCTGACTAGACTTTAAACTCACCTGGAGAGCTTTAAAAACTATCCATTGTCAGGTCTCACCCCAGGAATACTGATTTAATTGATTGGGATGGGGCCAGACGTGACATATTAAAGAAAATAACTCCCCAGGTTATTCTCATGCACAGCCAGGGCTCAGACTCACTGGGCTCGACAAAAGAGGCAACTTTCCCAGCTGGAAAGAATCTGGAGAGGGTCTTATCAAGATATTAAATCAGGTTTGGTTTTGAGGGGCTGCTAGTTGAGGGGAAAAAAAAAAGAAAGATAAAAGGATCATGGAAATTGCACGTAAGGGAAGCCACTGGGTTGAAACCTTGAAAAATCAAATCCATTTGATGAAACTGTTGCAAAACAGTGAATGTCTGCCTCACCTGAAATGATAACGTAGCTCTTGGCCTTTGAAGCAATTTGTTTGTCTGTCGAGAAGCCAAGGGTAAATGGGAAACGTGAAATCCATGCTGTTTCTGGGAATTGAAGGCTCTTTTTCTTTCATTAACATTGTGGATTTGGTTGCTGTCTGTGCTTACAGAGGTTATGGAAAACGATTCTCATTGGCGCACAGAAGCCGGCTCTGGCTGGTAGCGGTAACTAGGCCTTGGTCCTGTGGGTCTCTGTTGGGATAGGGGGGATGGGGGCGCATGAGCCCAGCACAGGTGGTCCAACAAATTCGGACTGATGTGCATAAATATTTTTGCTGTGATTGAGTTTATACTTCTGAAGCCCAGGTGGTAGGCTGTCTCCTTGTCACCAGAAGCCAGCTCGGAATTGGCCCTTTGCCAGCTTCGACACAAAGCTCAGCCCCATTCCAGAATCTAGGCGTGCCAAGCATCTGCAAATACTGAGTTTTAGGTGAGATTCCAGTGTCTTGGGCTGGAGGCTACATCCGCCATCTTGAACAATCTCCATTAGACATAGGTCTCCCAGGAATGCCCATGAGCATAGCCGATAAGGAGATTCTCCTGCATCACCGTGTCCCATGCCCCTCCCAGTCTTACTCCGTTGGAGCAGAGTTTGGCTCTGTCCTAGCTGCTCCACACTTGGCTGTCTGGACCCAGGCATAACAAACGCAAGTCTTTCTAGAAACCCGGACCTGCCCTGTGTAGGTAGACACATTTCCCTGCTATCTCAGAGTAAAGTCTTCCTATGAAACCTTTTAACATTTCATAAATGCAAAAATCGCCTTCAGATTTCTTTCAATTAGTGAAAACAGGTACTCATGTAGGTCTTTTGTAATGGTGAAGCAGCATAAAGTGAACTTACGGATAGCGGGGGAAACCCTGTATGTCATACACTGTTACCTGGATGTGGAAATATTTATTCTGACAAATTCAGAGCAGGGCACAGCTTCTGGAAGGAAGAAAAAAGTATGGCTGATGCAAACCATAGCCCCAGAGGCTGGACCTTCAAAACCCTTGCCTAAAGAATCACACAGGCGAGAGCTCTGCTTTGTGCCTGAACGTTGGAATCACACAGGGAGTTCTTAAAATGTTCATGTCCGGGTTGGGCCCCCTGGAGATTCCAATTTAGTTGGCCTGGGGTGTGGCCTGGGCATTGAGATTCTTGAAAGTTCTCCCAGGTCGTTCTTAATGTCCAGCCAAGTTTGCGACTCGCTGCTCTTTCTACACTGCTCAGTGAAGGGCAGGAGTGAAGGGTCTTATAAGCCAGGCTTCCCACCTTGCAGCCGTCATTCCCATGTCCCGATTGCTGACCTACGTAGTCATGTTTAAATCCCATCAAGTGAGCCCTCTCACCTTCTACCATCATAAAGCATAAGCATAGTGTCAGACAGATTGAGAAGGGCAGGCTAGAGAATTTAGTTTGGAGTTAGGATCGAGGAGAATCAGGTATCAACATCCAGGTATCTGCTCTCCGTGTCAGACTTTGTTGGCACAATGCTTCTCAGACATAGACCAGGACAATGAAGGGAAATGGCTGTCAGGAAGCTCTCTTCTCTTTCCTTTTTGTGGTTTCTACTTATTGGACAGAAGGCACTACAGGAAAATGATAGAACACCAAGTTGAGTGCTGAAGGAAAGGGGCATCCTGGAGAGGTGAGCAGGGGGTAAGAGAGGCTGGGGGAATCTGGAGAAGCAGGCAGTCAAGGAGGAAAGATATTCACTCACCTTCCCAAACATGCTGTTTCCTCAGACCCAAGCTGGTTCCTCAACATATGTTTGGGTAAATTAAAAGGTGCCCCTTAATGCCATCAGCAACCACCCCAGGGCACTTGAGGAACATGGACACTTCTCTGTGCATGTTGGGGAGGGGAGAGGAGTCAGAGAGAGGGAGATTGAGAGAGAGGGAAAGAGAGAGAGACAGATAAGGAGAAAAGAACACTTTAATGGAAAGCTATCCCCCATAGGCAGTAAGGGATCATGAAAACCTGGCACAACAAAGCTGGGCTTCATTCTTTCTGGAACCACTTCTCAACAGTGCAAGGTACTAGGCAAATCACATCACCTCAGTGAGCATTTGTTTCTTCTTCTGACCTTCCTGTGACTCTTGGGGTTCCACCCTGTTACTTAGGAATGTATTCCGGAAACAGGAGACTGCAACATTAGTATAAGGAATTATTAAAAAGTCAACTTTGCATCTTTGTCTTTTTATAGGGGTACTGGGAAGACCAGGAACACAGTATTATAAAGCCCTCAAGTGTATGGTTAAGGGAGTAACAGAAGAGAAAACAAATATTTTTCTGTTGTTACAAAAGACACATGTCATAGCGGAAAATAATGTAGAAAATACCAAAGAAATGAAATTTGAAATTTCTCCTTCCAAAAGAATAGTAATATTTGTCATATAAAACAACTATATATGCATATTTAAAACCCATTTTATTTTCAAATTTAGAAGTGTTTCTTAATTCAAAATAATACATGCTTCTTGCAGAAATTAAGAATAGATAACAAAAATCATCTATATTCTACCACTGAGGACCACCTAGTGTTCTAGAACTTTAAACAAATAATTATTTACACATTTTATATAAATATTTTTTTACCTATTTTGTTATACAAAAAACACACGTTTATTTTGATAAAAATTAGATGGGCAAAAGGAAAACTATTAAACCACTTAAAATCCAAACCCCAAAATAAATGATAACAACTATAATATTTTTTGTTGTAGTCTCAGAACTTTAAAATATTCAAATGTATGTATATATTTGAAAGCATAAGAGGGACCCCAAATCATTTGCAAATGGTAAATACATATTGCTATTTTGTAACCTGCTTTCCAAATGGAACAATATTCATACAAATTTCCCTACATTCTACATTACTTTTAAAGTCTGAGTAGAATTCCATTGGTTGGATGCACCATTATTCATTTAACAGATCCTCTAATGCTAAGTATTTAGATCATTTGTGATTTTTCTTTTTCCTCTTAGAAATAGCACTGTCACAATTATTCTTTATGTGTTTGTGGTTTCTTTGTAATTTAATTTTTAGGAAAAGCTGGGCCAATGGCTCTGCAGAATTCTAAGGATTTTTGAAGAGAAGATAGGATGCTTAGTGTGGTATCTTTTATCATTTCAAGTATTTTTGCTTTACATGTATGAGAATATATTTATAAATTTAAGATGACTTGATGCCCTATGAAATACTTAGCCCACCAATACTCTTTATTACTGTTCTCTCCTGATTTAATTTTTTTTCCTGATTATATATGTTGGTGTCATGCTCATACAAGAAAATGTGTAGACTAGAAGAGTTGGTTGGGATGAAAAAGGAAAGCCCCTTATAATCCCACTACTGAGAGAGACTCAACTCTCCTGTTGCCCCTGCCAACTCCCTCACCACCCATGGCCCGCCACACTTTTTAAAAATACTCTTTGTAGACTTGTGAGTAGAGGGATGCTTTCATGGAGCTTCTAAGTAAGTGTTGGCTGCCCGTTCAGGGCATTTTCCCCCCTTTGCAACACTCAGGGTTGTTTCCAGTAGCTAACAGCAGGAGATGCACCTGGGTGAGGCTGCTTGAGATACTGTGTTCTTAGTTCCTATTTTAGAGAGCGCTGTGTGCACACATCCCTAAGGTTTGCTGCAGGTATGGGGAAATGGGACGTCAGAGGCTTCACCTGGCTTAATAGTCTCAGATTCATATCAGAAAAAATAGAAAACCCTGGGGCGCCTGGGTGGCTCAGTCGTTAAGCATCTGCCTTCGGCTCAGGGCGTGATCCCAGAGTCCTGGGATAGAGTCCCACATCAGGCTCCTCCGCTGGGAGCCTGCTTCTTCCTCTCCCACTCCCCCTGCTTGTGTTCCCTGTCTCGCTGGCTCTCCCTCTCTCTGTCAAATAAATAAATAAAAATCTAAAAAAACAACAACAAACAAACAAAAGCAAAAAGAAAAAATAGAAAAGCCCAAACACAGAAGACAGGCATGCATAGACCAAAGGAAGGGGAGACCAACAGCTTCTTGCTACACCTGTTCCAGGTTTGATGTTAGAAGAGATCAGGCAACAAGGGCACAATTTTCCATTCAGATAAAAAATTTAACATTTCTGATTATAAAATGAGCATATGTTCATTACAGGAAGTACATTTAAAAGGCAAAAGAAAAAATTATTTTGTGTGTCTCTTTCCAGTCTCTTAATACCTATTTTAAGATGAATTAAAGCCAGACAGCCTCTACTGGTTTTGTTTTCTCACTTTGTATGATAGCAAAGACGTTTTCCATGTCAATAATCACGTATGAGGATTTCTCCAGGTTCCATCAGTAATTGCACTGCCTTGAGAACTGAGGAAAGAGCACACATCAAAGAGGTCTATGAAGGGTAAATGCAGCCATATAGAGCAAAATAAAATCGTCTACTCTTTGCCTACAGCTGACAGTGAGAATGAGTTTTCCTTCCCGGGTTACTAAGCTTTATCTTCCTAAGCAAGATAAAGTGCTTGTGGACTAGAGAAGTAAAACACTGCTTCTCAAACGTGAGCCTCAGGTGTAAGTAAGTCCATGGAGACTGACTCTTTCTTCTTCATAGGAGATAAACAAAGGTGGATTCGTCCAGCAGTGGGTGATTAAAAAAACAATTTTTTTTTTAGTTTAACTGCTTTTTTTTTAATTGAAGTATGATTAGCATGCAATGTTACATTAGTTTCAAGGTTTTTTTAATTTTAAGACTTTTATTTATTTATTGGAGAGAAAGAGCACGAGACATGGGGCTCGATCTCACAACCCTGAGATCATGACCGAAGTGACATCAAGAGTTGGATGCCCAACTGACAGAGCCACCCAGGCGCCCCTGTGTCGGGGGTGTTTTTTGTGGTAGGTGTCAGGGGAAGCACTTGGGGCCCTGTTTGGGAGGCAGAATTGGACCCCATGCCTGTGGCTTGATCAGACAACGTGTGGAGACCCCGTACATCTTCTCGGCCTCTCCTCTTGCACCTAGAAACAAAAGTTAAATGCCTGGACCACCCACACTATTTTCCCCAAGGGCATAATTATTGTTACATCCTTCACCAGCCACATCTATCCAGAGGTGGGACTATTGCCACCTGCCTTTGTACTTCTTTCCAGGGGATTTGAAGAAGGTACTGCTTCCTCAAGATACGTTCCTTCCATCTGTTAGAAACTTGTAATGCATTGGTTTTGTTCCTGGCCTTTGCTAACAGTTTTCATAATTAAAATACAAGCAGGCACCATCCACAGCAAGAACATGGCCCTCCTGACCCACACCTGCCGGTTAGAAGGCCATGCACAGTGCAGCATGGAGCAGGGAATGCAGTAGCCCTGCTGAGAAGGCCAGCTGAGCCTTCGGCACCTGTACTAGTCATAACCTGGGGTTTTAATCGCTACCACCCCTGCCCCCAACTCTACCAACGCTACTGCCTTCTCTCTAGTCATTTAACAAACATTTGTCAAGCATTTGAAATGAGCCAGAGCCTATGCTAGGCCTGTGCAAATAAAGTGATGAATGAGCCATGGCATTTACTCTCTGCAAGTGTACCATCTACTGCTGCTCGGGGCGGGGGGGAGGGGTTGTTGGGTAAATACATTAAAGCAATATAAAGGAGTCTACCCTTTAGGTCCCTAAGTGTTGGAGTATTTTTTCCAGAGCTAGGATTATGGTGAGGTGAGTGAAGGAGGTCACAGGTAAGTACAGGGTCGGATCTGGTCTTTATTTAAAATGTTGACTTTTTTGCATCAATTACGATTCTTAAAAATATTGTTTATCTCGATTACTGAGTTTTTTGGGTCCCCTGTAAATTTCACTCAGCACTTGCCTAACCCTTGTTCTGGCCTGGAACTCCAATCAAACCTTCCTCTCTGGGCACTGATGATCGTCATTGAACACTGATACACACAGCAGGTATCTAAGCTGGGTCACCCCCCTGTTCTTTGGCATTTGGGGTATAGGTAGACTGGTCTTGCCACTAATTTGCTATTACCCCATGCACACAGCTTTTCTTCTTCCAGCCTCAATGTCTCACCCAGAAAAACACTAAGCCCAGACAAGTATCTTTTTGACAATGGCAAGAATGTCTCCTTTTGACATTTATGGAGTCCTTACATTGTGCAGGTGCTGTTAGGGGCCCTAGAGCCTCTGAAGTGAACAAGTGTGGGTGAGGGCCGATAAATAAGTAACCAAGATCCTTTCAGTCTATACCATGTGTGGTATGAGGGAGTGTCTGTGTGTGAGATGTTACAATAGGGGGCCGGGGAAGTTTTCTCAGGGGAGGTGGTATTTAAGCTGGAATATCAACGGGAAGGGGACACCATGGCCTATACTGCTCAGACTGGCAAAAAAAAATTTTTTTTTGACAGCTAATCTTTAATGAGCCCTTCATCTGCACCTGTTATAACATCTATAACGACTGTACCTGTGCCCCCTCGTCTCTCTCAGCAACATTGCGAGATTAGGACTCTTGTTATATCTATTTTTTTTTTAATTGATAAGGAGACAGAATCACAAAGTCAGTTAATCTGGGAAGATCACCAGCTACCAAGTGGTGGAAAAGGCATGGGCAGGTGGTGGGGGGAGGGGGAGGGTCAAAGTTAGCCCTGCAAGGGTTCAACAGTTACTTAGAGAGCATCTGCTGTATTCTAGGCTCTGTACGGGCGGGGTCATATGTCATCCTCCTTCTCCTCCTCCTCATCTACCGGTACTCAGTGAAGGGACATTGTGACATTCCAGGCTTGTCACAAACTTTTACAAGAGTCCATTATGGAGGGTGATGGGTCTGTTCTCAGCTCTGGATTGTGCTGGCTGTTATAGTCCGTGTGAATTTGTCAAAACTGGCAGAATTGTGCACTACAAGGGGTGAATTTTACTGTATGTGAATTATACCCTAATTTTAAAAACTTAATCTCCCATCCCTCCACCTCCAGCCGCTACCCAGGCCAAAGCAATGAGGTGCTTTCAAGAGTTCCCTGCCCTAACTTCGGCTAGGGTGAGGGACGAGCCTTTGTGGGCGGACCCAGGTGCGGGACCGGAGGGAGCCACAGCCAGCCGGCGGGGAAGCCGGGCGAGCGAGAAAGTAGGCGCAGCCGGTGCGGGGGAGGGATGGGAAGAGCCCGCGGACCGCGGGGCGAACCCGGGGAGGCGGGGGGATGCCGGGAGAGAGGGAGGGACCTGCGGGCGGGAGAGCGAGAGGCACAAGCAAGGGAGGCGGGGGAGGCGTGCGCTCCGGAGCGAGCCCGGGGCTTCGAGGCGGAGACAGCCAGGCCACGGGCCGCCGAGCGTGCCCGCCCAGGCGACCCGCCCTCCCGGCCGCGGTGCGGACGGACCGACGGACGGCTCTGCGTGCAGGAGGCGCCCAGCCATGTTCAGCCGGAGCTCCCGGAAAAGACTCTCCAGCCGCTCGGTGAGTGTCCCCCCACCTGAGCGAGGCCGATCTCTGGGTCCCCCGGGGCCTCGGCGAGCGCCCCTGCCCAGCTTCCCTCCGCCCGGCGGCCGCGCACCTGTGGCCCCAGGTAAGCTGGCCCCGCGGGCGGGGGCGCGTCCGGGGCGCGCGGCAGCGCTGGAAGACGCCGAAGGGGTTAAGTCCGGAAACCCTTTCTGGGCGAGACCGAGACCCCGAGCGGTGGCCCTGTGTGTCACAGTGTGGGGGCCCCCGGGAAAGCCCCCTCCCTAGCTTTTTCCCTTAAGGCAGATCGGAACCACAGTATCTAAGCTCCACCGTCCAGCCTCTTGGAGCTCTAGCCGCGGACTTGACTTTGGGCTGTCTTTAGGGGTGTCCTGTGCTGCCCCCTTCCCGGGAGCACCGGCATGGCCCAAGGCGAATGCGCCATGGTCGCTTCTCGGGGACACTGGGGAACAGAAAGGTCTTGCTTTTGTTTCTTAGAAACCCGTGACCAAGGTGCCTGGGGGAGACAAAGCCCCAGCCATGGCCATTTCTTGGTGGCTTGGTGCCCACGCCTGAGGTAGCCCGCCTGGGTCCACACACCCTTCTCCACGCGGGAGACCACCCCTGGGGCGCCGGTCGCGCCCCGCCCCACGTCCCCTACCACCGAGAGGAACATTGGAGGCAAATTTGATAAGGTGGGGTGGGAGGGGCAGGTCCTCCTCCCTGGGACACCAGTGGGGCTTTGGAGGGAGCTCCCGTGGTGGAAACATGGTTGTGTTGTCTTTTTGTTTTGAAGTTGACTGGACTGGGGCGGATAGAGAGAGGCCAGCCATGTAACGCCTGCGGTGACCAGTGCCCGGGGTTCGCCTTGCATAAATGGAGGTAGGATGCATTAAATCGGATTCCTAAAGGCATAACAATTCGGGGTGGGGAGTGGGGAAACATATATGTCTCTCTCTATATATACACACACACACACACAAAAATGCCTATATTTATCTCCTTTTGTAAATCTCACTTGTAAGTCACATGGAAAGAATGCAAAGGCTGTTCCTTTAAGAGTGGGGCTACATCTGCTACAAATATCTAAAGGTGGAAGTGGTGGCCAGACACTGGGGGATGCAGGAGAGCTGGGCTCCGGCTGCGTTTCTCTGATGGGAGAGTTTTGAGTGCCTCCTACCAGAGTGTATCTAAGTTGCTCAGCCCCAAACAATTCAACTTGGGCATGACAGTGTCTCCAAGGGCCACAGTGCCACGTGTGGAGGATACCCTGGGCTAGCTGGTGTTTTCCAGTCGTGTTTTTAATTCAGCCCCTGTAGCCTGGGTCCCACCCACAAATCCACTACCGCCGGCCTGCGCTGTGTCAACCCTCTTCGGTGGCCAGATGTTTCTTATTAATGTGCCGTGAATGTTGACTTCCAGACAGCCCCAGCCTGGATTGGAATGATTATGTTTGGGAGATGCGGAATCGGGGTGCCCTCCCATTGCATCTGGCTGCTGGGGCTCTGGTTGGAAAAAGTTGGGGTGCAGTCTTGCAGGCTCTCACAGTTTGACGATGTAAAGAGAAGAGCTGGATCCTTCTTGGAGACTTCACAAAAAGGAAAAACCAGTGACAGGAGAATATTCTCCGACATCCAAACATGTTCTCTTTTTGATGAGTGCATCTTTCCCTTTTCCCCACCACTCATATGGCCCTTTGAAGAGGGCAGTTTCTGGACACAAGGGGCAGGGGAAAGCCTGCTTTGATTTTATTTTACCCCTCGGTGCGTGTTTCTCTACTTTCTCCCAAATGGTAACGTGTGCTGAGCACCCAGTTATAACCGGCTCCTTCAGAAATTAAATGCTTTTGTTCCTCCCTCAGATGGGTCTGGCAGCCTCTTTGCCTTTGTTTCAAGGCACTGAGCGAAGCCCTTATGGCTCCCAAGCATTTAATAACTTGTGTCAGAGGCGAGGCCAGGCGACCTTATAAATACGTAATGGGCAGGAGGAGGCAGCCATCACTGCCAGTTCTGTAGCCTGAATAGGTGTGGTCTGAGCTGGCCTCTTGGCGTCCCAAATGGGAAAGTAGGTGATCCTTGGAATAGGTAAGTGCAGGAGCCTTACTTGGTAAACCCAATCCAATATGGCAGGACACTAGCTGCTTCCTCTCTGCTCTCTTTCGTGCTCTCACTGGGGGTGGGAAAAGCAGTGTCATGAACAGGAGAGTGCTTCCCAGTTCCTCACCTACTCTGGAGCCTTGGGGTCACCTAGGCCTGTGGGGTAGTGGTTCAGTGTGGGAGTTGTGGCCTGATGCTCCTCCTTTCTTCCGTGTGACCTCTGACCTCCAGTAAGTCCCTTGGTCTCCCTGGTTGTTGGTTTCCTTACCCATCAGGTGAGACTAATAATAGTGCTCAGCTCACAGCCTTATTGCGGGGGTTAAATGAGATGCGGAAAACACATTGTTTGCCCGGTATCAGGCCCACGGTAACTATTGGCTACATTTGTTAATTATTTTTATCTTCCTCTCAACTGCCTAAGAGGAGGCAAAAGTAGCTCATTTGAGGCTGCTGGGTGTCCAGCTTACTCTAGACTTTCATGACCACAGTTTCTTGGAGAACCTTCAGCCGTTTTAATCCAGCTGAATTTGTGACGGGGGGGAAACAAGTGTATTTTCAGCCCATTATGGAGCCTTTCTTTTGGAAAGAGACCCTTTCATGAGGCTGAGATGGGTTTTCATGCAGAAGCAGTTTCCCCACTGGCAGCAGAAAGGCTTCACTTTGGCTCCATGAATGGGGTTTTTATGGCATTTCCACCCATTGCTGGAAAGGAAGCAGCTCCTTGCTTTTGCTCCCTCCTTTTCCCCCATGGGCGTATTTTCTGGTGACCTTTTGGAGAAGAGAGACAACCATTCCTGGGTTACAGCACAATGTTCTTTTTTGGCAGCTGGGAACCCACAGTGTGCTCACTTTCCACTCCTCTGACTGGGGAGGCTGTGACCCCCTGGGAGAGTCGGTGGTGCTCTGAGAGGAGTACAAGGCTGGCCTGACTTAGGCTGAAAGGCTCCTTTTGGTCTGACCCAAAGAGAATTTCCCTTACCCCCAGAATACCAAGGCGCCTTAAACATGACTGCTTGGCCTCTCCTCTGGCATCTCTGCTTCCACACTGGTCCCCTCCGGTCCACTGCCCACCCGCAGCCATCTCCCAAAAGGAGAACAGAATGGTGGCCCTTCGTCCAGCTCGAAGGTACTAATGTTCTAGGGGAGGAAGCGTGTGTTGTAAACAAACTTTGCTTCCTCGTCTGGTGTGGTGGAGGGAGCTAAGGCTTTGAAGTCCTGAGGGAGCTGGCCCGCTGTCTTGCTCTGGCTTTGACAAGCTGTGTGACCTTCAGCAAATGGCCTAGACTCCCTGGGTTTCATTTCCCTCCGTCAAAGTGGGATCTCTCTACTGAACCAATATTTGAGCGCCTGGCTCTCCTGGTGCTGGGGATACAGCAGAGAACACACCAGACAGGATTCCTGCACTCATTCGACAAATAATTACATTTCAGATAAGGCGGTCAGGAAAGGACTCTCTGAGGAGGTGACATTTGAGCCGAGACCTAGAAGAAGCAAGGGAGGAGGAGGCTGGTTCAAACCTGGAGTGGGACCAGCTGTATCACCGTCTCCCAGGAGCTTCCTAGCAATGCAAACTCACAGGCCCTGCCCTAGACTCGCTCAGTCCGCCTGAGCTTTAACAAGCTCCCCAGCTGATGCGTGTGCCCCTAGAGAGAGAAATGGTGAGTTCGAACACCTAGACCTGCGGATGCCGAATTGTTCTCTGTCCTTGGGGGCTTCCTCTGGGGGAGGAAAGATGCCGAAGGTCCCGTGGAAGTCTCTTAAGAGTTCGTGGGGATTTCCCTGGTTACAATGCTCTTTCCCCATTTCTGTTATCACCCACACCTGTAGGTGGCAAATGCAGGGATTTGTAGGATTTCTAAAGAAAACAAAACAAAAATGCTAGGAGGGTCCCTTTCCGTGTCTTGGAGAACAGAGAGCTCACGGTTGTCAAGCACAGTGCTGTCCACCTGATCTAGGGCGCGTGCAGAGCAAAGGTAAGCACTGTTCCCTGCAGGTGACCCGGCCACAAAGAAGCGGCCCCTCAAGGCAGCCCAGGGCCAACCCCGCAGTGGCCAGGCCTCAGGGGGAATTTTCATTCAGGGGAACGTTAAGGCATCTTCGTGGACTGTGGCCCAAAGTCATTAATAACTAAGCTCTTCCTGCACTGGGAGACAGCTTGCTCCGTGGGGGTTAATTGGGCTTGCTTGTTTGCCACCAGTTTGAGCAGGGAGAGAAAAACAGGGAGGATTTGCCCTGTGAATGCCTAGGCTCTGATGAATAAAACAGTAATAATAACTAAAACACCAGCAGTGACAAGGATGGGCGCTTACCCGGTCCCGAGCTGTGCCTCCACGTGTTACATACATTTCTAATTGGTCCTCACCAAACTCTCCAAGGGAGAGGTGGGGATTTCCCTGATGAGGAAACTGAGGCTCCGACTTGTTAAATAATCTGTCCCAGGTCTCCTGGCTAGGGAGAATGCGGCGGAATTTAGCTCTAAAACCCCGGTTCATTTTCTGGTGACTTATTACCTCTTGTTACCTCTCTGTTGTAAGGCAGAGGGCCCTCTGGTCACATCCAGCCAGCAGGTGGATTTTCTTTGGTCCGCACAGTGTGTTAAGGAAGAGGACTTTTTATAACGTTAAAATCTGGGTTTCCAGCTTCTCTTTGAAACTGCCATGGTGAGGTAGCAAGCAGCCTACTTTGCTGCCTGAAAGCATATGTGCGGTCTCTCTGCAGGTGGGTGTGACCTTGGCTTGCTGTCATCTCTGATACTCCAGTTGCATTGAAGGACCTCTTCAAGTATTTAGGCATCCTGTCCCATACTGGAAGTGATTGGAGTTTGTAAACCCTGAATAAGCATGCTCCTCCCTCAAACAATGATCGTAAAAAATAGTACGCTTCTGTAACAGTAGCTACCCTTTTGAGAGCGTTGACCACGCCAGGCAAGCGTTTTACATCTTTCTTGTCTTTCCCTTAACAGCAGACCTTGGAGATGGTGTGATTATTTACACCTGTTTTAATAGATAAGGAAACGGAGTCTCAGGGTCAGTTTGCTGAAATTTCTATAGCCAGCTAGTCGATGGTATTCCAGCCTTGTCTGACTGTAGAATTCTGTGTCTGGACCAGGACTTTTCCAACTTGGCTTGCGTGTGAATTCCCAGGGCATCTTATTCAAATGCAGATTCCGACAGACCAGGATTGAGGCCAGGGCCTAAGAGTCTGCATTTCTGAGGAGCTCCCAGGTGATGCTGATGCTGCTGGTCCAACGAACACACTTTGAATAGCAACAGTATGGACCAGGGGTCGGCAAATTGAGTCCTGCTGGCCAGATCTGTCCCTTTACCTGTTTTTGTTTTGTATGACTTATAAGACCTACATGGTTTTAACATTTTTTTGATGGTTGGAAAGAAATGGGGCGCCTGGGTGGCTCAGGCGGTTGAGCATCTGACTCTTGGCTGCGTGACTCTCCAGGTCATGAGAATGAGCCCCGCATCAGGCTCTGAGCTCAGTGCAGAGTCTGCCTGTCCCTCTTCCTCTGCTCCTCCCCCTGTTCTCTCTTTCTCTCTCTCTCTCAAATAAATAAAACCTTAAAAAAATTTTTTTTAAATGGTTGGAAAAAAATTATAGATATTTCATGACCTAGGAAAATTACATGAAATTCAAATTTCAGTGCCCATAAGTAGCTATCTGAACAAGGTCAAGTGCATTTGTTACATACTGTCTGTGGTTGTTTTCTTGCTACAGCGGTAGTGCTCAGTATTTGCAACAGATCATTTGGCCTACAAAGCCAGAAACATTTACTGTCTCGCTGTTTACGGAAAATGTTCGCCGATCACTGTTCTGTGCCACTGTCTAGGGGAATATGCAAGTAGCGTCACTTGGTTTTAGAAGAAAGGAGTCTGAGAACCTTTTGGAATTAGAACCGGAGGAAACCTCCCCTCCAACCTGGATGAGTTTGGTGCAGAAATCAAAGACAAGCAAAGAACCAGGGAACAGAGCAAAGCCATTTCTAAAGGGCATGTGGAGATGAGACTTGCAAGACCAGATCAATGCACCGCCAGTGGATTCTAAGCTCCTTGTAATCTCTTTAACGTTTCAGCTTTGCTGATAAATGTAGATTCGACTTGAGTATTAAAAGGCGGGCTTTGAGAACAAGCCTCCTGGAGTTGCACTTTCAAGAGCTGCTGACGTGGACAGCTCAGACCCGTGGTAGTTTTGTGAGGTGGTTTTAATTATGCGGAGCGGTTTGTCTCCCGACAACCGACAACCGGCAGGCCTTTCCAGGCAGGATGCTTTGGCCCCACGCAGCCGTCCCCAGGGGCAGCACTTACTGGGTCAGCCAAGACTGCCTTGAAAAGCATCTTAGTTGCCCTGGCAATTGTGTTGATGGATGACCCGGGTGGTGATCTGGGGAGATGCCGGCCTGGTTTCCTTTACCGGATTGTAATTTAGCTAAGAAATGGGTTCGACCAATTATTTTGCTTGGGCAAATTTTGCTCGGTCAGTTGATGTGCCAAGAAAGGGCGGGGGGGCGTGAAAGGAGATGGTGTGCGTGTGTGTGTGTGTGTGTGTGTGTGCGTGCACGTGTTTGCACGTGTGCACGCACACAGACACCCAAGATGTATGCCTGGAATCCTCAAAGTAGGGAAGGATTCTTAGCTCAGAAGCTTGCTGTTTGGCTCACTTTACGTCCTTGGCATTTGATAATATGCTTGATGGAAGCTTCAGCATCTTTATAGGATTTTTCTCTTGAAGAAACCTATTAAATTCATCCCAATATGTCTGTATTATCTCTGATTTTGAAATAAGGTGTGCCTATTATAAAGTATTTTAAAACCACACACACATACACATATAAGACTTACATAGCACACAGAAGAAAACAGTTATAACTTTGAGAGCAGGGGTCAGCAAATGACAGCCAGTGGGACAAAAGCAGGCTGCTACCTGGTTTTGTACAGCCTACTAGCCAAGAATAGTTTTCCTATTTTTAAGTGGTTGGGAAAAAAAATCAAAAGAAGAATAACATTTTGTGGCACATAAAAATTGTATAAAATTTACATTTCAAGTCCATAAATAGAGTTTTAATGGGACACAGCCATGCCCCTTCCTTTAGTATCCTCTCTGGTGGCTTTTGCAGTAGCCGAATCTGGTCGCTGAGACAGCCTCGCGGTCCAGGAGACTGAAAGCGTTGACCACCTGGCCCTATGCAGAAAGTCGTTGGACCCTGCAGCTAGACATCTCGAAATCTATTGCTTATGGGTTAGTTTTTATTTCCTCAGATTCATTCACATTATTATTTGTTAATAAGATTTTAAAGAAAATATATAGTTTATATGGTGTTTTATAGCATTCTTTAAGAATTAAGAAATTATTTTTTTTGGACATCTTTTCATGCCATTATATAAAGAGCAAAGAGATAGAACCTAATACATTTATTAGCTTTTAGAATCAAGTGTATGGGTTATCGGCACATTGAAAATTTTCTGCGCATGGCCACTTTGAGGGTTTTCCATCACTCCTGATTATATACTATCTGATGATAGCCTTTCTTATGCTGCAACCGGGCTACATGGAGCTCTTGTCAAATTGTCCTCCAAATGGATGCTGCCAAATTCCACCCCTGCTATTGAACAAGTGTGCGTATATTTATGTGTTCTTCAGGCTGAAACTTTGAAACATCTCAGCTTGTATAACAACCTTGTAATTAATCCTTGTTTAATCACCCTGAGCGACAATTTGTACCCAATGAATAGTGAGAAAACACAGAGCATTGATGTCAGTCATCTTTTATTTATTTTTTTCCAAAATTCATTTTATTTGTCTTTAATCCGGAAAGTGGTACTCACATTCTGTTGAAAGGTTGTCATTCATCCTTATGCTTCTGTTCTTTAAGGTTGGTGGGACGAGGGGGGTCTCATAAATGTGTTATTTTGTGGTCTGTTGGTTCAAGAAGCTGTAAGCTTACGCTTTAACGCTGCCATTAATGAGAACCCCAGAGGGAATTCCCTGGAGACAGAGGGAGCATTCCCTAAAGGGAGTGATTCCCAGAGCACTGAGCATTTTGAGATCAAAAGGATTCTACCTGCCTTGTGTATGGGAGAGCCATGGGGGGAGTGATCTCTGGGGAGAAATGTATACTTTGAGTCAGTGTCATAAAAACTTCTATGATGCATATAAGGGCTCATGTGGGAACATTATGGCTGAGTGGTTAAAGGGACAGGCTTTGAAGACTTTTTTGCTGGGATTATAGTCTTGGTTCTGCCTTTTACTAGCTAAGAATCCTTGAAAACGTGACTTACCCTTTCTGAGCCTTCCTTGGTTTTCTCATCTGAAAAATGGGAATAAATTACTATTATGAGGTTCTTTTATGAGGTTGTCAAGAGGGTTACATGGGATAAAGCATGTAACATGCCTCACCGCATGTGGTGTGTAACGTAAGCTCTGTATGCTGGGGTCGGAAGAAAGATGAAGAGCAACAGGGTTGGATAAGGAGTGGGAAGGCGGGGCGTTCCTGGTGGCTCCGTTGGTTTCAGCGTCCGACTCCTGGTTTCGGCTCATGGCATGATCTCACAGGTTGTGAAATCGAGCTCCGCATTGGGGAGTTTGCTTTAAGATTCTCTTCCGCTGCCCCTTCCCCCGTTCATAGTCTTCCCCCCACCAATAAATAAATAAATCCTTTAAAAAAAGGAGTAGGGAGGTGTGGTTTCATGGTCCTGGAAATTGGAGATTCAATGATAGAGAGCAAGTCACCCCCACCATGAGCTGCAACGCTTCATTTGTTAAATGGGTGTGATGATCCTTGTTCTGTGAATTTGTGTCAGAAGAGCTGGAGCCTGCAAGCTCCCCCCGATCCCCAGCCCTGTGGGAGTTCAGGTTCTAAAGCAATGAGTATTCCAGATGGAATAGCAGATTCACATCATACACTTAGCTGCAGACGTATGCACTTCAGGTGAAATGGGGTTTAGACTACCCCCTCACAGTCTGTTTGCTGAAATGAAGTGTGCATAGGATGTTTGTTAATTAAAACAATTTGCAAACCATAACAAGAAGACAACATGTAAATTTTGCGCCTGGGATCAGTGTATAAAAAGGGGCCTTTTTTTGTGCCTTGTGCCCGCCAACTGGACCATGAAAGTTGATGTCCAAGATGAAAGCCACTCGTCGTCAAGGCACTACTTAATCCATGTTACTCAAGCCTGCTTAATAAGTGTCGGGTTTTGTGGCTGCTGGGGTACCGCACCTTTTGTAAGTCATGAAAAACAAGGATATTTATACAATATTTGAATCCCAGGATCATACCCTGAAAACTCCTGAGAGAAAATCTGGCCTGTACTTATGTTTTGTTGACACATGGTATCAGGTTTAAAATTTTAAGTAGTTGCCAACATTTGATGTTTCGCGTTAAGAAATCAGATTCGAGGTTTTCTCCGGAGTAAAGAATTTCCGGCAACTCTGGGCTTATATTCCTCCCTGACTTTCTGATAGGAACACACGTGTTCAACTTTTCCACAGTCCCCACCATTCCCCATTGTGTTACACTTGGCCTGCCTCACTCATTTGCATTTCGGTCTGGCTGCTGTAGACATCTAATTTTGCGCTACTCATCTGAAGAAGCAAGTGAGTGATTATGCATGACTGGAAGGAGATAAGAATGGCAGAATGGAATAAAGTCGCCACTTGGCAGGGAAAAGTACGCTGAGCAGGACATCTAAGCAGCTAAATCCTCCCTATCTGAGAGATGCGCTTTGGAAGGAGCTCACATTGTTGACAGTCTGCTGGGTGGTTGGCTTTTTTCATGCAGTGGCCCACAAATCCCTCAGAACAATTTTCTGAGGCATGGATTTTATCTTCTACCTTGTGAACAGGAGGAAACTGAGACCCAGGGAGGTTAGGTAACTTGCCTTAGGCCATGGGTAAGATGTAGTGGGGTCAAGATTTGAAACCAGATCTTTGGGGCTCAAAATCATAAGTACTCTAACCAAGGCAACATGTTTAGCTCTGGCATTTTGACTCTGCTGGTCTAAATATAAAACTCTACCTTGGGGAAAACAGTCATATTCTCAGTGGTCTGGGGACGAGATTGGACTGTTGTCTGCACTGAACAACATTATCTGGAGAACCCTGGGCTAGTGGGCTTATCTGTGGATGGGAGTTTTAAGGTGAAACTCCTATAAAATCAGAGGGCGTGCTGTTGAGTGGATTAGGGTGTCTGAAAGGTGAGAAACTGGCTACTTGGCATTTCCCCAGCAGATCTGTGTACGTTAAAGGGGGGTTCCATTCAGCTTGCTGACAGTTTTGGTGTTAAATTGGGCTATGGGGGAGCTTGTGAAAGGTGGGACCATGCCATTTGCATGGTTCCTAGAGGAAACCACCCCCCACCCCACCACCCCCCGCAGAAGGGGTCAAGGGAGGGAGTTGACAGACCATCCCCTCTGCAGCCTGCTTGAAGTCCATAAGCTAAAAATAAACAGGATCTCCAGTCATTGGACCTGTGCTTTTGAGCTTATGTTCCCCAATGCTTTACAGATCCTGACACCGCATTGCAAAACAGACACAAACACATTTGACGGCTTGAGGGCGTTTAATGGGAGCGTTATTTGATTTTATGTTTGGTAAACTACTTGGTGATGCAGAAACTGCTTTCACAATTCTTAAAAACTGGCTCATTAAGTGTACGTGTAACATCCAGAGCGGGTCCTCCACGTTGAGTGCTGAGGAATCAGGCCTCCAGGGGGCTTATTAGAAGAATGCAGGTGTTTTCTTTCTTCAACGAAACTATGAAATTACTCTGATAATGTAATTTCTCAAAGTCTTTTGTTCCACAATCAGGCACCCAGGAGCACTCGCCTGTCATTTGCATCCTTGATGACTTGGAAGCTTCTCTGGTGACTTACTAAGTTGTTGGAAAGTCATAATGACAGTCTTCTCTCAGAATCACAAAGCCCCAGCTCTGGAAGCAATTGATAACAGGAACATCTCCATCATCTTGGGTCCAGGAATATTTGAAGCCATAGGGAAGGACACGTACATAAGTTTTCCTGGGTTCTGGGAGGTGGAACGGTTTCATAGATGTATCCTGCTGCTAGGGATTTTTGGAAAATTCTGGTTTTTATTTTTAAAGTCCTGGTGATAACAGCATTTTAAAGCAGGTTTATTTCTTATTTTAAATTAATTTCGATCAAATTGTTGGGCTGTAAATGTGCTGCATAGTCAATTTGGAAAATTCAACAAAGTCAAATGATTTCTTTAGGGAAAAAAAAAACAATAGTGCAACTCCATGACCTTAAAAAGAGTCCTCTCTGCATTAGTGTGTGATTCCTTCTAGGGTTTTTTTTTAATAGGGAGTTTTATGTAATTGTGTTATTATGTAAATGAACACAAACTGGGAGGCTTGAGAGAACAGAAATTTATTCTTTGGCAGTTCTGAAGGCTAGAATATCAAGGTGTCAGGAGTGTTGGTTCTTTCTGGAGGGTCTGAGGGGAAATCTGCTCTGTGCTGCCGTCTTAGCTTCCGGTGGCTCTTGGCAGCCCTTGGCATTTGGGGCTTGAGATGTCACTCCCACTCTGCTTCTCTCATCACAGAGGGTTCCTTTTGTCTCTCTGTCCCTTTCTCTTCTCAGAAGGCCTTGCCATTGGATTCGGGTCCACCCTCATCCAGGATGATCTCATCTCAAGGTCCTTAACTTCGTTACATCTGCCAAGACCCCTTTCCAAAATAAACTCAAACTTAGAGATTCCAGGTGGATATATTTGGGGAACCACTGCTCAACCCATTATAATAATCATGGTGAGGAAGCATATACTGTCCCATATTCTTCAGCAATGCACCCAGCTAGGGCTTTTTAAACGCATTATCCATAAAAGTACAGTGTCTCTGGAGGGCTGGGCATTGACTGTGGGGCACCTTTGTAGGGAACACACCTTTTGTCTTTTCGAGGTTCAGTTAAATGCTTGCAACAGGCGGAGATTGTGCAAACTGCTCTTTGTGGATGGAATTTGCTGTCCGTATTGATGAATTCAGCAGTCCGAATCCGCTGACCCCCCAGGGTCACCCTAGGAAGTTCATCCATCTTCTTGTAGCTTTTGTTGGGCTTTGCCACGGAGATGTATATGAAATGAACTGATAGTGTGTAGACAGTTATTTGTGGGAAGAACTATTGGCCCTGGGGCTTTTAATTAATGTCTAGGTTATATAATTGATTGACTTTCAAAGGGGAGAAAAATGGGTGCCCTTAGGAAAGGAAATTCTTCCTAATCCTGGAAATTGGTCCCATCTCTACAAAGTCCTGCCAGAACTAACTCCACTCCCCCAGCTCCTATCACTCCTCTGTAAATACAATCAGAAAAAGTCTAACATTAATTATACTTCCCCATTCCCTGATTTCTGTTCTGTTAAAATCAGCATGACTGGATGTTGGCCTTTCGTAATAAATTAACTGAAATAAAATGAAAGCAAATGAAGATTTTCCTCATTATCACTATCATATTAGCTACACAAATTGACCATTTACAAAGCGCAAGGGCTATTCTAAGCACATTTCTTATATTCTTAGATTTGATTCTTGAAACCCTTTATGAGATAGACACCATGATCCACATTGGTTTCAAGAGGAGACCTGGATGTGGCAAGTTTAAGTTACCCCCCCCAAGGTCACACAATTAGTTAGTATTGAAAGCAAGGTTAGATCTTAGGACTCTGACTGTGGTGTGGACTTTTGAGCACCATATTATTTGCCTGGCTCCAGAAGGATCTTAACAGTGGTGGGGCTGCCCCCTTCCTGCTCAGAGTTTCCCATTCATTAGCTCTCAGTTGGTACTTACTTTACATCTAATAATTTGGGTGCTGCTCCTGGTGCTGGTGGTAGTCCAGAGAACATAGTTTGAGAACCATTATAGCCCCACCCTCCAGGACCTAAGGTCATATCAGAGAGACCAAAGAAACATGATTTAAATGACTGTCCACATTAGCCGTCGATGAGCTTTCTTATCATGAAGTTTAGCTTACGGTTAAGTGATTGGTGTTGATGTTGAGGGCCAGGAGTTTAGATTTGAGAGAGAGTGGCCACCCCCCACTTGAGCATTAGTATATTCTTGGCTGCCTCCTTCCTATCCCTGAGGGGCCAGGGAATTTGCTACAGTAGCTTTCAAGCTCTTTCATCGGCTGGAAAGTAGAACCAGCCAGGGTCTGGTGTCTGTGAAGATGACTCACGATTTCGGAGGTAGCCCCACTGGATAGTAAAATGCATTATAAGGCTGCAGAAATCGTGCCGTGCTGAAGCAGGACTCAATCCGGGAGGCAGACCAGGATGCCTCTGAAACTAGATCCACAGCTCCACGCGCGGTGTACGAGAGAGGTGACCTGTAAAAGCAGTGGGCTGAGATTCAATAAATGGTGCTAGGACAAGCAGCTTTCTGTCTGCAATAAGGAGACAGAGATCTGAAACTTTAAAAAAAAATTAAATTTTCTTTTGGATGAATGCTTTTACAAATTTGGAAAGTAAAAGGCATATCTAAATTCAAATAATTTCTCTTTTTCTGTCCCCCACTCCATATATCCTCTTGCCATACTGGCCACCTTACTGGTCCCTAAACTCAGTAGGCATATTTCCACCACAGGGCATTGGCCCATGCTGGCACTTGACCCACATGTCCACACAATTTGTTGCTTTGCTTCCCTCCAGGCCTCCTCTCTGGTGTTTCCTTAGAGCAGCATTTCCTGACCATCCTAAATACTGCTCCAGCCCTTCCCTTTTCCCTGCTTCTCTTAGTTTTTGTCCAGAGCACTTTTCACAACCTGAAGTTATATTACATTTTTCATGGATTATCTGGATTTTGATCTGCACTAGATTTAATTACCATAGTCTACACAAGAATTTCAACTTCGTAAGAATCTTTTGTTCCATGTCTTTTTTTGTTTAATTCCCCAACTCTCAGAAGAATACCTGGTGCGTGGCAAAAATCCTGATAGAATTTGTTGAATGAATGAATAAATGAATGGATGACCTGGAGCCCAGAAGTCATAAAGGAAGATTATCTTCACGTGAATAGCTTCAAAATTTTTAAAAGACAAATTGAGAAAATTATTGGTAATGCGTGATATAAAGAGACCCAATTTTTCAAAATGTGGAAACAGCTGTAACTAATGAGAAAAATATGAAATGACTCAATAGAAAACTGAACAAAGGATCTCATCAGGCAGATGTATGAAAAAGCATTATTTGTTTTCTTAATGACATTAGCATTTCTCATGTTTCTGTTTACTTGAGTCCAGGATAAATAGCTATTAGAAAACAGATTTATGTAGAACGGTGAAGTTCGTGTTCCATGAACTGGAGCATTTGTTTTCCTAGGAATTATTAAAATAGTATGCATACTCTCGTGTTTTGAGCTGAGATTTGTTCACTTCTGTTGAGAAGATTAAAAGAGCTCTTAAGATTCCTTAGGATGTGGCATTGTCCGTGGGCGTAAGCAAGATCCATAGCTGTGATCGTGTGATCCAGGAGACAACAGGAAAACAGCTATAAAACTACAGCAAAAAATCGTGTCTACATCTAGGGATGTGGGCATCTGGCCACTCATGACTGCATTTCTGTGTTCTTGTCACAGTGACTTGGAAGGGCTGCTGGCTGTTAGTGGGCTGGAGACAGGGTTGTTAACATTCTTTAGCCCGAGAGACTGTGCCATCACGGTGAAGGTAGTCCTGCCCCAAAGCCAAGGGCATTCTCACCCACTGAGAAGTAATGCAAAGTGTTGCAAGCAGCACAAGTCTTTGGGAAGTGCAGGGCACACCTCTGATACTTGGAAACTTACCTCCGGACCTCAGTTTCCCTCATCTTGAGATTGAGGCAGACAGATGAATCAGGAAGGGCTCCGTTGTCATTAACACATGATGATAGCGTTACTGGGGCTTTCTGGCTGAAATAGCTAACTGAGGAGACTTGGGCAAGAAAAAATTGGAGAGGAGTTCTCATTCGATCCCCTTGCTGGATAAGCCAAAGATCTCCATTCCCTCAATGAAAACATCCATTTAATAGGTCCCTTTTCAGGATGCTGTCGGTCTCTGATCCCTGTAGGTGTGTTGTAGACTTGTGCATTACCAGGAATGAATTTGTCCCTAAATCTGTTCATGCCTGTTATCCTTGGGACTGTAGGTACGTGTGTGAACTTCATAAACCTATGAACTAAAGATGTAAACAGAAATAAGAGTTATTTCTATGAAAATGAAGCTGAATGCTTGGAAATGACCCAGTGATGAATACAAAAAACAACCAGTTGAATTAGGTTTTGGGCAAAATGATTCTAAAAGACTTGGAATGAGGCAGAGATGGTAAAAGGACATAGATTTGTTGGGACATTTTTAAGTTATGACACGGTTCTAAAAACAATCAAATTGGAAAATGGAGAAGATGGATAGTAGGTTTCTTTTGTGCGTGACATAGAAGGTATTTGGTAAATCCGTATGCAAAATCTCCTCTCTCCCTAGAAATGAATGTATGGCTATATATTTCAAGAGGAAAAGATATGTATGTGTCATTATTTTGTGATTCCTCGCTGTGATAGACACTGCTAGTTGTCCCTACATCCATCATCTTCTTCCTTAGGGATATAACCTGTAAAATATTGTCTGGCCTGAGAATAAAGACAGTATGTCCCAGCCCTTTTTACTCCTCGGGGTTGCCATTTGATTAGGTTCCACTCAAAGACATATAAGTTAAAATAGTAAGTACAACCTCTGTTTCCAAAGAAAGCATGTGCCCCTGCTTCCTGACCACCGGAATGTGGATGTGACAGCTGGAGCTCAAGCAGCTAAATTGGATTGTGAGGTGGAAGGCCTGTGTAGAGGAACGCAGAACAAGACCGTCATTGCCTGGGTTCCTGGTGACCATAGAGACACCATGGTAGCCTTGGATTGCGTAACTCCAGACTGTATTTACATGAGGGAGAAATTAGTTTCTATCTTGTTGAAGCCATTATTATTTTGGATTTTCGGGCAACCACAGCTGAATTTCATCCCAGCTGAACTACAGATGTTGGTTATGTTGGATAAAAGGCTCTGTTGTATTAGCTACTGCTCCAGGGTCCAGAATTAGTTTTGACGACTTTGCCGGATTTAGAACTATCATTTCTAACAATAAGATATGCAGTATGTTCTCAATGATTGAGGCTCCAAAATCATCATCATCTCCTTCTTCTTCTTCTTTTTTTTTTTTTAATTTCAGGAGTGCTTGCTAAGGGCAAGTGTGCTATTTCAGAATATATTGTTCTGAGGTAGGGATGACTCCATCTGAAACTTAGAGTTTTTGTAAGTTGCTAGAGTAAATTCAATTGTACGTAGTTATAAGTACTAAAGTGAGAGCCCCTTTTCCCCTGTCTCTGTGTTCCAACATCTCTGTGAATTTGCAGTATTATCTCTCGAGGAATAACCTGGAACACTGCAGGAATGTCATCGTGGAGCGCTGATTTCACCCTCTGAAAAAGTGCATATGCAGTTGTGGAATGCATTTAGAACTGCTTATTTTAGGATTAAAAGGTATAGAATGAAGGGATACGATTAATCCCTTTGATAGCCCCTATCATTTTACCAGCAGACCAGGCAGAAAACTTGGGTTCACATGACATAGGTGGGGAAGTATGCCACAGCACTCCTGTGTGTGAGCGTGGGCAAGGGCTGAAACCTTATCGCCTTTGTGTGAACAGAAAATGGCATGTGCCTTTTTAACCTCTTAATTAGATAATCACCATTCCAAAACTTTGCTTGCTGGAAAGTCTGCCTTGTGGGTTTTAATGCAGGATAGGTTTGTGTGAAACACTGGAAGCCGGAGTTGCTTTTTTGATGCTTTTTCCTCACCAGCTTTTCTAAATTATCTGAGAAGAGTGTTAAATTGGTAATAAAAAAAAAAGTGTCTGAGAAAAAATTGG
Organism: Ailuropoda melanoleuca; assembly: GCF_002007445.2. Taxonomy (NCBI): domain Eukaryota; kingdom Metazoa; phylum Chordata; class Mammalia; order Carnivora; family Ursidae; genus Ailuropoda; species Ailuropoda melanoleuca. The sequence goes on along the minus strand of NC_048221.1, from coordinate 31,082,003 downwards.
ATGACATTTTGGGGTCAAGTTTGATTTATAAAATACACCGGGAAGTTGATTTATAAAAAGCATGTAGGGAATTTATTCATTCAGGAAAATTTATGTGCCTACTATGGCCTCACATGCCCTGAAATACAGTAAAAATTATATCATAAAATTATGTATTTTGAATTAGTTGGAGGTCCTTCCTTGATGCATATCATATACATAGGTATGCATATGCCCTTATGACTATACATGTGTGTATGTGTACATACATTTGTTTTTTAACACAGATGGTGGCATACCATAGCTACTTCCTCATTGTCACTCGACAGTAGATCTTAGAGAGCTTTGTATCAATAACATAAATATTCTTTAAAAAAAAGATTGTAAAATCCCATTATATAGCTGTACCATAATTTATTTTTACCAGATCTCCACTGATGATCATTTAAGATATTTAAATTTTCTTTTTTTTTTTTTTAAAGATTTTATTTATTTGTCAGAGAGAGAGAGAGGCAGGCAGAGGGAGAAGCTGGCTGCCCGCTGAGCAAGGAGCCGGATGCAGGGCTCGATCCCAGCACACTGGGACCATGACCTGAGCCGAAGGTAGGCACTTAACCAACTGAGCCACCCAGGCATCCCAGGTATTTAAGATTTCTGGTCGTTGCAGATATTTCTTGAACAGATATTCTTATCTGTAGAGCATCATGGCCTTTATGCATGAAAATATCTATAGGATACATTTCTGGAAGTGGAATCACTGAATCAAAGGGAATACACATTTCAATTACATAAATATTGTTAGATGGAAATAAGTTGGTTTTTGAAGATGTATCTATCAGTGTGTGGGGGGTGGAAGGCTAATTTTCAATGGCTAAACATTTAAGTTCAACAGACTCCTTGGAATGCCAATTAAAACCTTCTTTTTTATTGCGGTAAAATAAACATAACCGGAATGCCATTTGTATTCATTACTTCGATTTGCCAACCTCAAGTTTTTGCAAAACCACTAAATTGGATTTAACCTCACTGTACTGAGATAGGAGTTTTTAAATATTTTTCTCCTGATACAGTCCCTGTGGGAGTAAGACACGCCATCCCTACTGTGGACAAGGACCAACATGCTGTCAGCATTTAGCTACTGATCATGCCCATGGTGTGGTACTGAACGCTGGGTGTATCCTAACGGGAGTTCGTGTTCTGCCACAGGGTTGAGTGGAAGGAAGCAAAGGGCTGGGTGTTCATGATTCATTGCTGCTCTTTTCTGCCCCTGACTGGTCTCATCTCATCTCTGGGTCTTCATTTACACAGCTATAAAGATCAAGGGATTGAGTAAAGAAGTGAATAAAACCCCTCTCACTCATTTTTCCCATCACACCTTCCAGAAATGTTTCTGGAATTAAACCTTGAACCCAGTTTGAAAATCAGAGGTTAAATGTGCCTGGAAGCAGTTTCTTCTGTCTTCACCACATTCCCACTCTACTCCAGACCACTGTTCCTTCTTGTCTCAGCAGCTGCCCTTGCCCCCCGTAGCTCTCCCCACTTCTACCTTTTCACCCCACTAATCGATTTTCCGCACAGCACTCAGATACAAAGCAGTGGTTCTTATGAAATATTGAGCAGATACAAACATACTGATAAAATATGTATAAGGCATAAACAATAGCAACACAATGGATGCCCATGAGCCTACCACCTGGCTTTAGGGGGAAGAACCTTGTTATTATCTTTTCTGATTCCATACTCTCCCCCCTCCCCCACCAGCCCCCTCCACCGAGAGGTAACCGTTCTCCTGAAATAGGAGTTTATCATCTCCTTGCTTTGCTTATGAGTTTTGCTCCAAGTCTGTCTCCCCGATAGTCTTTTGTTTGCTTCTCCAGTTGTTCTTTGGGATAAACAAGAAGCCTCTCTCATGCAGGTACCCAGGAGTCGTCTTGCAGGCGCATGGGTGTGTGTCTGGGGAACTTACCTAGCTAAGGACATGTTGTTTCCTAAGGGTGTTTGTTTCGGTTTCTGCTCCCATCACTGGGTAAGGTTCTTCTTGTTTTCCTCCTTCCCACACTTGGTTTGTCAGCTCTCCCCTCGGTCCTTGTACACGTGGCTTCCTCTGCATGGAATGTTCTTTCCTGTCTGTCCCAGCCCTGGGTGCTCCTCCACGGAGCCTCTAGATCTCAGTTTGAAAGTCACCTTCTCAGAACATTGTTCCCATCATGTGCCCCCCGGTCCCAAGTTTGTAAGCTCCAGGAGGGCAGGGCCCATGTGTGCTGGTTCACCGTGGCATCCCCGGGGGTCCAGCACCATGCTGGGCACAGAGGAGGAGCTCAATACGTAGTTGGTATCATGACTAAGGGGCTGAATGAGTCAGGTCCTTTCCAGCCCACAGTCCTCTGGTCCAGTGACATGAAATAAGGACATGAGAAAGTGAAAGGGAACCTACTTTATATTTCCTCTGGCTTCAGGGCAGTTTTGTGATGGAGATGGTCACAGAAGACCACCTCTGAAGGTGTGTCGATGCTCTGCTATTCGGGTAGAGCCAAACGTTTCGAACACCAGATACCAAAGATGATGTCCATTTGAAATAATTGAATAACCAGAGCATAAGTAAGTGGAGGTTTTATACTTGCTGGCTTTCGAAGGAGGGAAGGTGAGTGGAGTGCTCTTGGGGTACAGAATGAACCTGTATTCCAGCCCCCATAATGTGAACTAGGAAAAAAAAAAAAAAACAGTAATCCCAGATGAGAAGCCTGGGCACGTTTGACTCAAGAGCCCAGATTCCCAGTGTGGACGTCCTTCCGGTCGGTGTTGGTTTTTCTGCCCGCATGCATGCGAGTTGGATTCGTTCGGTCCTTCGTGGTAGCACGTTGCCTCTGAGCTGAGCACATTGGGTGCTGAGTAGCGTGGCTGCAGGTCTGGACAGCCTGGGAGGGCAGGCATGCCGTTGTTGCAAATTAAGGAAGTGCCCAGACTCTTACCCGTAAAATATGAAATCCCTGACACAGAATCACTCAGCCAGCAAAGCCCTTTCTCCTACGTAGTCTTATCAAATTGAAATGGGAGGAAGTAAAGGTGTCCAGCATTCCTGAGAAATCCCAGCAGCAGAGGTGCTCCCCCTCCCCCTCGGGGGGTGATAATAGACTCTAGCTGGAGTCTCAGTTTGCTCGTCCATCTGCTCTGTCAGCCTGGGCATGGTACTTATCTTCTCTGTGCCTCAGTTTCCTCATCTGTAACATGGGAATATGAATACCTCTTAACAGGTTTCCCATGCGGGAAAAGTGGATAGAAGGAAGGCAAACCATTTGACATAGTGACTGATACATAGGAAGTTTTTTGATTTCTTCTAAAGAATTATCTTTATTTTATCCATAAAGGGGCAGGAGGTGACTTCTTGGAGTACGTTTTTAAAAGTGGCCAGAGCCCAGCTCTGGGACTGTTCGCCATTGTTCTCTGTACTCACTCCTCTCTACTCTTGAGAGTAGCTAAGATAACTGAAACCTCCCTTCATTAAACTGTTGCGGTGAAGGGGCTACTCTTACTTTTTAAAAGATTTCACAAGTCTGTTTTGCTTTAATATGTTTCTTAATGGCTTATGACTTAAACTGGGAGGATTAAAACTGAGGAATTGGCAGTAGCCTACAGGTGCAAATGACTTTGAAGATTGGTTAAAAATGAAGCAAGAAGTAAAGAGAGGGCTAAGGAGAGCTGTCAAAGCCTCAGCCTCCAGGCTGCACGCCTGTGGGGAAAAAGGCTCTCTGTGGCCCTAGCTTGAGCCCTGACAGGAGAGGCCCTCTGTATATCTGTGGCTAAGAGGAAGTGCCTTTTTGTATGTGTGAAAAGTCAGCTCAGTGTGAGAAGGATAGGCAGGCTGACTTGTGGTAATTAGTGACCCACCGAGCCAGAAAAATCCCCTTCTAAAGCTGCTGACTTTCCACCAGCCATAGGATCCCCCCGATTTCAGCCCTGGCCTTATCCTGACATCCTTCTAGAACACCGTTTCTTAACCTGGCCGCCCCTGATTAAAATTCAGAGCACCCCTGAACTTGGGTGGAGGCAATGTTACATCTTTCTTTCTACTAACCCCTACTTGAACTTCGGCATTTCCCTCAATTATGAAGGCGACAAACCACGGTAATAGCATTAGCAATACCTGTGATTCTGTCCCCAGTAAAAATTCCAGATGTCTTCATGTCACACAGCAGTCATGGAAGTCATCTGGAAATATCATTTACTTAAAAATTAGGCTGCTTATAAATTATGATATTACCAGACTTGGTGCTAGATCTTTGTGTATCAGATGCTAATAAGCACATTATCACCACATATACTAAATTATATTGAGTTATAACTTGCATATCAAACTTACTAACAGGAGTGCCTGGGTGGTTCCATCAGTTAAACATCCAACTTCTGATTTCAGCTCAGGTCATGATATCAGAGTCCTGGGACTGAGGCCCGCACGGAGCCTGCTTGGGATTCTCTCCCTTTTCCCCTCTCTCTCCCTTTGCCCTTCCCCCTGCTCTCTCTCTCTCTAAAAAAAGCAAAATAACTTAGTGACATGTAGCTTATATTCATGACTATATAAATATATAGCGTATACTCTATGACATACACGATATGTAAGTTATATAGTATATACACCGTATATACTAACATAAATGGACATAAATTGCTACATCAAGTTGAAAATTTTGCATAACTGTGTATTTTAATGTAACTGGTTTCCCTTATAATCTGATACATTTTATTTTACTCCCTTTGGGAAGGGGTTCCTGGTCTTCACCAGATGCCCCAAAGGAGAGTAAGGCACAGAAAGATGAATTCTGACACTTGTCGGGAGAGAGGAGATCAAGGGGGGGGAGGATGTTCTCGGATATTTTGTTGTCTCTCTTTGGAAGCCTGTGAACACCGTAGAATTGCTAGTCTGGGGGTAGGTTTGGCTTTTCCTAACCACACCATTGAGTGGTCTTTATTTTTAAATCCGACATTGCTTTTCACAATGAAAAGCCTTTTGTTCTTCAGAGACTGGTCCCCTCACCAGTGTTCTGTGAAGCATCTTTTTCTCGGATTCACTTAGGACCGAGTCAAAAGCAGCATCTCCAGACGTGAATGGGACGCCATGCGTCTCCGCCATTCCTCCTGCTCACTGAAAACCCCACTGCACACACCCAGCGTGCCCTTCGGCGGCCCTCCCTCCTCCCTCCATGGCATGTGAGCCCTTCTCTCCGGCCCTTGTCCTGAGGAGAGTCTGAAGAGGTGAGAAGGCCACCCAGGGCATCACCAGGCCCCCCCACAAACACCGTAGGGAGCTGCCCTGTGTCAGAGATCCATTCACTTGCAAGGAACCGGGCCGGACCGCTCCCTCTGTGCCACCCAGGCAGCACTGCTTAGAACACAGCTTCCCGAAGCCAGCCACTCCCCCCACTCCCGGGCCCCCTCCATGCCTTCAGCCAGGTCTAGGCATGCTCCCGATGGCTGAGAGGCAAGTTCAGGTGGCGGTTCCGCTCAGGAGGCCTGGCTCTGGGCTCAGACTGCTTCAGTTCCCATCCCAGCTCCACCCCTGGGTGGCTGCGTGTCTTTGGGCAAGTTAGTTAACCTCTCTGGGCTTTAGTGTCACTTCCCCCAACCGTGAACTCAGGATTGGAAGAGTGCTTATCTTACAGGGTTGTGAGGGGGATTAAGTAAATGAGTGTGTGTGAAGTCAAGAGTGGTTGAGTGCTAAGAAGCCCCCCGTTAAGAGTTGGCTATTGAAATTAGGGATTGAAATTCGTGATTGTTGACTTTATCATTTTGTTCACATTGGCTTATAAAAGTCAAAATGAATATAATTTAGAAGGGAATTAGATAACAGGGAGGGGGGAAAAAGGCAAGTGTGAAAACAGGGAGGACCATGGTCTCGGAGAAAGAGCTGAACTCCAGGGGCAGGGAGTGGGAATCCCTGAGGCAGATGGAAAGCGTGGGCCTGGGTGGGGAGCCAGGTCCCTCACTGCGGGGGAGGTTGAGGCCTGGCGGGAGCACAGGTGTCTGACCGTGCATGGGATCCAGATCTGAGGCCGGGGAAGGTCAAGCTGGGTTAAGAATATGAGGGAGGAGGCAGAGAGACTGGGTGATGCAGGATTTAAGGGTGGTGGGAGTGCCAGGCTGACCGGCAGTGGGAAGAGCCAAGCTGTGATGAGGAGAGGCAAAATGGAGCCAAAGGGGGAGCTCGAAGAATGGAAGCTGAAGGGATGGGGAGACTGGAGGAGGCATAGGGGCTGGGGCTGAGAAGAAGGTCGGGGGGAATGGTTTAAGGCATGGAATTTGGATTGGGGTATGGGTACCTGGTGTTATGTAATGACTTTTCCAAGAGATATGCTTACTTGGAAATTGTTTTTTTTTAAATATTTGATTTATTTATTTGAGAGAGAGAGAGAGCAGAGTGAGAGAGAGCTCGAGCAGGGCTGGAGCGGCAGAAGGAAGAGAGCAGATGGTTCCCGCTGAGCAGGGAGTCGATTTGGGGCTCGATCTCAGGACCCCGGTATCAGGACCTGAGCCGAAGGCAGGTGCTTGACCGACTGAGCCACCCAGGTGCCCTGGAAATTGTTTTTTTGAAAACTTTTTATTTCAGTATTACATGTAGAGATAAGTGTCCAAATCATCTGTGCAACTTGAAAAATTTCCCCAAATGGCACACTCAGGACCTAGATAGAGAAACTGCATTGCCAGCCTTTCTACACTCAGTGTTCCCACCGATGGTATGTGTGCCATGCTTTGGGAGACATGCAGAAGAGTAAATGCAGAAGGCATAATCACCCCACGGGGGACTTCCTCTTCATGCTGGAATCGTGAGGTTTGGGTATACATCCTATAACAGCAAGGAGGGTTTCCTAGATTATTTTCCCTCAGTTATGGTTGGCAATAGGTGAGAGCAGTTGACCACTTTTATGCCCAACATTTCCCCTTGAGCAGAGATAGGAGCCAAATACAAAGGCAAGGAAGACAGTGTGTGTTGGGTCCCTCTTTGTGGCAGCTGCTGGGCCAGGAGCTTTATATACACTGTCCTTCAGTCCTTATACAGAGGGTAATACTGAGTCTCACAGCTCTTGGCTTTGTTCCTGCTGCTGGTAAATGTCAGAACCAGCATTCAAGTCCAGGTCTGTCTGCTCTGAAAAGGGTGACCACGTTGCTTAACTTTGCTCATCTTCATTGCTTCTCACCTACAGGAGAAGAATTCTATGAGACTTACGGAGTTTTGTGAGAATTAAATGATAATATCCCAATAAACTTAGGGAAGGGCCTGGCACATATTAAATTGCCCCGTAAATGCTAATTACCTCACCTGACAGAGGTGTTTAATAAACGTTAAGTTTTGTTGTTGTTGTTAAGCCTCTAGGCTGAGAACTATTTGTTCAGACTCCTTATTGAGTGTGTGTCTTTAATGTTATCTGGTAATGGCTACTCCTTGGAGCTAAAACATCTAATTGCACAGGGAAAGCTTTTTAATGATGATGCCTAATAAAAATAGAACCTCTTTTTATCCACTGACTCTTTCATTGCCCAGTTAATTCGCTTGATTTTTGTTTTCTGCCACGGCAGATAGAGAACCTGTGAATAGAGACCTGCATATTTTGTTTCTTAAAGATTGAAAAAAAAATTTTTTTTCTTGCCCTGGTATTCACACTTGTCCTAGCTACTTAAAATTGAAAAGGAGAGAAGAAGTGGCATTTGAGAAAGTCACTTTAACATCATCCACTTAAAAAGAAAAGGCAAAACTCTCTGTAAGACATCTAATTTAGAGTATTATGAAAGATTATCTCTGAAAAATGATATGTGTTCATCCAAAAAATTTAAAGCCTTATTACTTTCACTTGAACTGAAATATCAGCAGTGATTTTTAATTAGATTTTTTTTTTAACTCGCAAAGTTCCCAGGCTAGAATGGAAAAGGTCAAGATAGTTTCTGAAGAAAAAAGATCACATTTTTATTCTTCACATTGTATAATCATACTCTTTTTTTCATACTTTTTTTTTTTCCTTCTCAATAGCTGACATTCTAAAAATAATCTTGTGTTGGTTTGCAAGCTTCCTCAGTTTGGCCTAGGATGAATTTTTTTTTTTTTTTGAGACGTTATCACGCTTTTGGTTTCCATTGATAATCTACATGAACTTAGAAGAATTCCCCTAGCAAAATCTTGTGAGGTCGGCCGGGGCAGATGTTTAACATTTCGGCAACTTATCTCCTTGTTTGTTTAGCATTTCTTAGCCTTTGAAGCTTCCCATAAATAGTCATGAAGTTATCACAGAGGAAATCAGCGAAGAGGAATTGATGTTATTCCCAAATGCGGGTCGAGTGCCAGGAGCTGGCTGGTATTTCAGAATGGCGGCTGTGGGAGCCATGTTGCCTACACTGTGGAAAGCCCCTCTTTGTGGTAGAATAACCTGGACCATTAGTGCTTCTCCTAAGGTGAGCCCTGCTGGATTTTCGATAAGCCTTTTGAAGTTTTTTTTTTTCATCCTGGTGGACTGGAGGATGAACTAGGCAACACATAAACAAAATTGTATCTCCAAGCTGTCGAGCGAATGTTCCAGTGGCGTGAGTGCTTTTGTGCGGATGGGGGTAGGCGGAGGGAGTAAGTGCCTCCAAAGTACCGCCCCTGATACAGACACACACCTTAGGGCCACCGTCAGTTACCCAAGGAATTCAGAATAGACACTATATCAGACTCATTGAACTGGATCGTTGTCCTGATGACCTGCTTTGCTTTGACCATAGAGACTGAATGTTGTGTTGCTCTTCACTGAAAGTCTTCCCTGAAGCACCGTGTCAGCTCCAGAAAATGATGATACTGGAGCTCTTGGTGGGTGTTAAAGGATTAAAAAGGTCCTTGTGAGGATCTGCCCTTTCCCCCTGACTCTTGGCCCCCTCTCGGAGCAGGGACCAGGACAGCACGGGCTTGAATCTGTGAGCCACTTCAGAATTAGATTCCTTAACACCCAGTGGCTGACTTGAAATTGAGGGACTGAACGAAAAGAAAGTTTTCTGCCTTCTGGGGGATGTGGAATATTCCCAACAGGGAAGGCAACATTCCCAAAACTGGGAAGAGGAGGAGAACACATCTGGGGAGAAGAGGAAGAGCTTCAGTTTGGATAAGATGGGGTTGAGTGGCCATGCTGATGGAGAAGTTCTAGAGGCTTATCTTAGAGATGGGCTTGGTGTATGCTTAGGGCTTGAGATGAAGATACTAGTCGTTAGTGTTTAGGTAGTCACTGGGAGTTAGTTGAAGCCATGGGAACAACTTGACCAGGAGAGGGTATAGACACCATACTGTTCCATAAAGGGTATAATTATTGGTGAAGAATTACACATGGCTGGAATAGCACAGACCCTGTCCTCCCCAAGACAAAAGCTGGCTTAAATGAATTTGGAATTTTATTTTTATTATGTAATGAGAAATAGTGACTTTGGGTGTACAGGGGTGGCATGTCAGCTTAGCTGTCATCTGAGATCCACGCTTCTCTCTTTCAGCTCGCCCATTGTTAACATGTACTCTTAGCCTCAAGAGAGCGAGATGGCTTTTCTTGCCTGCTTCTCTGTTCCACCACCCTGCACAAGCACTATCTTTGAGGTGGGAAGAAAGGGGAAGGGAGAGGAAAAAGCACTGTTGCAACTGAATCATCTTCTTTCCCAGAAGATTCGTCCGTGCCATCAATGTACATCTCATTGGCCAAAGTATGGTCACTTGGCCATGGCTACCTACATGGGAAGTTAGGACGTTGAGCTTGGTTTATTGCCGCCCTGAGTATAACATTGTGGTCCTGGTAGCGAGGCACTAGGGCCAAAGGGATGAATAAATAAATGAAGTAAACATTTGGCAAATATTTACTGAACACTGACTGTGTGCAAAATCTCTAAGTGTCCTTCCTCAAGTGGCTTTCCTGTCTTTATTTTGCAGTCTTTTTTCCAATTGAATCATGGCCTGCCCTGAGTAAACTGTTTGTGGAGTAGTTCCTATGGGTCAAGGACTGATCTAAGATCTTCACTTCCATTCTTGCATTTGATCTTGGCCTACAACACTTTGGGACTGCCACTGTTACACCTGTTTTGCAGATAGCAAAACTGAGGCATTAACTGAGGTTAAGTCATTTGCCTGGTGTCGCATAGCAGGTGATACTATTTTCAGTGCTTTCTACATTTTTGGTCCCGTATATGCAACCCAAAGACCTACCTTCTGCTAGGTCCCTTACTTTTTCGTGTCCAGTTCTTTTATACTAGTTCATTTCCTCAGTTGGCATAGATTCCTCCATATGTAAAAGCAAAGTGCTACTTACCTTTTTTTTTTTTTAAGATTTTATTTATTTATTTGACAGAGATAGAGACCAGTGAGAGAGGGAACACAAGCAGGGGGAGTGGGAGAGGAATAAGCAGGCTCATAGCAGAGGAGCCTGATGTGGGGCTCGATCCCATAACGCCGGGATCACGACCTGAGCCGAAGGCGGCACTTAACCGCTGTGCCACCCAGGCGCCCCACTACTTACCTTTTTAAAACTCACCTAGGATTTACATTTCTTTTTTTTTTTTTTAAAGATTTTATTTATTCATTTGACAGAGATAGAGACAGCCAGCAAGAGAGGGAACACAAGCAGGGGGAGTGGGAGAGGAAGAAGCAGGCTCACAGTGGAGGAGCCTGATGTGGGGCTTGATCCCACAACGCCGGGATCACGCCCTGAGCCGAAGGCAGACACTCAACCACTGTGCCACCCAGGCGCCCCAGGATTTACATTTCTTAAGAGAGTGTGCAATTGAACAAACCCATTTTGTATGAGAAATGGTGGATCCAAAGGAATGCATCTCTAAGAGTGGAATTTTCACCTGCACCAAAGGGGTAAACATTTGGGAGATATGGGTAGAAGGATTCCAGTGGAGAGAAACCTGACCATACTGGCAAGATGGTGGCAGGTGAGTTCCTATTGGACCACTTCATCCTTGTGGAAAAGATAGAATGAGAGATGGAAGTACTTGAGAAAAGTGTGGACGTTTTACCTTCCATTCTACTCATGTTGCCTAGCCCCAGTGTGAACAGGAGACGGAGAACATGAATCTCTTGCTGCTTGTTGGTTTCAGCTTCTAAGTCCCTGTGGTCGTGTGGGCTTCTTGCCATGTTGGGTGAAATGCTAGTGTTTAAAGATAAATATCATTTTAATGCATTGATGCAAGCTGGTGACTTTGTCTAGTTTTCAACTTGAAACAGCAGCAGTGTCTCTTCGACATGGGCAGAAAGCTGCCTGGGATAGACCAGAGGAGAGGGCTATCATTCTCCAAGATGGCACCTTTCTCAAGTGTGTGGTGAAGAGTAGTTAACCTCTACATGAGGGTTTCTTGCCGTGATGCTATCAACATGTGGATTGGATAACTTGGTTGTGGGGGGTTGTCTTGTTTATTGTAGGGCATTTACCAGCATCTCTGATTTCGATGCACTAGGTGCCAATTGTGGCAACCAAAAATGTCTTTGGCTGTCACTACATGTTCCCTGAGGGGGCACATCGTTCCCAATCCAGAACCCCTGCCCCACTGTAGTTGACTTTGTGTGCTGACTTCAAAACCCAAGCCTGACCTACGGTGTAACTCCATTCCATACTTTTTTTTCTAGCTCTATTGAGATAAAATTGACATGTAACATTTCCATCCCCTATTTGTAAGACTCCTGTAAAGCTGTCACGTATGAGATGTTTGGGGCTTAGAGAAATACCATGCCATGACATCAGACAGAGACAAAAATCTACCTATAGGGGCGCCTGGGTGGCACAGCAGTTAAGCGTCTGCCTTCAGCTCAGGGCGTGATCCTGGCGTTATGGGATCGAGCCCCACATCAGGCTCTTCTGCTAGGAGCCTGCTTCTTCCTCTCCCACTCCCCCTGCTTGTGTTCCTTCTCTCCCTGGCTGTCTCTATCTCTGTCGAATAAATAAAATCTTTAAAAAAAATCTACCTATAACATACCACGGAATTATTTATCCATTTAATATTGAGTGCCAGTCATGTGAACTATAATGCCTGTGTACAGCCGTATAAAGCATAGATATGGTCCATGCCATTATAGAGTTTCTACTCTATCTCTTCATGCTCCTGAATCCTGAAACGTCTGATTACAGATTTCATTAAATTGCAGCAAATGTTCCACAGGGGAGGGTAGGATGGCCTGACCAAGCTGAGTGAACCAGAGAAGGTGATGTTTAATTATTTAATCTGAAGGATGAATAGGTGATAATGGGGGTAAGGGAGAAAGAGACTCCTGGGCAGAGGAAATAGCATGTGCAAAGGCCCTGAGGCAGAGAGGAACATAACATACTTGATGTACTGAAAATCAGGGCAGCTGATGTGCAGAAAATAAGGCAGAGGGTAAGAAAGGTGAGATGGAAGAATGCCTGGGCTAATACCATCTTGGGGAGTCAAGATTTTATCTTAAGGACAGTAGGAGGCCATTGATTTTTCATGGGGGAGCGATATGTTTCACTTGGTGCTTTACAAGATAAATCTGTCTCTGTCCAGAAAGCACAGGTTTCTCTCCAGACCTTGAGGGATTGATCTTGTCCCATGTCGGCTGACCCTGATGGCAGTCTTTTGAGGTTCCCTCAGCCTCTGCCCATCCTCCAACCACCCCAGTTTGGAACCTTTCAGAACTTTAAATAAAAGAAGCAATTTCTGTCCATGTTCTCCCTTTGTTCTCCTTCTTTAAACAGTGATTGAAGCTGGGCTCAGATATCTGAAAACCCCAGAGAAGAAAATGATTTCCATAGCAGCCGTAACCATGGGAAACCTTCAAAATAGCTCCCATTCCTATATTCCGCTCTGCTCTATTGGTTGGCTAGAAATGAGGGCTCACATTTTGGTGTTCTTCTTTTTGTCAAAATCCATGTAGATGAGAGTCCTCGTTTCATTTCCACATATATCTTCTCATAGCTTGAGAATCAAAGGGTGGCATATTTGGGGTGAGGAAGAAAAGATGAAGCCGCTAGGGTACCTTCATTCGTTCATAAGCTAGAGACGTCAAGTGGAAGGTTGATGTAGACGATGAGACCTCAGGTTGCTTTTCCTATAGCTTGTTTCCTCCCAGGATGCATGCTAGGGCCAAGTATATCTTCTCTGAGAGGTATCAGGAGAAAGCGGATTAAAAAAAAATTTTTTTTTGTCCTTTTTGAGAAACTTGAAAGCGCTTTTCGTCAGTTTCCCTTCCATTTTGTTCTCCCAGCCTCTTGGTAACGAGCCATCGCTTTGTCACTTTAGAGATGCTCAAAATTCTTCCAGAAGCATGTGATTCCCCTTTGGAGGGTTTCTGTCATAAAAATCAGGACGTGGGGGGGGGGAGCTGACTCTCTGGTCCAGTGCCCCTTTCTGGGGGGGAGCCAGGGCAAAACCCCAGCTGATCAGTGTTGCTCTTAACGAACAGAGTTCGTGAAACGAAGGCATAACAATCAGAAGTTATTGCTGCAGAAGTTAATAAGGAGACTGGAACATATGAGTGTAGTGTTTGCTTTTGGAGTGGAGCCAGGCCGCTGGGAGAGGCTCAGGAAAGCCGAGAAAGGAAATACAAAGTTCAGGCAAGTCCGTTATGTGCAGTCTCATTTCCAAAATGTTTGAAAACCATGTCGAGAAATGCATTGCCTAAGTTAAACCAGCTGCCGGCAACTTTAATTTTCCTAGCTTTCCTGGGTCACCGGATAACAGGGGATCCTCTCCAGGATCTCTGTGTGTACGATTGGAAACTGCGGGGGGGGGGGGTTGAAGAGGAGGGAGATTTCCTTTATGCAGCATCCTTATCCTAACAGGGCAGCATCCTTTTACCTCTGGAACTCACTGTATAAAAAGAAATGACGACTGTGGTTGAGTTGGACTTACTGCCTGTTGTCCTTTGAGGTTTGTGTTTTCAAATAAGGCACCGAGAACCAGGCAGGCGGCGGTCAGTGGGAATCATGATGCAGGAACTGAAGAGATTTACCCTGGTTCGAGACTTAGGCCTGGTCTTCCAGAGTTCTCCCACTGACATTCATGTGCCTGATGAGAGAGTTTGCTTGTAAAAATTAAGTTAAGATGACCTACGCAGCTTGCCTACCATATACTCCATAAATGTCAGTTCCTGTCTCTTATTAAACTTTTATAAGGGCGATCTTAAGAGATGACAGTCGAGTTTGTCTGACTGAGCATGTTGGGGTGGGCATGTTGCGATTTCTTCGACAGCTATGGTTTTCCATGAGACGGGTGGCATCAAATCAAATCACGAGGTCTGGATTGGTAATGACAGTTCTGTTAGTCTCTCTCGTGCTTGCAGTAGGAGACCAGCTAGGGTGAAAGCAATCCTTTCTCTCAGTGTGCAGCATGACGCCCTGGACATCGTGCCTCCTAGCATGAGGTAGCCTCTTCGAGGCCACCAACACTGCCTGGTCACCACCTGAGATGTTAGTTCCCATGCTGAGAAAACACACGTTACCACAACCTGCCTATTGACATCTTCTTCCTGGTAAGTCATTAATTATTAGTTAACAGATGTCTCTATGTCCTTTAGATGGTGACTGGAATCACTGAAAATTTTTTCAGTATGCATTCATCCCGCAAGGGTACCTCGAGAAATTTCTAGATGGAGAGTTCCTTTCTTCACAGACTCTGTTGTTCTGTTATGGATAAGGAGAACATTTTTCTTACATCATCTCAGAGTAAACTACCTTTCCTTTCTGTGTCTTACACAGCATCTCGGACCTGGGAAGACTCTCAGAGAGTTCCTGGTCTATCGGGTTGAGAAAACAGATTTACAAGGAGCAGAAGTAACTTTTCTTTAGAGAACATACTGGGTCGCATAGCCTAGGCCACCATCTGGGTCTCCTGTGGTGATTTACCAACTAAGGTCTAGACATTCTGTATAAATTTTAAAAAAAAATTTTAATACTTACCAAAAGTTACTGTACTAGTTATAAATGTAAAATGCATCTTTTACAGCAAATACTTTTTGACCAATAAACATTTTAATTGCATAAGATTTTGGTCACTGAAGTCTCCCTCCAACTAAAGCCTAATCCATCCATGGCGATTGGCAGGTGGGGGGGTGTGAGGGATGGCGGGGAGGGGACTATGGGAAATCTTCCTCCTTTTAAAGCTTGCCTTTAACAAAGATTGATTTTGTGCTGAAGATATCTGATTCTAGAAGATGGGGAGATTGATGTTTCAGATCCCTTTGTGGATGTTATTTGGGGGAGGTTTTGAATTTAGCCAGGCCTGGATGCCATCCCTGGTACTCCTGACATCTCAGTTTGTGGGTGAGAGGCTGGAACTCGCTAAGCTCCCATTTTCCCCTAAAGCACGATGAAGACCATAATGCTGCTTTTTTTTTTTTTTTAAAGATTTTATTTATTTATTTGACAGAGGTAGAGACAGCCAGCGAGAGAGGGAACACAAGCAGGGGGAGTGGGAGAGGAAGAAGCAGGCTCACAGCGGAGGAGCCTGATGTGGGGCTCGATCCCACAACGCCGGGATCACGCCCTGAGCCGAAGGCAGACGCTTAACCGCTGTGCCACCCAGGCGCCCCCCATAATGCTGCTTTGATGAGGTTATTGTGAAGATAAAGTGGTAGTATAGTCCACGTAAAGCCTTTAGGACAATGCCTGGCGATAGCTAAAACTGTTATTAGCTCCAAGATCAGCCACTGATTTCCACGCTTGAACTTGAGTCCATGCTAACATAGAAGGCACCCTCAACTTTGCTTGTAATATGAACGAGTTATTGAACACTCTGGCTCAATTTTTTCCCCTTAATCTCTTAGACTGACTGAATCAGACCATTCTTACCCGTAGGAGAAGATGTTTGTTCATTGGCTAACCTGTTTTTCCCCCAGAGTCTCCTGTGTCCATATTCAGATGGACCTTCTGATTTTAGGCTCCTGATAGACTCACCATATCTCCATATTTTGTTTCCAGTCCTCTTCCTTATCCTTGAATTCGAGTCCCCCAGCAGGGATACAAAAGTTCTATTGAAAACTATGTGACGAGGAAAAGAACAAAAAAATCTTACAGGAACAATGGAGAGATGCGGTGTAGCTGCCCTTTCTCACACATGGAACTAATCGAGACTCTCATCCTGGGGCCCAGTTTCTGCACCAGGATCCCAGAGCCTGCCCTGTAGAGACGTTCTCGAATCCCACCTCTGTCAGTGCCTGGTGGGAGGGGCTGTGCCCTCAGCTTGGAGCTATGCAATGATAAAGTTGCACGTATGTGGGGACAGATGACCCATATGTTTAATATATTCCAGGATGTGAACCAAAGTCAGCTTCGCTTACAAGCCACGTACAAGCTTCACTTTAGGTGGTGGTTCTCATTTTTCCCCACTCTGTTGTCGAAACGTGGATTTCATAAGGCTCTGTATTGAGCTCCTCTCCCTGCACTCCTCACGCATTTGTGACCCCACCAAATGAGGGAGCTCTGAATCCTGCTTTCACGCTTTGACGTTCCGAGATGGGGTCTCCTGAGCATCAGCTTCTCAGACCAACAGGAACAGGAATCACAGTATTGGAGCTAACAGGGCGCTGCGGTTTTCCACCCTCTTTGAAAGCCCCTTGAATTACATTTTCATTTTTGGGTTGGCTAGTTCTCAGTAAATGGGTCTCCTTTAAGTTCCTACAGTTTTTCTAAGTAGACTGCAATAGTATTTGTAAGTATTCATTATGAAGCACCACAAGTTCTAATTCTTAAGTACCATTAAAGCAGGAGCGCTCCCTGAAGGTGTCGCTGTGCTTCTGTCCAAGGATAAGAATAACCTATATTTGCAAGGCTCTCCACGGTTTTCCAAACCCTTTTGCATATATTATCTCATGATTCCAACACCCTGGAATATTCTGCTTTTGTTTTTTTCATGATCACCGTTTTCCAGATGATGAAGCCAAGGCTCAGAAGGGGAGCCAGATTGTTCAACATGGGGGGGGGGGGGGGACAAAACCAGGACAGGAATCCAGTTCTGACTCTAAAGCCCGAGCTCTTGCTTCTATCCCAAGTGGCATCTCTGTACTTCAGCTAAAGTTCATACTGACCAAGGCGTCAGCGTCGGAGGACCACGTGTCATGGAGCACCTTCCATAGCCAAGTAGCTTATCCATCACTGAGTTAGGCCTCTCCATAACCCTCTGAAGTAAGTAGGAGTCCCATTTTACAGGTGAGAAGACAGATTCAGGGAGGTGGTTTTGCACAAAATCAAAAGCTACAGAGTTGAGATTTATTTCCGCAGCCTATGCTTCATCCTGCCTTCCTACAAAACAGTTAAAACTGTAGTCTGTATGCTCTGCTGGCTAAGGTGGCCAAGTCTGTAAAAGACTTGGGACAATTACAAGTGCATTTGCTAAAGTTGGGGCTTTTAAAAAGTTAATCTGCAAATATTTGGAAAATGCATATATCCATTGAAGTCAAGCAGCCAAAATAGCACAATATGGTGACCCATAATCTTGGTCCCAGCTCATTTATTTTTCTTTGCTTGAGCAGAAGGTAACTTCTCTTACAGCCAAGGATTGGGAAAGGGGTCGAGAGCTTTCGTAGAAGGTAGGTGGGAGTGAGATTAAGAAGCTGTACTCTGCCTCATACGACTCAGCCCTAATGGCATCAGGGTATGCTCCTTCTACTCTAGGAAAATGCCACAGTTTAGATCCTATATCATTTAGCTATTGTCACAGTAAGGATGTGTAACAACCTCATGCATGCAACACTAAGCGTTGTTTTTTTTTTTTTCTCACTTGTGAGTTTGTGGGTTGCCCGAATTGGCTCTGCTTTTCAAGTCTTTCATCCCGTTCTTGGGACCAGTGGCTAACCTGGACAGGCTCTGCTCATGGTGGGGACAGAGGTACAAAAAAGCAAGCTGAAAATCATATGTGCTCTTAAGGCTTACGTTTGGAGCTGGCACGTTGTCATTTCCACTCTTTTGCCATTGGCTAAAGCAAGTCATGTGGCCGAGTCAGTGGTGAGGAATGGGGAAATAAAGGCCATGATGAGCAAAAGTGTGGGTCCAGGGAGAGGTGACGATTGGGGCTATTTGTTATACATTCCGGTAGGACATAGTTTGGAATTGGCCCTTTTGAATCAGTGACTTTCGAGTTTTTGACTTTATGGATCCCTTTTTGAACATGATGAAAGTTCTAAACATGTTCTCCAAGAAAATACAATATGTACCTAATTTGGCATTTTTCAAGGGATCTCTCAAGTCCCACCGTGAGCCCCAAGTTCTGATCGTTAGTAGGGGAGTGGCGTGTTGGTGGAACCCTGTCTTTTCCAGGTGGGGAGTGAGCCAGCATGGTGCCGCTCCAGCCTCTCTTCCAGACCTCCACCTTACCCCACTGCTCATCCCAGATCCTCTACAATTCTAAAATGCAAACACAGTATGGGATGGGTTGTTGTTGTTTTCCCCAAAATTAAAATAGTTTTATCAGTCTTTCTTGATCATAAAAAAAAAGTTTCTCCAAACTTATGGGTAAAGAAGTACTATTCTAAGATATTTTCATTTTTTCACAGCTCAATGTGAAGAGTAAGTGTTGTGAAACTAAATCCAGTCCATTTAAAGAATATTTCTTCTTTTTCTGATGCTTGACTTGATCTTTAGATTTGTTTTAAATGATTCCTTCTTTGAAGAAATCATGGCGATATTAAATAGTTTTTATAAATGCCCTCAAACTCTGTGTAGCTCCTCTAAATTATTTTGGATGTTGTTTTGGGTCCTGTGAAATGTCAAACTATGAGAATTGCTGATTTAGACCAAGTGCCCATCTGAATCTGAAATCTGGAGATTTCTCCCCCTCCCCTAAGGAATCATCCGGACTGTGTTCGATTGCCTCCAGAAATGGAAGGTCGCCAGGCATCACTGGTCAGCCGTGACCACAGGATTCTTCCCCCTTATGCAGTGTACAGTCCTCCTCCTGTCCCCAGTACCTGCAGAGACTGGTAATCATCACAGTGATCTCTTGGAGTTTGCCCAGCATTTTAACTGTGGAAAGAGGAACCGACTTACCTTTCATCTGCCTCTTGCTGATTCCTTCAGCTCATGACTTTGGAGTTTTGTTAATAATTTGTTGCCCATCTGAAAGGAATAGGGACACTAAGTGAACCAGCCTTTATTCTTCCTGCAGGCTCTTCACTGAATGCAAGGTTGGGTAGGCAGGGATACGAGCGTATCATTTTGTAGCAATACCTCCCCTCCCAGTCCCAGCCTCTCCTCTAGAATTCTTCATTTGGCTGAGAACCCCGTAGGGTTGTTCTTCCCATTTTGGGGGGACAGAATTCAAGAAGTCCATGTCTTCCAGTGCCATAGGCCCTTCAGGATTCCTGGACTTTGGTGCACTGCCGGCCCAGCAGCTCCCATGCCAAGCCTTGGTGCACTAATGAAAACCCACAGCAGAGGGCAGTCTTTCATGCTTATCAAGGCTTCCTTGACGCGATGGCGATTTAATTGAAGAACCTATAAAAAAGTTTCTTTGATTAGGTTGGCCTCATAAAGGGGAGAAAAGTCCCTTGCTCTCCTAGAGGCTGTGTTTTCTCTGCAGGAAGGGCCATTTTATTCTTTGGGGAGCGATTTCCCTCTTCTGCTGGCCCCAGTGCCCTCACACTGTTGGGGTTATTTGTGAAGTTCAAAGACAAAAGGCGGTTAGTTTTGGAGTCACTTTTCCGGTTTTGTTCGTGTGTTTGTTGTTGTTATTTTACCAAATGCACACAGACGGAGGGACACTGAACACGCTGCAGCCGGCCTCGCCGATTTCTCAGGCTATCCTAACAGCACCTGGCTCAAAGGATTTGCCTGGAGAAGATCATTAATGCCAGACATCTGTTTTTCTGTCTTGTGCCTGGCACTCCGCTGAGTGTTTTATACACTATTCAATTGTCACAAAAACCTCAGAAGGAAGCTATGTTTGTTACTCCCATTTCACAGATGGGGAGATGGAGTCCTGACGTTAAGGGCTGTGCTGTGTGGCTTAGCGCAAGTCACCGGGGGTTCTCTGGGCTTGGCTTTGCTCTTTTGTAAAATGAAGGCATTAAAGAGCTTCCCAAATCCCCTTTTCCTCTAGGTGCCAGACAAAATCAAATTAAAAGGACTAGAACCTAAGTTAGCATGAAAATGAGACCTCTTCATTGTGTGGGGGACAGAGGTGTTGATGTCAATGGCGAGGAAGCAAGGCTGTGCTTTTGTCATTGGCTTAAAATNGAGAAGAGAGCGAGAAGACGGGGGGGGGGGGGGGGGGGGGGGGGAGACCGCCCACCAATGATACAATGCTGAGGCTGGGCCAGTTTTAGCAATGACCTGCCTCAGTCGCCAGGGCGTGTTAAAATGGGAAGCGCATTAGTGCTTCTCGATGCTTGGCCAATCTTAGCATATGTGTCTACTCTCTCAGGAAAGGCAGAAGCAAATTGTGAGCACACTGAATTATACAAGAGAGATGACTCTCATTTTGTTTCTCCTGATAAAAATTTACCAGGAAACCTGACTTGCCCCTTCCTAACACATGAAAGTCTCAGAAAGGAAGCACACACAGCTTTCGGTGGCCAGTCTCCTTAGACAGAATTTTGATTCTCTAAAGTATCAACCACCTCTCAAGACTTACGGTGAGTCCTTTCTAATGGTTTTATAATCTTTCACGTTCCTCCCGGCAGGCCCCGGGTGATGCCGGATGCCATCTAGCAGGAGTGAGGTGGAGGCCTGAGAGAAAACACCACACTAAGCTTCTGAAGTTCCAGTGGCTTTCTGTCAGCTGTGTGGGAACTGGGCCATGCCCATTATAAAAGGCAGGGGTGATTATTCAGTGGTTTGGGGGTTCGCACATTGTGTGATGAGAAGGAATCATTTTAAAGAGAGAAAAAAACGTAAGGGATGAGTGAGAGGCTTTTTATTGGTGGCTATATTAAGCTGTACCCTAGGAAATTGCTGTTTGGTAGAGAAGGTCAGGGCTGGGAAAAAGAAATCCCGAGGTCATCCGCCTATGGACGGTCCTTAACTCTGTGATGGAGATGACTTCGTAGAGAATTGATGTAGGACAGAGGGCCTGCCCAAGGCCTGAGGCCTTGCCATGTTCAGAGGATTTCTAGAGGAGGAATCAGCAAAGGATTTAAAGAAGGGGGAAAAATATGTCCTTAGCTAAATATTCTACCAGCTAAGTGCAACAGGCACAGACACACATGCACACGCACGCACATGCAGATAAGCTCTGTTGGGAGTCCTGGATCCAGCCTTGCTTCTTACAAGTGAATTCTCCCCTCCTCAATAACCTTGCCTGGCAAACATGCTATTTTGTCAGAGGGAACAGCAGGAGCTGCTAAACTCAGATGATGATTCATTATCTGTTAATGGTTTCCCCCTGGGGTGTGTCTCTCTTCCTCACCATCCCCCACCCCCTTTTAGTGGAGATTTCCACATGCTAGAAAAATCCATCTCTGTAAAACCTCCAGAATTCCCAAGCCTGCCGAACTGTTCTTGACACACGGAACCCGGGACCTTCTTTGTCAATCCAGAATTAATGGCCGTCAACCTGTGCCTGAAATGTGGTTAACTTCTCAAGGGTCATGCTTATGATGGGTGATTTTTTTATCAAGGGGACTGGGCAACAGGATGCCCAGAGAGCGTCAAACATTATAATTCTGGGTGTTTCTGTGAGGGTGTTTTTGGATGAGATTAACATTTAAATGGGTGGACTTGAGTAAAGCAGGTCACCTTACATAATGTGAGAGGGCCTTGTCCAATCAGTTGAAGGCCTGGATAGAACAAAAAACCCCACCATCCCCTGAACAAGAAGAATTCTCCAGCTGACTGCCTTGGACTTCATTTGCAATACTAGCCCTTCCTGCCCAATGACCTTCAAACGGGCACGTGGACTCTCCCTAGGACTACACCACTGGCTCACTGCACGTTTTAGACTTCTCAGCCTCCATAATCATGTGAGCCTGTTCCTTAACATTAAGAACCCCTCACCTCTCTCTCTAGGTAAAGAGAGAGGGCATGTAGCACTGCTATTGGTTCTGTTTCTAATACCATGCTTTTTTACCACTATTCTCTACCATCTGTCTGTTTATTCACCTGAACTTCAAAGGCCTGGTCAGGTACCATCCGACTCTTGTCCTAAGATCACCATTTGTTCTGGAACAGCATCTACAGGGGTAGAGACCTTAGTAACTGCATGCATCCAGTGTAGATTTATTGCAGACCCCCATGCTAGGAGCACTGCCTTCATTACGGGGTTATGAGCAGCGTGTTGGCCAGGAAGGACTGTTCTTACCCCAATCTCAGCTGTTTGAACTGTGCCCATCACGGCAGTCGGCTGACAAACAGCATTCTTGGTTTCTTTGACATGCTTTGCAGATTGCTTCCTAGAATTAGAAGAATGAAAGAATAACACTGGATTTCCTTTGTTTTTTTTATCAAGTATACATTTGGGGCCTGAAAAGGTGTCCAAAAGCATTTTCTCAGCAGTATTTACTCTCTGTTTTGAAGACATCGCCTACATTTGTTCATTTTAACATCCCAGGAAGCCATAGTGGCTGCAAACAGAAGTATTTCTCAGGTCTGAAATTTAGTCATTGGGCACTGGAAGAGCTGCATTGGGGTCACACTGTTGACTGACATGGCTACCAAGCCAGTGTGGCGGGGAAGGAGGCCTGGCCTCATACCACGGCTGGGGCAGTGGGGTCCCCAGGGCAGCTGATGGATGGGGAGGCCTTTGCAGCACAGCCCTGGCACTGGCTGGGACTTCAGAGAAGTCAGGAGGTCAAGTTGGCCAAGAGGCCAGCTTCAAGGTCTCTAGGTCCAGCTTCTGTAGCAAGAGTTGACACCCATTCACTGGCCAACATGGACCAGCAGCATCTGGCCTCCCTCTGGCTACCAGTTGCTGGGGGTTGGGGTCCTAATGACTATTATTAAGGTAGCGGGAATGCCCTTGAATGACCTTAGTATGGTTCTGTAGTTCAGCCCTGATTCAGACAGCAGCAGCATTTACTCATGACGAGTACATCAAACAAAAAAGTGTGCCAACAAGCCTCTCGCCATCAACAAATGATTTGGAAAATTGTAGAGTAGCTTGAAACATAGTTGATGGTATGGCTTGTATCATTTAGCAACTTCTGACGAGCAGTTCACTTTTATGCACACATATGTTATGTGGAGACTAAAAGGAATCCATTTTAAAATTTCGGTATGGATTTTTATATCAACTTATATTAAGTAGAGTGTATCTTGAATATAATCACCGGATAGTCTGAATTTATAGCAAAGGAACCAAGGGTATCTGAAGCCAAGGGCTTCGCCTCCCCCCCCCCCCCCCCCGGCTTCCGGCTCTGCTCCTTGGAGCTTTATTGATTTCCTCCTTCCATGGTTTTTATTCAGAGATGGGCAGCAGCCAGTCAGACCTTGCATCTTGAATCTTACCCGATGTTCTCCCTAGAAACAGTCTTAGTTAATATACAAATGGAAGAAACACCAAATTAGACTAGCTAGGCATTGAGTAAAATGTAGGCGTTTTTAGACAGAAGAGTCTTTCTGTCAGGAACAGAAGATTCAGAAGCTCTGAGTATTATTTATAAATAAAGAGAGCAGTATGACAAGGCCATTGAGACTTACGTGAATGAAGACAGGGATGGTCTAGGGTAGTGGTAAGAAACACCATCTGTAGAACCCTGTGGGCCTGGGTTCTAGTTCTGGGTCTTCCTTTTACTCTGTGGGTTCTTGGCCAGTTGTTCAACCCCTGGCCTTAGTTTGCACATCTGGAAAATAGGCATCATCGTCCTAATATCTACTGCACTGGTTTGTTATCAAAATTAAGAGGAATAACTCAGAGACAGTACTCAGCCCGAAGCCCAAACACAGTAAGTGCTGACTAAATGTTTGCACTTGTTGCAATCACTCTTGTTAGGTGTTTATAGGCAGTAAATAAGAGTCTATTCTAGCTTTGTCTGCAACGTTCAACCATTGTTCAGAGGTGCTTTGGTACTTGATTTGTTGGTGACTGTCCCTCCTGATTTTCGGAATAGTGTATAACTCTTCTTCCAGGTGATTCTTGGGTTACCTGGAACTCACCATCAGAATGTCTGAGAAATGACCACCTTTTGCCCTATAGGCCACTCTTCCCAGGATGTGGTTTCTCACTTGGGAGAGCATAAAAGTCCTCGTGAAACCCGACTGGGGGTTCAGAAAGTACCAGCACTGGCTCTATAATGTGACCAGGACCCCTGTGGTTGCGGATGACGTGGGTGGCCCGAATTCTTGCCTTCTTCTGTTGATGTTACCGGTGGAGCCCTCCTGCTTTGACTTCGCACTCAGCCATGGGGCTGCTTTGACCAGTGGGATGTTAGCAAACCTGATGCATGCGGAGGCTTGAAAAGACGTGCAGGCGTGTTTCTGCTGTGTTCTTCCACTCCACCTCTGTCCTAAGCGTAGCTTAGCCTGTGGCCCAGGACAAACAAGGAGAGGGACATGAAGTAGAGCAGAGTAGGCCAGCCAAACGCAGTCTAAATCAGCCAGCTCCCCCGACCTCCCCCCACCGCCCGCCAATGCATGAGGGAGCCCAGCCCTAGAGCGGCTCCTACAGACCTGTGGGAAAGAGAGGCCCCTGAGGTCCGCCCGTCCGCGTTACTGTTGCAAAGGATGCCCGATACAACCAGGTGGGGAGGAAGCTCTGTTTTCTGGTGGAGGAGAAAAAGGTTGGAATCTTGTCTTTTTAAATTTTTGTGTTTCATAAAAAATTGTGGATGCCTTCAAGGGAATGAAGCTGCAAGCTGACATGTCCTCAGGAGTGCCAACCAGATTTTCAGCTCATGGCAGGATGTCGTTGCTGAAAGTCTGCTGGGAAGTAAAACACGTGTACTCATTTGAAGCTGCTTGTGAGTGCCACAAACAATCATATGTAAGAATGAGGAAGGGGATGGGAAGGGGACTTGGTTTCCCTGCCACGTGCTGCTGATAAGAACTCAGAAAAGTGAGATCCCAGGTCCTTAGGTCACTGCTGTGTAAGAGCTCTGGGGTGATCGTGGCTGGTGGTGGCTCGTGTAGCTGAGGAAGAGAGGGTGGTAGGGAAGGGCATGTCACTGGAGGACTCCATCACCAGTGTCCTCGCAGGGGCCGACCTTGTCCATCACCTGGGTCCATCTCCTTTTGGATGCGTGTTCTCTGACCTGTGTAGGAACCTGAGCATTCAGGGCCATCGCATTTCCTACGTTATACCCTACGGGCCTATTTGGGAGGAAAAGGGCATCTCCCACCAACCTGTGACTCCCCTGAGGCCAACAAGTGGGGCTCCTTCATTCTTTTTGGTGTATGAACTACCCAGCATTAGTTGGGCTCCAAGAGTGAATGAACCAATGGGTGGATGGATGGATGGATGAATGAAATAGCATTAAGTATTCACAAGGTGCTGAATTTTTCCCTATTGGACAGACGTCCTTTGGAGAGATTACAGAAAGAGAAAGAAGCCACATGATACCGGAGAAGCTATGTCATCTTTTGAAGCCTCAGTTTGTAGGTGTGGGAAGGGCAGTAATAAAAAACTCCATGTCGTAGAGTTGGGGTGAGAATTATGTGAGCAGGCCTCAGGGACACTCTACATGGCAAACGGTACGTTCGTGGTGGCGCTGGTGCTGACAGTGGGATTTATCCTTTGAAAGTATAAATTATACTTACAGATGTAAGACCCCCCAAAAGAACCTGTATGCAAGTACTTGAATGGGGACAGTAAGAGACAGACACAGTCCCAGTGGGAGTTGAAGCAAGGACTCAGCTCCCCGTGGGTGCTTCTGTAGCTGGAAAGGCTGTGGGGGTCACGGGGGGCCCAGAGTGGAGAGAGGAGAGCCTCTGAGGATGGGGTGGCATTTGAAGAATGGGTGAGATTTTGACAATGGTTGTTGACATGACACAGACTTTGGGTCTTCATAGAATTCTGGAAAGGTACACATCTGCCTGGATGTGTGGATCTGGGAGACCTTGGTGAGGAAAGTGGACCTTCCATTGGGCCTTGCAGAGGCCTTCTCCTCTTCTCTATAGAGGAGAAAGCTTTATTTCTTGGACCCCTTTAAATCTTACTCCTATATTCTGGATAGATATAATGCATTGCAGAGTATATCGTGTTTCTTCTCTTCCAGTGTCTTTCTCTGTTTCTTCCATTTCTTTTCACTCTTTACAAAAGCACATGTGGATTTGAACAGGTCTGGTTCTAATTTCAAACACCACTGCTTACTTCTAGTATGGCTTCAGGAAAGGTATTTTGCTTCCTGGGTCTCAATGTTCTCATCTGCAAAATGGGAAAATACTTCCTACTTTAGAAGGTTCATGGGAAGGTCAGTTCAAGGATCCTTAATAAATGAAGGTTATCACCATCATTCAGTTTTTATTCTGTATGCCATCCAAGTACAAGGGACCCTTTTCAACCTGCCTCAGGCTCTGGAGATAAACCAGTTTAGACCCAAAGGTTGTTAAGTGATTCAACATTACCATTTGGCTCAGCCACCTCACTCAAGCTAAGTGGTCTTCCTGTGGGACAGTCTATTGGTTACCATCATGCACCATATGAAAACCTCAGGGGTATGTCCTCTGAGGATGCTGTTTCCTTGAGCCCTTGTCTGTTGCTGGCAGGGTCCTTCACAGTCCACGTCTACAGCTAATACCCAGCACTCGAGAAGGGTCTAGTCCCTTCATTTACACCCACCCCCAGTCATTGCTGGTTGCTAAATATTTTGATTATCACTCCTGGCTGCCACCTTTCCAGGCATTGATTTGCAGGACAAATGATTAGAAGGTCACTTATCAATGCCTGTCCTTCAAGACTATAATTTAGAGACTGGCAACATCTGGACTGAATCACTCAGATATGCAGACACAGGTAACAGAGATTGAGGGAATTGGAGATGGTTTCCATGAAAAAAAAAAACCCTCATTTTCTAGAAAAATTAAGTTCCTCAGTGGCTCTGGGTTTCTCAGTAGGGGAGCTGTAGAATTCGGGGTTGGGTCAGTTCTTCATGGTAAAGGACTAAATCATACATACATCTTTGTCCTTCATGCACTGAATATACAGCACCAAAAACTGCCCCCGAGTATTTCCAGATGTTTCTGGTCGGAGGTTGTTGGTGGAGAGGTGTTGTAATAAGGTCTTTGGTGGAGAACTGCCGTGTGATCAGCCAAACCAAAATAGTGAACAATATTTTATTAGTACATTGCAGAGAAAATTCAAGGTAGAAAAGCCCACATAATAAAAATAGTAATAACAATAATAAGGAAGATTGAACTTGCCATTCAGTTTAATTCTTGACTTTAAGAGTGACAGGTAGTAGCCCTGATGTGTTTCATTTAGCTTGCCATAGCAGTTATGCTGTGCCAGGGCTTGGACGAGGTGCTGGAAGAGGCCTGGACTAGGGGACTATGGTGTCATTCTTGCTCTTCGGGCGCTAACATTTGTCAGCCTGCCAGGCTGTAGAAACACCACTGGCTTCAGCTCACTGGGCAGCAAGAGCGTGAACAGGGAATGTTCATTTATTCCTCCTTCTCATTCGAGAAAGAATACAGGCACACCTCAGAGTTGCTGTGGGTTCGATTCCAGACCACCACAATAAAGCACATATCACAATAAAGCAAGTCAAATGAATGTTTGGTTTCCCAGTGCCTTTAAAAGTTTAGTAGCAACTTTTTTCTAGATGGGTCTCCTGAGGCAAGGGAAATAAAATTCAAGAATAAACCATTGGGGCATCATCAAAATAAAAACTTCTGCACAGCAAAGGAAACAATCCACAAAACTAAAAGGCAGCCTATAGGATGGGAGAAGATATTTGCAAAGGACATATCTGATAAAGGGTTAGTATCCAAAATATGTAAAGAACATACAAAATTCAACACCCCCAAAAAGAATGATCCAATTAAAAATGGGCAGAGGAACTAAATAGGCATTTTCTCCAAGGAGACATCCAGATGGCCAGCAGGTACATGAAAAGTGCTCAACATCACTCAGCATCAGGGAAATACAGATCAAAACTACAATGATATATCACTGTACACCTGTCACAATGGCTAAAATCAACAACACAAGAAACAACAGTGTTGGCGAGGATATGGAGAAAGGGGAACCCTCTTGCACTGTTGGTGGGAATGCAACCTGGTGTAGCCACTCTGGAAAACAGTATGGAAGTTCCTCAAAAAGTTAAAAATAGAACTACCCTACAACTGGTCAATTGCACTACTGGGTATTTACCCAAAGAAACAAAAATACTAATTCAAAGGGATGCATGCACCCCAGTGTTTTTATAGCAGCGTTATCTACAATAGCCAAATTACGGAAGTAGCCGAAAAGTCCATTGAGGAATGGATAAACAGGATGGGCGTGTGTGTGTATACATGCACACACCCAAATTTACTCAGCCACAAAAAAAATAAAATCTTGCCGTTTGCAACAACATGGTTGGATCTAGAGAGTATTATGCTAAGTGAAATAAGTCAAATGAAGACAAATACATATGATTTCACTCATATTTGGAATTTTAAGAAACAAATGAGCAAAGGGGAAAAAAAAAAGAGGCAAACCAAGAAACAGACTCTTAACTACAGGGAACAAACTAATAGTTGCCCAAGGTGGGTGGGCGGGGGAATGGGTGAAATAGGTGATGGGAATTAAGAAGGGCACTTGTCGTGAGTGCCGGGTGTTGTATGGAAGTGTTGAATCTCATATTGTACACCTGAAACTAATGTTACACGGTTAAGTAAATGGAATTAAATAAAAACATTTTAAAATTTGAAAGTTATGTTTTTACCATGCTGTAATCTATTAAGTACAATAGCATTGTATCTAAAATACCAACATATATACCTTAATTAATAATATTTGATTGCTAAAAAAAAATGCTAAAACTTACTGTTGTATGAACTTTCAGCAAGTCGTAACCTTTTTGCTGGTGGTTGGGCTTGCCTCCGTGCTGATGACACTGGCTGATCACGGTGGCGGTTGCTGAAGGTTGGGGCAGCAATGTCTTAAAATAAAACGATGAAGTTGCCACATGAGTGGACTCTTCCTTTCACGAACGACTTCCCTACAGCCTGCGACAGTGTTCGACCGCATTTTGACCACAGTAGAACTCCTTTCAAAACTGGAGTCAGTCCTCTCATCCCCTGCCGCTCCTTTATCGACTGCAGTTGCTGTGATAGTCTAAATCTGTCGTCATGTCAACAATCCTCACAGCATCTTCACCAGGACTAGATGCCATCTTAGGAAATCATTTTCTGTACAAAGAAGAAGGAGAAGATTGAGGAGAAGGAGGAGAAGGAGGGGGAGGAGGAGGAGGAGAAAGAAAAAGAAAAGAAAGGAACCACTTTCTTTGCTCACCCATAAGAAACAACTCCTCATGCACTGAAGTTTGATCTCGAGATTTCCACAGTGCAGTCCCATCTTCAGGCTCCACTTCAGATTCTAGGTCTTCTGCTGTTTCTACCTCATCGGCAGTCAGACTGCACATATAACATTTACTGATTAAGTTTCTCATCTTACATGGGCTCTGTCCATGGGGTCCCCAAAACAATTACGATAAGAACATCACAGATCACTGATGACAGATCACTAGGACAGATACAACGGGAAAGCTGGAACTGTTGTGAGCATGGCCAGAATGTGACACAGAGATGCGAAGTGAGCCAGTGCTGTTGGAAAAATGGCCCCGAAGGGCCTGCAAGAGAAGGGGTGCTATGAGCCTTCAGTGTATAAAAGATGCAGTATCTACAGAGTGCAATAAAATGGGGTGTGCCTCGAGACCTTGATCTCATTTCTTTGGGGTTGTGTGAAACAGCAGGTACCCCTATAAGTTCCTAGGTGATGGGTTCATCCGTTTTCTATCCTTGGAGTAAGATGGGGAAATGTCATGTACACAGAAAGGACATTAAGAATATTTAGTAAATGCCATGGCACAGACGCCTGGCATTCACAACTAGTGCTGGCCCCTCGCACTGGAAATGGGCCTTTGGAGGCTCCCTTCTCTTCTCCGAATTAACGCTTTGGTGTTGGTGGGGCTGCCTTAAGGAGGGTTTTGGAGAAGTGGCTGTGCGCCAAGTGTCTCCAGACTTTAACCGCAGATACGGTTGTTCACACTCGCCACCCAAAGCCGACCTGTGCGTCCGTCTTGCGACCCTCCTTTTGCAGGCGTGAGAACATGCGAGTCACTACATTCTAAGCCCTGTGCCCAGTTTCCCTTCCTCGGAGGCAGGTTGCCATTCTCCCCCTGTCAGCTAGGTGTCCTCGTTAAAGCTCCCTCTGTGGCCCGCAGGTTGGACCTCCCCGCTTTTGGAAAAAGTCCTGTCTGTTTACTGCAAGACACACATTATAAACGCATTTAATGAAGACGTAATAAGTTTCTAATCCAGAATGAGGGGGTTTCTCCCCCAGCAGTATCAGTCCTGCTTTCTCTCTCTTTTTTTTTTTTTTTAAAGATTTTATTTATTTAATTGACAGACAGCCAGCAAGAGAGGGAACACAGGCAGGGGGAGTGGGAGAGGAAGAAACAGGCTCCTAGTGGAGAAGCCTGATGTGGGGCTCGATACCACAACTCTGGGATCACGCCCTGAGCTGAAGGCAGACGCCTTACGACTGGGCCACCTAGGCGCCCCTGCTCTTTCTCTTTTAATACGACCTCACGTGGTATCTTTTTAAAGGTGGTTCCACCCTCCTTTGGACCGGATTGCGTTCACCCGGCTAGCTCTCTGGGAATCTCTTCCCAGCCCTGGTGCTTGAGTGTTTTTGCTTCTGTGGTTTTCAGACAAACCTCTAACATTTGTCCAGCGTTAACATTTTGTGGTCACATACATGTGAGCGCAGAGCTCTTTGAATGTGATTGACTTTCTTGTCTTACAAATTGCTACCTTTTGAGATTTTCTTTTGGTTTTCTCTGGCAAAATAACTTTTCGGTCTTGAGATTCTGGCAGCATCGGATGTCTGCTGGCTTTTGTGTGTTTAATATTATAATTGCTTTGATATCTGTTCTTACCTCTAACTTGTTTAAAATATTTTTTCACAGTGCTCTGTGTTGGCTCCAGGGAGACTGTAAATCTATAGAAGTGTTTGATTTCTGTTCACTGGTTTATTTTAAGAGTAAAATAAATGGCCTTTGAGTACAGCATGGCGGAAGTGGGTGTCTTTGAATCCCTTGGATAATCATCAGCAACCCAAATAAGGACATGAAAAGGGGTATTTATCCCAACCATAACCCCTAAATTCATATTAGCGTTTGAAAGAACAATGTGCCTGAGATGATAGAATTACAAAATGGACTGTTTA
The DNA here is from genome assembly GCF_002007445.2 of Ailuropoda melanoleuca. Taxonomy (NCBI): domain Eukaryota; kingdom Metazoa; phylum Chordata; class Mammalia; order Carnivora; family Ursidae; genus Ailuropoda; species Ailuropoda melanoleuca. The sequence goes on along the minus strand of NC_048221.1, from coordinate 31,050,776 downwards.
GCAAACATTTGTTGAGTTGTAAGTCATTAAATCATCTTTGTTCCTGGCTGTAGGTGAAAGAAACCTAATTTGTCGACTGCCTTAAAGAAGAGAAATTGGTGCCTCGAAGACTTGGTAATTTTAATCAAATCAGATCTTTATTGGCTTGTATCCTTGAAACTTCCCCAGGAATCATTTTTAAGCCGATAATTATTTAGTCACAGATCAAAGTCTCAGCAAAAAGGAAATGTCACAGAGTAAAATGGAGACTGCTCCCTTAGTTATGGAATACAGGTCAATTTGCCCTCCTTTTGAAACCAGTAGAGGGCCTTCTGGGTTCTCTCCTGCTGTTCTCTCATGGTTCTGAGCCATATCTCACTTTCTCTTCCTAGTGTCCCTACTGAAGGCTTTTGAGGATCAGAAGGAATGTAGGGGGTTGGTGGGGGAGTGTATGGGAAGTGGTGTTGGATGGGAAAGAAGATGTGACTCAGGACGGAGGGGTGGGGGCAGAGTGAGAGCTAAGGGAAAGTGGAAAGACAGAGGAATGGGGGCCTATCCTATGCCTGGTTGAGTTTCTGGGGACAGCTCCTGGCTCCACATACAGCCCGCCTGGTGGATACTTCTGGTTATGATAAAGCAGGGTGGAAATTCGTAATAGTGGTGGTCGTCCTAGCAATAGCAGCTAACTTTTATTGAATGCTATCTACCCTTCCACACGCCAAACATTTGATGGGATTATCCCCTTTAATCCTCATAGCGACCTTAGGAAGATGATATTTATTATCCTCATTTTCCTATTGAAGAAACTAGGGCTTAGAAATACTCAGGGTGAAAAGAAGCATTCGTTAAACTGGAAAAGGGGCTTTGTTATCTGTACTTTTCACACAAAGTATCTGTGGGAGCCTGTTTGAGACCATCTCCATGGTGAAATTCCAATCCAGACGTGACCAAGAAGGCACAAATGGGAATATGGAAAACACTTTGAGGTAGGCTCCCACTATTTAGGAAATACGGCATTACACCAAGTCAAAGAGGTTGGAATTTATCGATTTGTTTTATTTTTACTGGAAGACAGGATTTTAATATGTTAACATGTGTCACAAATTCTCTAGAAGGAGATTTGGTATATTTTTCTAAATTTTCTTGCCATCGAACCACTTTTTCTTTCTTTTTTTTGAGGGAGTATCTGTTAACTTCTTGAAACATATATATACATGAAGCACCTTTTGAGAAACAGAGATGAAAGTGTAGTATGTCTAACTAGAAGGAAAACAATCCAGGTGCCTCCTTAGTTTCACTCCCAACTCTCCATAATTCAGGGTAAAATTTCACTGCTCTCCGCCAAAGCTTTGCCTCTACAGCTTGGAATGTGTGTGTCTCTGATACTATGTTACAGAACTGTGTTACTGTGAGTAGCTGAAGTGAAAATTAAAACATATTTCATTGTGGACACTAAGGTGAGATGACTGCATTTTGGAAAGAAAAATGTTATGAGAGTACATTATCATTCTTCAGTGGTGGCCCCCTCGAAGAGGGAATTTGAATTTTCTTTCAGTACCTAGGAATTTAATAATCAAAAGTATTGAAACCAATTGTTTTTCTTCATCCTTGGGATGTTGGAAGGAACATTTTGAAAAAATGATTGAGAAGGTTGAGTCCTGACACATTGAAACCAATTGTTTTCCTTCATCCTTGGGGGAATGGAAGGAACATTTTGAAAAGATGATTGAGACGTTTGGGTACTGACACATGAGACCTTGTGTAGGCTCCAGTACAAGCCTCGGGTGGAAATTGTAACCCTGCTTGGATGAAGAACCCCAAATTCTGAGCTGGCGTCCTCCAAAACTGTGGTCTTATTCTCATGACGTAGAGCTCCTGGTAGGCTGTTCGACCCTCGTGAGAAACAACACGAGTGCAGTAATTAGACAGGAACAGTTTGCACAGTCAAAAAAGAAAAGATCACACCTCCCAGAATCCCCCGGGGCCAGAGAGAGCCTGGACCAAATTAGACATCACACGAGTGAGGCAGCCATATTGCAGAAACACATCCTTGGATGTTCTACGGGTTTTTCTGTTTCCTTCTTTTCCTCTGAGGTTATCAGATGTGGAGCCAGGAAAGAGAAGACATTTCCCTAACACCAAACGGGAAAATGCACTTGAGCCTTCTAAAGTGAACTGTAAACGGCACAGAGCTGTGGGAAGAAGACTACGTTTTCTCCTCAGTGAGGTTTTGTGTTTAGCAGCTTTTTGACTGCACTTGACCTCTGAAGCGTGACTGTAGCCAACTTAGGTTGCTGAAACTTAAGATGGCGTAGAGGGCCGTGGAGGCAAGGCTGCCGCCACCGCCTGGCTGACGGTCAGAGATTCAGCTCCGGTTAGTGAGAATGTAAAAGATCTCTCCATCCCAGCAACGCCAGGCTGGTGGTGGGTTTTTGTTTTTGCTTCTTCCACCCTTCTTTCTTTTACAGTTCATTGACAATTCTTCTCATGCTTTAAAATAATCTGGGCTCAAAGTGAGGCTTGCATCGCGCGGAGTTTGGTAACTCCCACATACCGTATTTATTTGCCATTTAAAGCATCTTTGTCTGGAGGAGATTCAGTTTCTGCAGCAACTGATCTCCGCTGCTGCGGTTAACTGAGGGAAGGTGAAGGGGAGGCAGGTCCCGTCAGTGGGTCCCATCGTGTGAGGAGGCCTCCAGGGAGGAAGGGGAGAAGGTAGCACTCCGAACGACCAGGGGAGCTTGACTGCTCCCTCAAACCTTTGGGGCCTCGCACTCTTTCTAGGGCTTGGTGGATGCTTACGCCTCCAGGACCGTCCTTATCGTGGGAAATACACAGCATTCATGGTTAACCTTGCGGCTCGCCCCTGGATGCAGTTCCACGGGCTCTCGTCCTGGGACTCCGGTCTCCTTTCTCCCGTCCCCTAGTGACACGAGGTGCCGGGAGACCAGGCGCTTGCAAGTTTCCCCTGAGTTCAAGGGCCCAGGGTTCAGGGTTGTCCCCCACAATCCTGGCACGAGAACAAAACATCAAAATTTTGGATACATGAACTTTACAGAAAGACTGCACGTTAACAGTGCCGTGCAGAGCCATACAGGAGCCCAAGGCAGGAGGGGGAAAATTCAAGAGTATGAATCTTGTTTTTATTTAAAAACTTTGATGATCTGTTCAGTGTCACCTGTTTTTGCATTAAATTTGATTTTTAAAAATATTGCGTCAAAACATCATTTTCTTGATTGCAAAGTTTCATGGTGCCCTCTTAAGCGTTGCATCCAATGTGAGAGCCTCACTTGGTCCCAGCCCTGGAATCATGTTCCACATGAGTGCCTTTTTTATTAAAAATTATTATATAGTGATGTTGATAATGTCACTTACCCTGTATTGAGTACTCACTCTGTCCCTCATGGCACGTGGACCTCTCTGCACCATGGGGAACATTTATAAATATTGACTCATGAAATCGGTCTGAAGGTAGGTACTGTGATTATTCCCAGCCTACAAATAAAGAAATTGAGGCATCAAAAATTTAGGTCATTTGCCCGAAGTCCTCACCATGCCAGGAAAGGCAGAAGCAGGATTTGAGCCCCCGTGTTTATGGCTCCAATCTCTTTCTCAGTCTTCTATCTGTGAGGGACTGAGTTGTTTTCACCCTACTCCGTGCAGGTTGATTCTGTTTTTACCTGGCCAGTAACTTCACGTTTTCCACGGCAGACATGTATGGTGTTGATTTCTGCCCAGGAGATCATGCATCGAATTGAAAGTGGAGCGTGCAATAGGAGATCATGGAAAGCACGTGGAGGTCCTTGATTCTGAGAATCCGTGGAAAAGGGGTCACTGGGTGTCAGTCTGGTCCCCTAGCCCTTGTAATGGAGATAGGTTTTAATCACAATGGTTTTAGTAGCTTTTAACAAAATGTAATATTGAAAATATCTGTGTGCCTATTGGTTGGCTTTTCCATGATAGCCCAGCATAGTTTCATTGCCTTTATTTTCTTTTTCCTCAAATACATTCATTTTGGAATTCTTGTTAGGAAATTTGGGTCTTGGCTGGAAATGTTGCCACCCCCGCTCCGTAGACCTATGCAGTGCCGTACGGTAACCACCCACCACATATGGTTATCAAAAACTTGAAGTGTGGCTCATCCTTTTTTTTTTTTAATTTCTTTTTTTTTTAATTTAAGGTTTTATTTATTTATTTTAGAGAGAGAGAGAGTGTGTGTGTGAGCGGGGTGAGGGGCAGAAGGGGAGGGAGAGAGAGAATCTCAAAGAAACTGCCTACTGAGCACGGAGCCCGAAGCCTTAACGTAGGGCTTGATCTCCCGACTCTGAGATCCTGACCTGAGCCCAAATCAAGAGTCTGTCGCTTAACCCATTGAGCCACCCGGGTGCCCCAAGTGTGACTCATCCTGACTAAGATGTGCTCTAAGTGAGAAATCACACTGGCATTGGAAGTCGTGTGGGCTGCAGACAGTGGAAACTATCTGTTTACTAATTTTTTATTGATTACATAGGGGGGTGGTATTATGCATCTACTTGTCTAACTATAATTTCCTGGTAAAATTAATTTTTTAAAGATGACTGGTGGAACAGTTCAAGTACATACAGGACTTGCATTTATTTCTGTCTGGACGGCGCTGTTATAAAATGTACCTTTTAACTGTTCCATTTATGAGGCAAGGGGTTGGTGTGTTTTGTTTTGTTTCTAACTGTTGGAGGAGCAAGTGAAATTTGCCCAAACAGGAAGAAAGAAAAAGAGTTGGAGGTGTAAGACTTCGAGTCAACAGGTAGTTGCTTTATTAAGAAAACTTCACCTTTGTTCCTGCCCCCTCTGCAGACAAGTGAATTCTTTAGGCTCTAGCATTAATTTCCATGCCAGGAGGCTTGGAAACAGTCAGCCCTCCCTTTCAGAGCAGCTGTCTTGAAATGACGGCTTGGGACTCTAACAAGTGTCGAGGTGCTCCTCGAGGGATTGAAGACTGACGGAGCGAAGTTGCCTGTGTTGGCCAAGTTCTGAGCTCTGCCAACTCTTCCTGAAAGTCATGTTGCAGAATGGTGCTCTGAGCACGAAGGCCTGCATTTTGGCCCTCAGTCTTTTGTTTGCAAAAGAACCTGGTGACCCTGAGGAAGATGTGGATTCCTGCAAGCTGCTCCCTGGAGTGCCTGGTTTGGCCTCCCTGGACCAAACACATGAGCTGTATTCTTTCTACCCAAGCCCTCCACCCTACCTCTTCCTTGTGACATGGGTATGGTCTCCCTCTTCACTCCCTCTTAGGGAGATCTTTCCTCTTTCCAGAAAGCAGTCATCAGTAATCCAATCAGTTTCCCCTTCTCCTTCCTTTGCATTCGCTGTACATTCTCATTTACTTTCAAATACCTATTAGCCATTCTTAGCTATCCAGAACTATCCTTCTAGTGCTTGGGGGAAGGAGTTGGAGGGGAGGGCAGCCTTTGTTCCCTTCCCTTAATTGTCTTACGGATCAGTGAAGTTTAACTTGAAAGATATCTGAATTCCCTTTTGAAGTAAATGAGATAATTTTTCTGCAAATGTTAACTTCAGTGTCTGATAGAAGGTGCTCCATAAATATTTATTGAATGAATGAATTTCTGTCCTGTTTGTCTTCCTTGGAAGCTACATTAACTCCCTCTCCAAGGCTCTGAATCTGTAGTGCTCTGAGGCAGTAATTAGGTAACTGCTCTACCTGGAGGAGTTGAAAGGGGGCTTTATTTTATTTATTTTTTATTATGCTATGTTAGTCACCATACAGTACATCCTTAGTTTTTGATGTCGTGTTCCATGATTCATTGTTTGCGTATAACACCCAGTGCTCCATGCAGTACGTGCCCTTCTTACTACCCACCACCGGGCTAGCCCATCCCCCACCCCCTCCCCTCTAAAACCCTCAGTTTGTTCCCCGGAGAGACTACGGACTCCAGGAAAGGGGGCTTTAATGCCGGCATACAGAATGCGCCTTAATGCAGTGAATAAGATGCACCCTCTGGAGTAACTGAGCACAACTTGCCCTCCGTGTTTTCTCCACTCCTCTGGGGGTCACCATATGCACCCACTCGCCATCCTATATCGCTTCCTTATAAGTGGAGTTGTATTTGTCTAGGTCTAGGTTGCAAGTGCCAGAGACCAATTTTAAAGGGGTTTATGCACAATGCTGAGAATTTATTGGTTGAGGTTATCAAAATACCGATAAGGCTTTGTGCAAAGGCTCCAGCGACCTCTTTAGGATATGGATCTCTCCATTACTTGGCTCTGCTGTCACATTGTCTCCACCCTTGTGAGTCAGATGGTAGGTCCTTGTTAAACCCCCTCTCGATGCTCCCCTGCACCCCCGCCCCCCACCAGCCTCACCCAAGACCTTGGCTCTCTGTGTAGCTTCAGGGAAATTTCTCAGGATTGGCTCTGATTGGATTGTGTGAACTGTGGCCAAACAGATTAAATGCTTGGACTTGCCAGATCTGGGTCACACTCCTCCCCTGGATCAGGATTCTGGGCTCGCCCATCCAAACGGCTTGAGTGGAGAGAGGCGAAGGGCATGGCACCCCAGAGCGACTTCAAGGTCAATTTATCACTGAAAAGAAGGAAAGGGGCTGAGCTGGCAAAGTACATCAAAGCACCGTTATAAAAACCTACAGAGGAATCATTTTTCTGTTTCTAGAGGAGAATGGCTCTTGCCACAGAAATCACAATCCTCCCCCACTTCCAAAATCATTTTTGGGGGAGTTCCTCAGTCATCAGCAACCAGGGAGTCCCTGATCTTTGAACCTAGTCCAGTATGCTGCACACAGCAGGTTTTTAATCATTGTTCCAATCAACATAATTGTGTACCTACTGTGTGCCTGGCACTATTCAATCCCTGAGCGTCTACTGTTGCGGTAATCATTCAAATTGGCTTTTTCACCACAGCCTGCTGACAGCGTGAGCCTCGAGAGGATGCAGACGTGGCTCCAGATCTGACTCTGCCACTGACTAGCCCTGTGGATTTGGGCTGCCGCATTTTCTGCGTGCATGAAATGAGACCACTGTAGTACCTTCTCCGTATAGCGAGAATGATGATTAAATGAGGTGATGCATGTGAAGTCCTTTGCACAGCAGCTGGCGTATAGTGAGGGCTGACATGTGGTCACTAGTAATTAACATTTATATGTTAAAGAATATGTGTTTGGTGACCACGTCGAGTCATTCATTTGGCGTCTGTTAAATTTTTATTCTATGCTGGGTCTTTTCCTAGACTCAGGATAAGGATGAATAAGATACAATTCTTGTTCTTTAGGAATTCATGATCTCTTGGTAGAGGCAATCACGTAGGGTAGAAAATCAAAGATAATACTTATAATTCCATGGTTCATGTGGTTCAGTCCCCAGAGCTGCGTACAACCAAGAGCAATTTATTCAGATTTCTAGAATATCACAAAGGGAAGTCTATGCCCTGCCTATACATGTCATTCCCTCTTTTCCTCTTTCACGGACCACCCTCAGCCTGCAAGTCCCTTCATTTCGTGGACTTTGCTGAGCTCCCCTTCCCAGCATGCCCTACAACAAAGACTCCCTGATGGCACCTTTCCCTTCCCCACCTTGGATTCTCCATCCAGTCATTTCCTCTGCCAAAAAGGCTCTCTCTACCCCTATGTAGCTTGAGCGACACCTACTATTCCTTCAAGACTTAGCTCAAGTGCCGTCTTCTGTTTGAGGCCTCCCTGGCCTCTTGCCCCCTGATAAGTGGGGTACACCACTGTGAGGAGACTAGCTCTCTAAGGGTGTGATGATTGGCCTTTCTGACCATTGTGTGTGGACTACAGGCAGGTCCTCCTGAGAAAAAAACCACCATTTCCTGTGTGTGTTCTGGTATGCTGGCACCATGTGGGATGGAGAGAGGGAGGGAAACTGGTCGTTCCTAGAGACGAGTCAGAGGGGCCTCTAAGATCGGCAGTTCTCTATGGGGCATTTCAAACAGGGTCTCCACCTAGTAAATGATGTTTCTCGGTGTCGGTTATAAATTGACAGTAGAGGCGGAATAGTACCGTGTGGCCACTGCAAAGCTTGGTCTTTTTTGTTTGTTTGTTTTTAAAGATTTTGTTTATTTGTCAGAGTGCGCAAGCAAGGGGGAGCAGCAGACAGAGGGAGAAGGAGAAGCAGGCTCCCCATTGAGCAAGGATCCCGATGCAGGACTCGATCCCAGGACCCTGGGATCATGACCTGAGCCAAAGGCAGATGCTTAATAGACTGAACCATCCAGATGTCCCTGCAAAGCATGGTCTTTGCCATCAGCTGGAACTGGGATGGACTTTGAGCTCTTACTGGCAGTGGGCAAGTTACTTCACCTCTTACGCCTCCTTATCATTAAAATGGACATGATAACAGGACTGTTCTCATAGGGTTGCTGTGAGCATTTTATGAGATGGTTCAGGAAAGCCCTTGGCCCAGCACCTGGCATCCAGTAAAGTCCTCAATCACAGTGGATGCTGTTATTATGAATGTGAAAATATATTTCGGAGCGCTCCAATGACTTTTCAAGGTGAACCATCACAGACCGTGTTCTTCAAGGAGATGGCCTGATGGTTTCTTATGGCAAGGAGGAAGAGGAAAACAAACAGCATGTTGGTTGCAGAAAGGGAACGTGATTTTGTTTTGGTTGTTGTTTGCTTGTGTTTTTCACACCTGTTTTCTCAGGGGATTGGGACGCAGCATCTCGCCAAAACTTGACGGAAAATAAAATACGTAGTTGAAAGTCCTCAGCAGTCACAGCAAATGTGAAATCAAATCTCTTCATTTGCTTTGGAGCGTCCGGACGGCAAGGACAGCTGCAGTGTTGCTATTTTTTATTTCAAATAAAAGAGTCAGTTCCTTGTTACCATAGAAACCACCAACCTAATTATAAGGAGTTTTGTTCACTGGATAAAAGTCATCATTTCTCTTTCCTCCCCACGCTCATACAGGTCCCCAAAATATTGGCATGGATTTGATCCTAGCTGAAGGGACTTGCTGTCTTTAGTAAGATAATCACGGTGCACTGGCCACGCCACCCAGGAAAGAAAGCCCTTGGGGCTGGCCAGGGACTCGAAGCGGTGTCTGAAGCTTATATTCCACTTTGGAAACAAGTCATGAGCGTTTCACAGGAACAAATTAGTGTGTTTAAAGTAACGTTTAAAGAAAGATAATTCTGAGCTATCCTACCACTAGATAGACATCCCCTTTCTTGTCTGGAAGTAAAAAGGTAGACTCTACCTCTAGGATCCTTCTGTTCTAGGATTTTACACTGGAATTCTGAGATCAATCGTATTATGTAACGTTGCAGTGTTTGGAGAAGAAATGCTAGGCCATGGGTTTCCCAGAGTTGAGAGGCTGTTTGATATATGTTGGGGGTTTGCTAGAATGGTAAATAGTTGTATGTCACCATTGAGGCCCACCCAGAGAATGTGGAGCCTTCTCGTGCATGCTTCTGTCTTCTTGAACTGGATCTTCCATCTGTTTCCTGACCTTCCTGCTGATAAGTACCTAAGTGGAGATTCTTTTTCCTTGACCCTGAAGAGGTGGTCCCTCAGTAGTCCGCTGGTAGGAAGCTAAGTGGCACAGAGGATTAAAAGACTTAGAGGTATTTCAGGCATAAGGTGACTTAGGGGTTAGAGATTTGCAAGTACAATTAATATATTTATATTTTGAAGATTCCATTTATAGAATGTGGCAGCTGTAGGTCAGTGCTGGTGCTGAGTGCCCTGCTTGCATTTTGCAGATACTGTAATACTCAGTGACATGAATGTTCCATATACACATCAGGAATTTTGGAAGATACATCAGGCCGTTTGTGGTTGGGGGGGGGAATGCATGCTCCACAGGGGGACTGGACTAGAACAGGGCCAGGTGAAAGCCCGACAGTGAAGACAGGAGTCCCTGAAGAGACCATAACCATGCAAAGAAGCTTACATAAATGTGTGTGGGGGACAGGGTGGGAGAGAGCGGTGGTGGGCATGCCCTAGGCCCTGTAACTTAGGCAGCATCCCGGGCGAGGTCAACCTGTCCTTCATCCCTGGTGCTTGTCCAGAACCAGTCCCTTGATGGGGATGCAGGTGTCTTTGACCTAGACTTGTTCCTCAGGTGGTTTCCTCTGCTCTTTGTGCCACGTACCCACATTCCCCCCTGCCCCCGCTCTTGATGATGCTGCGGTGGTGATAGTGATAGAAATGTTGGTGGCGCTTATAATGACCATGGCAGTGGGGATGATGGAGATTGTGACAATCATGGTGGTTGTAATGACATTGATGATGTTGGTGGTGCAGGGTGGTGCTTCATGTTTTGAGCACCTTTTCAGTTTTGGCCCCTGTTCTAGGCACTTGCATCTGATGTCTATGCCCTCCTTTAGGCCAGAAACCAAGGATTCTTTCCACGTTGTTCCTTTCTCTCATACATGCCATCAGACTCTCAGCAAGTTTTCATCATCTCTACCTTTAGAACCCATCTGTGTGTGTCCCTTCTCCCCAACTCCTTTGCTACCACTGTGGGTCACACTGCCTCCCTCTTTTGCCTATCTTACTGCCCGACCTTCTCCCTGGACTCCCTGATTCCATTTTTGCCTCTTATGATCCAGTCACACAGCAGGCAGAGTGACCTTGTAAAATTATGCATATTCCCCACTCCAGAACCTTCTTCATGGTTTCGCTTCACCCTGACCATGAAATCCAAGACCTTGTGACCAGTTAGGTCCCAAATGCCCATCTTACTGGCCTCATCTCCTACCCTTTGCCAGTTGCTTATTCTCCATTCATACCACCCTTCTTCCTGATGCTTGAGGGCACCCGGTCCTGCAGCCTTAGCTCCTCCCTGTAAGGTTTAGCGAGGCCTATTCCCTTATTTCACTTAGCGTTCTCAAACTGAGCTTCCTTTATTAAATAGCAGTCCACCTTTCCCTGTCCGTCATCTTCCTCTATCCCATTAACTTGATTTATTTTCTCCATAATGTATAATACTCTTGTCATTTTATAAAGTTTTATAATTCATTCTTTCTCTAGGGGAGTTTTCCTCTCTAGAACATCAACTTCATAAAGACAAGGACCTCCTTTGAATTACTCACCTCTTTACACTCATGGTCTGGAACAGTGCCTGGCTCAGAGCAGAGGTGCCATAAATGCTGGTTTGAAGGAATGAACAAATGATAAGCTTGCGCAATTAAAAATAAAATCCTAAGACTTAACGGACTTTTGGAGAGAAAAGCTAAGGACTTCACTTTCCTAGGAAACTTGTTGGTAACTCATTTGAATTTCTCAAAGTGCCAACTCTGGCAGGCCTAATACAGTGTTCACCCAACTATGTGATCCTTGGCATGGGTGGTGTGCAAGATGTCTTAGATGGTTTGTAGACAAGACATACTACTGAGTCACGGCGTGAATCTACTTTTTTTGGCAGTGGAATTTAAAAATTTTTAAACTTTATTTAACAGTGGCTTAATTTACATGGCATACAATTCAACAGTTCAAGTTGTATAATTCAGCATTTTTCACTATATTCACAGAGTTGTGCAGCCATCACCAGGATCAATTTTAGAACATTTTCATCGCTCTAAAAAGAAACCTCATGCCCATGAGCAGTCGTTCCCCCCTCCCCCCAGGCTCAGACAACTACTTATGTCTTTTCTGTCTCTGTAGATTTGCCTTTTCTGGTTATTTCATGTCAATGGAATCAAGCAATTTTTTTCTATATACGCAGTTGCATGTCTGGCTTTTACTTTAGCATAATGTTTGCAAGGTTCTTCAAGGTTTGAGCATGAGTCATAATTCCATTCCTTTTTATGGTTGAATAGTACTCCCGTTGTATGGCTATATCACATTTTGTTTGTTCATTCAGCATTTGCGAGATATAAAAGGGGGCTGTTTGCACTTTTTGGCTATCAAGAATAATGCTGCCATGAACATTTGTGTACAAGTTTTCTATGTGGACATATGTTTTCTTTTCTCTTGGGGATATGCTGAGGAGCCGAATCACTAGTTCACGCAGTAATTCTATGTTTACGGTTTTGAGGAACAGCCAAACTGTTTCCAAAGGGCTTGCACCATTTCACATTCCCCACAACGGTGTGTAGGAGTTCCACTTTCTGTGCGTCCATTTGTTGTTGACTACCTTTTTCATTGTAGCCTTCCTAGGGGGTGTGAGAGTGAACCCACTTTTGTGATTCCCTTTTAAAGAAAGAAGTTAGGGGGTGCCTGGGTGGCTCAGTCGGTTGGGCATCTGACTTTGGCTCAGATCATGATCTCAGGGTCCTTGTTGGAGCCCTGAGTTGGGCTCCGTGCCCAGCGGGGAGTCTGCCTCTCCCTCTCCTTCTTGCCCCTGTGTGTGTGGGCACGCGTGCGTTCTCACTCTCTCAAATAAATAAATAAAATCTTAAAAAAAAAAAAAAAGAAGTTAGGCCTTCAGAACTGTCAGCTGGGAGACTACAGGGTCTAAGTGGAATTTTATAACATTATTTGACATTTACTGTATTTTGTAATAACAAATCACTTCCTTTTATTTCTCCTTTATTTTAAAGTGAGAGCATTATAAAGACTTTTTAAAAAAACAGCTTTATGAAGATATAATTTACATCCCACACAATTCACTCATTTAAAGTGTATAATTCAATGGCTTTTAGTATATTCATGGGGTTGGGCTTCCGTCACTACAGTCAATTTTCAGATATTTTTATTACCTTAGAAGAAACCCCCACACCCCTTAGCCATCATCCCCCAAACCCCCCACTACTCCAACCTCTGGCAACCAGTAATCTACTTTCTATTTCTATACATTTGCCTATTCTGGGTATTTCATATTTGTTTTTTTTTTTTTTTAAATGGTTAGCTTCCAGGTCACCTGGCTGGCTCAGTCCGTGGAGCGAGCTACTCTTGATCTCAGGGTTGTGAGTTCCAGCCCCACATGGGGTCTGGAGATTACTTGGAAATGAAAAAAATCTTTAAAAAAGTAAAAATGATTAACTTCCATTTATAGCAAAATATATTGGTTTTCCTATTGAAATTCAAGTTTCCTGTTAAATAAATGAAATTTTTAATAAGATAAAATAAATGGTATGCGCATAAAAGGTAAAAATTGCTGTGGTGGTCAGTGGCATGCTGTAGGTCCGGCAGGTGAACGGCAGTAGAATGCCTGTGACCAGTGTTTGAGAAATGATGGATGATCAGTGTCCTTGGTCTAGATTGGTCAAGAGAAACCATTCATCTTTGGACTAGAACACAGGGAGACTGAGTGCTTTCTAGGCCCACCCACACATCACATCATCAAAGAGCACTGTCCTCAAGAGCCATGTGGCCTTGCACACCAGTGCCTCAGTTTGCCAGTCTAGCCTGGAGGGGACAAGACCCACCTCATAGGGTCCTAGTGAGGACTCAATGACTGATACATGGAAAGCATTTAGAACACTGCCAGACATTAACTGCACACTCATTAAGTGTTCGCAGCTAGCCAATTTCAATTACAGCCAAGAGGGAGCTCTCCCTGGACTCCGCCCCACCCCCACCCCAATCTGATCGCCTCTTTGCAGCCCTGTCTTGTCTCTGCCCCCCCTGCTGCTTTGCCTTCCCAAGCAGAGAGATTTGCTAGAAGAATACCCCCCCCCCAAAGCCAGGCAAAGCTTTCTGTAGCTGAGGGATGAGGGTATTTGAGTAGCTGAGTTAGAAATATCCCAGCTAGCTTTCAAGTCAGAAACATATTGCCCTTAACCAAGTTTACAAAACCACAGGTTACCTCTTTATGTTTTTGTAAGTTGCATCAAATCAAACACAGAAAGGCAAACTCCATGGGGGCCGAGTGCCTTTGTTATCAGTTTAGTGAGTAACCCTGGGACATGGACAAGTTTTCATACCCCAACATTTGGAATGCATCAGCAGACCAGAAACACGATAAATGATTTTTAAAAAACCATTATACAAGTAAATTGGGATTTTAAAAATGCATTTTTAACATGTTTTTCTTCAGTTGGATCAACCATATGTTAAAGTAAGCTTCACCTATAGCAACAGTTTTCATCTGAGGCTTATTATAGCTTAATAAAAGAGTGTGTGGGTGGTGAGCCAAACCTCCTGCAGAGCTGCTAGAAAATCGGAACTAAACGGCTTTTGTCTTTTTGCCTTGTTGATGGAAAATGGTTTGATTTTTGCCAGGATTCTGGCTGCGTGAGGCCAGATCGCCATTCCTGCAGGACATAAGCTAGTCTCTGTAGTTGTCCGAGGAGAAGACCTCATTTAGGGCAGAACCCAGGAGGTGGGAGAAGCACCCAGGACTGAGACTGCCTGGGTTCCAATCCCAGCTTGTCCCACCATTCAATAGCTATGTGAAAATGATAATTAATTCCTCCAAGCCTAGGTTGTTTCGTCTGAAAAATAGGGATGATGACACTTACCTTGCACAATTGTCATGGGTCAAATGGAATATCACATAGAAAGTTCTTTGCACGATGGTTGGCATGGAGCTAATTTGCCTGCCATCATTGATATTCTAGTCATTTTCCTTTACTTCTGGAGAATTTGACTCCTTTGGGCACCTCTGGAATGCCCTCTGATGTCTGGTCTAATTGCATTTAATTTCCACGCTGGCCTCCTCTCTGTTTCTTGAACAGCTTTGTTCCTGCACCAGAGCTTTCCATTTGCTGCCCACCTACTCTGCCTGCCCTTTTCCCAGCCCTTCCCAGCTCCTTACTAACCATCAGTCCTCTCCTTTGCATCTGCACCCCCACTCACATGTGCTGTTGTCTCACTGTGTTTCTTTCCCTCACTGCCCTTGCTTCACCTGAAACCGTCCTGTTCATTGATATGTTTCCTTGTCTGTTGTCTGTTTCCCCACTAGCATGTAAGCTCCAGGAAGGCACTGTCCTCCACTGTCTTGTCTGAGGTCTGATGGCTTCCTCCTGGCTCAGTGCCTGGCCTATAGAAAGCACACCTTAAGTATCTGTTGAATTTCAGTGTACAATTGGAGTTCACATACGAGTTTTCATAAGTAGTGGGACATGAGGTTTTGAAAGAAGTCTTACGCTGGAAAGGCTACCCTGTTTGACAAGCCTTGTGTTCTGAATTTCAGTTTTAGCTCTCCCCCAGCTGTTGCCTTGATCCAACCTGATATCATCAGGAGGAAGGCCTATGGGAATGGTAGCAATAATTGATACAGGCAACTAGGACAGGTTTAAAGGCCATCAGAGGATTTAGTTTTCATGCCACAATATAGGCAGCCATTTTTCACCAGTGGTAAAATGCAGACATATGGATGGACCGTTACCACCTTTGTAGTTGGTTAGTAGATGTGTCATGAGAAGAACTGGAAGGATCATAGTGAAAATTTTATGGTGCCTGTATGACATGGTCATTGAGGGAGGAAGAACTTCCTCCTGGGGCAGCCATGTCAGTAGACCCTAGCTGTTCTGTTTCTGGTGTCCTTAGATCCCTGGAGATAGCATTAAAGCAGTAAACTTTAATAATACTATTTATTATAATAATATATGACAGATACATTATTAATTGATTACCAGAGTAAATGCTATAGAGGAAAAACATGGTTTCTAGTAAGAAAATGTCGCATCAGATCTACTTTAGATGGGATGATCAAAATAAATGAATCCCTTAGAAAAAGTGAATGTCATTTTTTATAAATTGGCGTGAAAAAATAGATACTCTGATGCCTGCACACCAGATTCTTTGACCCTCCACTGCCGGCACAAGGAAGAAGGAATACCACTGATTCTTCAAGCACCCAGTTGATTTCTCTCTTGTTCAGGCGGGTAGTGTGTGCTTCGTTCCCTCCGTGCTCCAGCATTCCTTCCCCTCCCTGCAACCCTCTCCAGCTGAAAGAAGTGCGTGTCATGTGGTCCAGAGCTGCACAAGGACCTTGGACCTGCTGGATGGCCACCTGCTGTGGCACATTAGTGAAAAACAAATCCTCTTGGAAGAGAGCAAGGACAGTGATGGCTTCTGGGTCACGTCCTTGGCAGAGCACAGGCTTGCCTGCAGCATTCCAGAAGCGTCTGGAACAGATCCTCAGGGCTGTTCGGAGTAGTGCAGGAAGGTAGATGTTTTGACAAGTGGCCCCTCTTCACTTGTTCACCAACCCAACCAGGGCCTCCTTAGCCTTCAGCTGTGGGAGAGCAGCACCTTGAACATACATTCTGGCGATGTCTTCCAAAAGAGTGTACATATTTGTTTATTGATGTTGATTTCTTTAAATCTTTTCCTGTTTCAAAGGTTTTGATTTATTTAAGAACTGTGTGCCATCATCTGGATTAAACACTTTACCTGGACCTCACCACAGAGCTAAGAGAGAGGCACGATTTGGGGGCACAACTCCTTTTTTTTAGATGGGGAAATTAAGGCTACAAGAGATTCTGTTTACTCAGGGTCACGTCAGTAGCAATCACACAGCCCTTTCTCTTAACCACTGTGCACTCTCTGTCTCCTCACAAATCTCACATGCTCATGATAAGTACTTAGAAGAGAAACGAAATTTTAAAATTATACCTGTAGTCATGCATAATGTCTACTACTTTCCCCCTCATAAGTTTATAAACCACTGTTAAATTTTTACTTTCTAAACTCTGTGTGTATTTGTGTGTATTGTGTATGTCTGTTTATATAAAATAACAATGCATGTACCTTTATGTAAATCTGTGATGATTTACCACTTTTTCAACAAATAGCAACTAATAACTTCCCATATCAATACATATCTACATGTTATTTAAAAAACAGTGTAATATCCTATGCCTCATCTGCACCATGATTTATTTTACCAAATCCCTTTCACTGGACTCCCCCTGCTCCCTCCCTCCCAGATGACAATAATAAACATCCTATGGTCCAGTCTTCCACTATTCCAAGCTACTGCTGTGAATGTTCTTGTACATGTCTTTTGTATTTCTTATTTTTGTAGGAAAACTCCCAGAGTGGTATCCAAGCCCTGCCACAAAAGATAATTCAGGATAATGATTATAGGCAGTCAGACCTTGAAAGAATACAGTTTGCTGAGATTAAGTATTTAACCTGCCTCTCTGCTTTCTGGTTGAGCAAATTCAGATTGACCAGTTGCTTGCAGCTTGCAAGGAGCAATGTAGGGTCAAGAGAGGTTGAAGCTTGGTGTTATAATATGATGTGATAAAATCAATAATAGAAATATGCTTAATACATTAGGACAGAGGAGAGTTACACCTCCCTAACTCCACGTGAGCATTGGATGGATGGACAGGGCAAAGGATGAGCAGTTTTGGCTTACAAAGTGGGATGTAGTAGGCAGAATAGCCAGTGATGGAGACGGAAGAGTAGCCCGGAGCTATATCAGACAGGGCTTGTTATGTATTATTGAGGATGTTTGGACCACCCTCTGGATTCGATACAGATCGGATGAGGGAAGAAAGGCCGTGAGGATAGCTGATATCCAAAGGAGAAGACTCCCGCTGCCCAGGGGATGGAAGATGGCTGTGGGGGAGACAAGGTTGGAGACAGAGATGTGTTGGAAGGAGGGTACACTTTTCCAGGTGAGAGGTCATGGAGGTCTAGATGCATGCAGGAGTCAAGAAGGGAGGATGGAGGGGCTGGTCTGGAGACTCTTTGAATCAGTGACCTCCACTTGGATATGGAGCTAAGTTTACAGGAATATCTGACCCCTGGAATTATATCCAAAACTGTGCAAAGATGGAAGGTGTTTTTAGGAATATTTACAGTGGTAAGCCTTGAATGCTGGGCATAAACAACCGGTAGTGGCTGGAATTAGCAGATTTTCGAAATATGAGTGATCTTATTGGAGTGACGAAAGTCTTCTAAAACTGGATTATAGTGATGGTGACACAACTTGATAAACTTACCAAAAATCACCAATATGTATACTTAAAATAGATGAATCTGTGACAGGCGAACTATACCTCAGTGAACTTTTTGAAGGGGAGAGATCCTCATAGTCCAAAGAAGATGAAAGCCACTGAATTATATGTGTTGCATTAAGATATATTGGTTAATTCATTGTCAACTTGACGAGGCTTTGGTGCCCAGTTGTTTTGTTAAAGACGAATCTAGATGTTGCTGTGAAGGATTTTTTTTAGATGTGGTTGGTGTTTACAGTCAGTGGGCTTTAAGTAAAGCAGATTGCCCTTTGTAATATGGGTGGGCCATTTCTAGTCAACTGAAGGTCTTTTTTTTTTAAGATTTTATTTATTTATTTGACAGAGAGAGAGACATCGAGAGAGGAAACACAAGCAGGGGCAGAGGGAGAGGGAGAAGCAGGCTTCCTACTGAGCTGGGAGCCCGATACGAGGCTCAGTCCCAGGCCCCTGGGATCATGACCTGAACCGAAGGCAGATGCTTAACGACTGAGCCACCCAGGTGCCCCTAGTCAACTGAAGGTCTTAAGAGAAAATCCTGAGGTGCCCCAAAAAGAATTCTGCCTCCAGACTGCTCCAGAGAAATCCTGCATGCATATCCAGACTGCTGGCCCACCCTATAGAATTCAGACTCCAGACTGCAGCAGTAGTGACTCACCTGGATTTCTGGCCTGCTGGGCTGCCCTGTGCATTTCAGATTTGCCAGCCCCTACAACTGTGCGAGCCAGTTCCTTAAAATACCTCTCTCTTTCCTTCTCTCTCTCTCCATATATATATATATATATACATGTGCATGCATACATACATACACACACATACACGGACACATACGTACATTATATCCTGCTGGTCCTGTTTCTCTGAACAACCTTGACTGGTACAAAAGGAAAATTGAAATATTTTAGTTGCTTTAATTTTTTAAGTCTTAGTCACTCTGAAAAGTATATTCTGGCCTGCTGTTCATATTCCGGTCTGGTGTGCCATGGGCTTGGCATTCTGGCATATTTTGGGGCAAGTTAGGAGCCCTGAGGGTCCTAGGTCTGTTCCATGCAAAGTGAGATGTTAGCTCCGGGGCACGGTGGGTGGATGGACAGGCCATGTAGCCCGGCTTGTGATGGTGGTCTGAGAAAGCCAGGTGGGAGGTAGGCCAGCCTACTGGCTGCTCCTTTTATAGCAGAGAACCCAAACGAATCACAGGGAAGATGGCTCCTGTGTGACTATGGCTCTCAGAAACCCAGCTACCCTCCCTGGGCCTTCAGTCTGAGTGTGTGTTTTGAAAGAAGGCACACCAATGTGATCAGCTACAGCTCTGAGTTTTATTAAAGGTTGGCCAGAAAGGACATGAAAATGGCAGCCAGGCCCCAGTTTGGGGTTCTCATCCCTCCATATGTCATGACTCAGTTTGGGTCCCTCTCGCAGCCTCACCTAGGAAAGCTCATGGCTCCTTTCTCCTGTTTCCATTTTTGCCACGGCAGGGATGACAGGAGGGAAATCTAGGCAGACATTTCTGAGGAAAACTTGGAAGAGTGGAGACTTCTTACACAGAATGAACTGGAACTTTGGTTCACTTTGGATGTCAGTGATCTAGTTTTTATTGAGTACCTACTATGTGCCAGGAATTACGTTGGGCTTTGGGGCCTCTGTTGGCCCATGCTCTTAAGGTGCTTGCAGTCTTGCTACCTGAAGGAACAAAGGAAAGGAAACGTCCTCAGTGGGAAAACTGACACTGTGTTCTATTCTAAAAGAAAGGACAAAGACTGTTGACTACTTACCTTGTTCCCTCATCTGTAACATCCTTCTCTCAGAACTGTGGTAAGGAATAGATGAGATAATGTGTGCTGAGCGCTAAGTGTCATGTCACGTTTTAACAGTCCAATAAATGCCCCCCGATCTTGGTGAAATTACATTCCAAGGAGGGAGATAGACCTAAATAAAGCTGAGTGTGTACTAGTGTGTGTGTGTGTGTGTGTGTGTGCGCCTGCCTGTCTTTAGAGACCAGTGTGTTGAAGAGAGATGTTGTCTTCAAAGAAAGACATTTTGACAATTTTTTGTAGGTAATTTAAAAAAATCTGTTCTTTTCTCAGACATCGTAAAAGGATACTTGAAGACATTCCTTTAAAAAAAAAAATTTTCCCCCACCCATCCACACACATTGTTGGTTTCCCTCCATCTTTGTCATCCAGACTCACCCAGAAATTCCTCAAAAAAACTCTCCCCCAACCCTCCTCCTCACATCTCTCCAATTTCTCCTTCTCCACCCCCACTTTCTCTCAATTCAGCTTCACAGAAGCCTACTCTAGTGCCGTAGTGAATGCAAACCCTCCTCAGACCACAGACCACAGATGGGGTGCAGGGTGGGTATAAGGGGGTGATAGAGAAAGCAGATGGTCAAAGCCAGAACTTGTGTCGGTAGTTGGGGGGGAAGCCTGGAAACATTTGTCCATCAATATTTGTCTCATCACATGGTCACCTCTACTGAATGCTGTGGCCTTTCTCTGGGAACCCACACTAAGGGCCACCAGCTCTGCCTGGAGAAGTCCCAGGAGACCTTGCACAGGAGGTTTCTGAGTTGGGCTCAAGAGGAGGAGTACAAGGGCATTGGGGTGGCAACATGAGGCAGCGTGCTGCGAATCAGGGAGAGAAAGACATTCTGTGGGTTTGGAATGTCCAAGCTGCAGGAGGAAGAAGATAGAAAATAGATAAGGGAGTGCAGGTTCTTTGAGGGCTGTGTATGGTATGAGCGAGCTCTACGTGGGTCATCTCCATCCCCTTGGTGAAGACGCCTCCTTACACTTGCCGGCTGGTTTGCAGATGATCCCTCCCATGACCACAGGGCGGGTGGGTGAGGTCCTTGTGGCTCACCCTGGGTAGCCATTTCTGGCCCCTGAAAAACTTCAGGTTGGCAGCATCTTCTTTGTTCATAAAGGGGCATGTTGAGTGTTTCTTTCCCTTGTGTCTCTATCGGATCACTTGGCTTTGCAAGTGACAGAAACCTAACTTAAGGAGACTGAAGCAAAAGTACTGACACAAGTAACTAAGCATTCAGTACCAGGGAGGGTGTATAACCCTGGCTTTAGGCTTAGGCACTGGTGGTGTTTTTATTTGTCTGTCTGTCTGTCTTTGTGTTCTCTGTGTCTGGACAGACCCTCTTCGGACGGTGGCAGAAGGGCTCAGGCAGCCCTAGGCTGACATCCTATTACCATAGTGTCCCTGGGGAAGGGAACTTTCTCTTCCAGTTACTCCTGCGGAAGTTGCCATATTGGCTGTCCTTGTACATGTCCAATCCCGGAACTCTGGCTGGGAGGATGGACTGTGGTGATGGGCCAGTCCTGGCTCATTTGTACTGGGGTGGGAGTGGCCCGGTGTGCTCAGAAGTGTGAACTGAGAATGAGGGAAGTGTGCACCCCACCCCGAAGGACAGCCGGGGTGCCATGAACCAGAAGTAGGAAATGGATCTTGAGGAGATGAACACAGCAGATAGGTACAACGCTCGGTTTCCTGTCCACCTTAGATCCCGGAAGCACTGAGAAAGATGACTTACACCAGAGCTAATGAACAGAGCCATCGTTAGGGCTGTTTATGGAGGGAAGGGGTGCAATGACTTCAGGGAATACGTGTGCAGCAGGAAAAAAGATTTGAAATGAAGCCCAGCTTCTTATGGGTTTTTTAGTATCTTGTTTGCTGAGGCGAATTAAGCAAGAAGAGAACTTGATTGCATCTGATTGCTTGTAAAAGTGTTCAAAAGGCATTTTATCACACTGTTTAGATGGGTGAACAGCTAGGAGGTGAGTGCCACCCGGCAAAGTAATCAACAGAATGTGAAGGCCTGCCTTCATACGCATGCCTCTACTTTGCAGAAAGTGCAGCCTGTGTTCATTGCTTGCACTTGGGAGGAGTTGCGTTAACTCAGGACAGATGGTGCTTAATACTGACCACACATGAAGACTGGTGGCCCCAGGCTCCAAGTTCAGGCGGAAGGCAAGACAGATTTGCTTCCATATGGGATGAGTATCATTAGATGCTAGGATGCTGTGGTTTGGGAATGAAACTGCAGAATTATCTTGAGTAGGTATGTATTATTGTTAATCTCGCTAACTTCAATAACCATTTTAGTGGTATTAAAGCCGGGCTTTAGAGTTTACCTGCTTTCAGGGACCTCTCTGTCTTTATCCTCATAATAATCGTGTGCAACAAAGTTTGTTCATCTCCATTGTTACAGAAGACACGTGTCTGACTCTTTATCACAAAGCTGTGTTGTGTTGCCCGCCCTTGAGCATGTGTATCTGTACCTGTGACTGCAAATCCAGGGCTGTTTTGATGATTCCATCATTACTTGTCCAGCAGTCCTCCTCAGTTATGAAAGTGCTGGATTT
The DNA here is from genome assembly GCF_002007445.2 of Ailuropoda melanoleuca. Classification (NCBI taxonomy): domain Eukaryota; kingdom Metazoa; phylum Chordata; class Mammalia; order Carnivora; family Ursidae; genus Ailuropoda; species Ailuropoda melanoleuca. The sequence continues at coordinate 31,028,585 of NC_048221.1, read as the reverse complement.
TGTTATGTGCCCATCAGTGCAGGCATCAGAATTAAACTGTCCTCTACCCAGTAATCTCCATGAGCATCCTTGGCCCTATTCTTTAATCTCCAAAGCATATGCCCATGATAGCCCATTCGAGGAGGGAAGATGATGTTAACAGTTCCGTGAAGAATTATTTTTAAACAACTGAAGTAGTCTTTAAAAACTTGTTATTTTGAAATATTTTAGAAGTACAGAGAGTTGCAAAATGAATGCAGAGAGTTCCTGTACACCTTTCTTGTAGATTCTCCTAAGTTTTGTATCCTCCAAAAATCATTATACCATCATCAGAACCAGGAAATTGACACCCACACAATATTACTAACTGAACTATGGACGTTATTTAAAACTCAGGAGCTTTCCTCCTGATGTCCTTTTTTCCTGGTCCTGGATCCTCTGTAGGACCTCACATTACATTTAGCTGTCATGTGTCTTCATAATTTTCTGCTCCAGCCTGTGACCACTGCTTGGTCTTTGTCCTCATGACTTTGACACATTGGAATAGAACTGGCAATTTATTTTGTAGAGCGTTCTTCTATTTGGATTTGTCTGATACTTTTGCATGATCAGAGTGAAGTATGCCTGTTTGACAAGAAGACCACAGAAAGGAGGCTGTGTTCATCTCAGTGGATTGAATCAGGAGCTACATGATCTCAATGCGTTTTGGTATCAGAAATGCCAGTCTTTTTTTCCCTAAGATTTTATTTGTTTATTTATTTGGGGGGGTGGCAGAAGAGGGGTAGGAACCGAGGGGGAGGGAGAAGGAGAGGGAAAGAACCTCAAGCAGACTCCCTGCTCAGTGTGGAGCCAGATGTAGGGCTCAGTCTCATGACCCTGAGATCACAGCCCGAGCCAAAACCAAGAGTCAGATGCTTAACAGACTGAGCCACCCAGGTGTTGCAGAAATGCCAATCTTGACACCTTCATTAAGGTCCTGTTTGCCCAGTTTCTCTTGTATCAAGCTACTATTTTGCCCTTTGTAATCAAAACATATCTTATGGGGGGCGCCTGGGTGGCACGGCAGTTGGGCATCTGCCTTCGGCTCAGGGCGTTATCCCGGCGTTATGGGATCGAGCCCCACATCAGGCTCCTCTGCTATGAGCCTGCTTCTTCCTCTCCCACTCCCCCTGCTTGTGTTCCCTCTCTCGCTGGCTGTCTCTATCTCTGTCGCATAAATAAATAAAAAAATCTTTAAAAAAAACATATCTTATGGGGAGACACTTTCGAGATTTACAAATATCCAGTTTCTCAGCATCCTTTTGCCCACCATTTTTGCCCCCATTGATGATTTTTGTTAGCAACATTTATTACTGTGGCATTTGCCTAATGACCTTGACTAAAATTTAGACCTTGGAACTCCAAGGTCATGCAGGAGGACACATGGGAAACACAACATTCTGCTTTCTGTTGCCCACAGGACTCAAAATCCAACCTTGTGCATCCCACTTAATGCTGTATCACAAGGATTTCTGCATGTTTCCAGTGTTTCCCAGTCATCATTCTTTAAGACCTGCATACAACCCCACATACTGCCGTTAGGTGTGTATGTTGTTCCGAGTTTCATAGGGAATGCATGTGTAAGTATCTTGGGACTCAGTGTTTCTGAAACTTGGCTTCACACTTGGACAGCCTTTGGAGTTTTAAGAAACGTGGATGCCTGGGTTCCACCCCCAGAGGTTCTGATACAACAGGTGTAGCTGTGGCCTGGGCGTGATTAGGTTTTCTTGTCCATGAATAATGGATGTATTCACTAGTTCCTATTGACCACAGAAACTTCTGCTGTTTTCTCTTCACTAGACAAATACAACACAAACATTCATACCCAGAGGCATTCACATATGAGGGTGGCCTAAGATTGCTTTATGATATTCCATTTCCTGCTTACACAAATAAGACAAGGTGTATATAACTTTCTGTACCTTTATTTTTTTAAGATTTATTATATATACACACACACACACACACAGAGAGAGAGAGAGAGAGGGAGAGGGAGAAAGAGAGGGAGAGGGAGAAGGGGAGGGAGAGAGGGAGGGCACATGTGCACAGGGAAGAGGGGCAGAGGGAGAGGGAAAGAGGAAAATCTCAAGCGAACTCCCCACTGAGCGTGGAGCCCAATGCGGGGCTCAGTCTCATGACCCTAAGATTATGACCTGAGCCAAAATCAAGTGTTGGGCACTTAACCATCTGAGCCACCCAGGTGCCCCTACCTTTGTTTTTTCACCTGTGAAATGGAGAAACATCGTGTCTCCTTCCTAGGGACATGGGGATGATTTAAAAATTGAAATTCAGACTCTCTGTGTACAGCTGTTTAGAGCAACCATTTTGGTGAACAGTTGGAAATATACCTGATAAAAAGAAAGATGTGCATTCCCTGCTCTGAAAAGAGCTTCAGGCGTATGACAGTGGTTAAATTCTTGGATGAAGAGATAAAAAATCACGGTGATGTTTTTCTAGGGCTGGGCTTAAGAAGTCACGGAACCATGATGATGGTTCTCCAAGACTGGATTTGATAGAAAGCGTAGAAGGGTGTCAACCTTTTCTCTTGGGGAGCTGGCCACCTTTGCTATAGTTGTCTCAGTGATTGGTAAGTTTCCTTACCGTTTTTTGGATTGTTTTTCCTCTTATTTCATTTGAAATGTGTTTTTTGACTTTGTTTTACACAACCAATACTGCAGTATTGAATTACCTGTGTGACATCCTAAGCATTGGCTCATCTATGCCGGATTCCCAAATGAAAATGTGAATGAATTCACAGAGTGAGTAAGTTCAGGACTAGAAGGGAGACATTCTAACATTGTTATTATTTTACTTAAAGATTTTATTTAGAGAGAGAGAGAGTAAGCAGGGGGAGGGGTGGCAGAGGGGGAGAATCTCAAGCAGACTCCTTGTTGAGTGCAGAGCCTGTTGCAGGGCTTGATCTCACAACCCCGAGATCATGACCTGAGCCAAAACCAACCCAACCTACTGAGCCACCCAGGCACCCCGATTGTAGCCTTTTTAAATTCTGAAGTTCTTCATTAATTAAAAAACCTAGCTGCCATTATTGAGCACTTCCTCTTGGCCAGAGACACTGATGAACATTTCACAAGTTTTATTTAATCCTCATAATTTAGTCTTCAAGGGGTAGCTTGGGTTTGAAATAAGTGTTCATTTTAAGATTGAGGAACTGGAATAACAATAATTTTTTCAATTCTTACCGTGTCCCAGGCACTGTTTAAATAGTCTTATTTGAACTCATTTACTATTAACTTATTTGCTCCAAGAGAGTATAAGTAACTTACCCGTTGTCATGCAACGCTTAAGCAGAGAGCTAGAACTGAATCTAGCCCTGTCTGCCTGATGCCGAGGCCAGTTTGCTTGATCATCGTATTTACTTGGCCCCAGAAGGCTGGTGTTTGGTCTGCTATGTAAGTATTCAGGTGTAGAAGATACAGGAAGATTTTGTTTCATTGCAGCCCCAGCCAAGCGCTGACGTCATTGCCAGGTGAGTGAGGCAGCATGTGGGCATAGAGCTTTGTCATTGGCTGCCCCGATCTGACGCTTACCTGTCTCTTCATGACACATGCCTGCAAAGTAGGGTAAGGGCAGTCAGTGTTTTTGTGAAGTTAGGTTTACGAATTAAAAAAATCAAATATAACAGGCTTTTGTTAATAGTAACACCAAGGTGAAGGAAAGTCCCTGTTGATGTTCACTCCAGAGAGGAGTGGGCGCTTCAGGCAAAGGAGCTGAGGTTCTGTTGCCCCTGGGCTTCTGCAGTTAATCCTGGGCATGCCAGGAAAAACAATTCCGTTCCTTCTTGTTTAACATCCACAGTGAGGATGTTTATTTTGAGGAGTGCTGCTACATGGATATAAGAAATGCTATTCCAGGTCTCTCATTTAATCTTGTATACTTAACCTTCGGTTCTTTATTCTGTTGTCTCTGTGACTTTGCAGAGCCCAAGCTCTCTGTGCCTAGTTAATTTCCTGCAAACAGAAATATTGCCAAAGAATTGATGCCCGGCTCTGTGATAGGGTGGGCCTTTCCTCCTCGGGCCCCCAAACTCCTGCATGCCGAGTGTCCGTCCATACTGTGGGAAGCTCCCCGAGACACATGGCTCAGAGGGCATGGCAACATGGTGTGTGCGCCAGTCTCCATGCCTCTTGGGAAGCAGATTAGGGGAAGTGACAGCACTGAAATCAATTCTGACGATCTCTAATCTTCTTTCTAATTGAAAGCTGGTGTTGGAGGGGATTCTTCATGGTGCCGCTTGTAGAATTCACCTGCATCCCCCTCTGAGCTCGTGGGGCTTTCGTCTCCCACTGGCATCCGTGGGCTCTGGCTGGAAAGGGTTGAGAAAGGCAGCACCCAGGATGAGCAGCCCAGTGATTCCTAACCCAGGGAGCGAGAGTCAGCCCTCTCCTCTGTAGGTAGGACTGGATCTCTGGCATTAATGCTCACCTCTCAGTGTTAGAGCTTCAGTAAGAAGAGGAGGTAAAGAGGGAAAAACAGGATTAAAGAGCATGGCAGAACCGATTCTCCTTTTCACAAACGATGACTGCTTGCTTTCCGAGAGCCTTCCAGATGGGCAAAGGATATGGACAGAAAGTGCAGGGAAGCTGAGTCCACGTGGCAAATGGGGATTTTAAAAGTTCAGCTCATCAGCAATGAAAGCCATGCGAATTAGCACAAAAATGAGATACCGTTTTGTGTATTAATTTAACAAGGGGTTTTTTGTTGTTGTTTGAGTTGCCAGTGTAAAACAGTGTGGAAGGGGGTGGGGTGATTCACACTGCCATACAGCACTGTTGAGAACACACTTTGGTTCAAAATTTCTGGCAAGGTATTATCAAAAGCCCCCAAAATATTCATGCCCTTTCACTCAAGAATGTCACTTCCAGGATTCCTTGCTAAGGAAATCATCCAAAAAAAGGAAGAAAAACTGTGATATTTAGGTATTTATCACAGTGTTACTTTTTATAATTACAAGTTGGAAATAACATAAATATGTAGCAATAAGATTATGAAATGTTCTAGCAATAGGAGGCTGAAATATTAATATCTTCAAATAATGTACCCATTAGAAGTGTTGTTGACTAAGATTTTTATGATATGGGAAATGCTTATGATATATTAATAAGGGAGAACTGTGTATTTAGTTTCTCATTATTTTTTAAAATAATGCATAAACATAGAAAAAAAGACAGAAAAGATATATACCAAAATGGTAATTATGGTTGTGTCTGGGTGGTACAATTTCCTTTCCCTCTAAAAAAAATTCTGTGTATACTTAGCTTGTTTAATTCTGCTCTGTTCAGCATTAATTTAATTAATACTGATAGAGTGCCAATTATATATCAGCACTGGTTTATTATAGCTCTGTTTATCTTAGAAGTATTTTTATTTTAAAATTTTTTTAATTTTTTAAAAAAGATTTTATTTATTTGAGAGAGAGAGAGCACAAGCAGGGGGGAAGGGCAGAGGGAGAAGCAGACTGCACACTGAGCAGGGAGCCCAATGTGGGGCTCGATCCCAGGACCCTGAGATCATGACCTGAGCCGAAGGCAGACGCTTAACTGACTGAGCCACCCAGGTGCCCCAGAAGTATTTTTATTTTTATGTATACTTAAGTTGATTACAATATTGAAAGTTGCTTTCTCAGGGCTCTCAAAGTGTGAGTTTCTGTTGATGAGGACTAACGAACCCTCCTGTACTTGCCACGATGTGACAAAAGGAGAAATCATCATCATCCTCTGTCGTTATTTCATGGTCTCATGAACATTATGGACTCATGGTACCTGGAAAGAGGGCAATGTGAAATGGTGCTAGAAGTGTCATGAAAGTGCCAACAAAATCTACAAACAATGGGTATTAAAAATGTGAGAGCTCCACAGAGCGACTTTTCCATTTGTGGGGAGAGGGACTTATTTTTCAAATAAGGAAGGAAGATCAGGAGTAGGAACGAAGGAAGGAGAGGAAGATAAGGAGCTTTCCCGGTGAATTCTGTGTTCATACCTTGGCTTCAGGTGATTGTCTTGGACCCTCTGGACAAGTGTGATTTTGAAACTGAGAGGTGGGTCCATGATTTTATATCTTACTGTAGATTGTGGATGTCACCTATGTGGTACCTGGGAGCACAGAAGGGAAATGACCATGTCATATCAAAAGGGCTTGTTGTCGTGAATGTCCATCTAGGCTCTGAGTCTTCCTCTAACCTTGGATGACTTCAACTGTTTGTACCTCAGTTTCCTGGTCCATAAGTTAGAGATTTGTAAAATGATCTTTGAGGTCCCTTAACTTCCAGTGATTTTGTTGCTCATATGAGCTATCTGGAGATCTGAATTTGGCAAGAGAAGGAACTAAGCCTTATTGTGCCAATAGCCCTGGGGGTTAGCATGCTTCTCTTGGCATAGTTTGAACTGTGGTTGGGTGCCTGAACAAGCAGAGTCCTCTCATGAGGATCTTTCTTGAGATGTTGGAAGGGATTTTGATAGCTTTGCACATGGTTAGAGGTGAAAATAAATGTACTGATAAAATTAACTATCATATATTAAATGCCATGTCATGTCACATTGAATCCTCTCAGCTCCCCTGAGAGGTAGGTATACCATTATACCCATTTTACTGAAATCTAGAGAGGCTAAGAGCTCATGGCAAGCTACTTAGCTGGTTACTTAGGTGTTAAAGAGTAGTCTAGACCCAGCTGACTCCAAGATCTGTTCACTTAGTCTTCATCCGTGTTCCTTCTCCCTCTTCTTTTACTGCCATCCTTAGTGAAATTCACAAAACAGCCCAAGACTCAAGTAGCTCAAAACAGTGGTACAAAATGGCCATAGGCAGCGATATACCTGTAATGTGTTTGTTTGGCCTACGTAGGTTTTCTTAAAGAGTGAAATCAGTCGCTAATGTTTATAAATTGGTAGTTTCACACTGGGCTCACAGCATTGCGAGGCTGGTTGGAACTCTGTACCCGGGGCCCCGTTTCAGGTGGGGCATTTGCTGTTCAGTTTGCTGCCTACCCATCTGACCTGCCTCCCTTATTTACATTTAGTTCTCAGGTTGAAAGAAAAATGCAACCTTTTGAATGATGCAGAAATGGGACAGCCAGTTCCTGAATGATTATAATCCAACCACAGCTACAATAGAATTGAAAGCACTACAGATGTAAATACCTCCCCCTTTGAAAGTAACTGAATACCATCTCTGAAAATAAAAATGTGCAAAACAATGAGTTATCAGGTACACACTGTGCAAAAGGAGTCTCTTAGGCTTACAAAAGGCTTTACCAGAATATTCTCTAAAATGATGAGCTCATTTAAATTACAATTTTTTTTAAAAATGAAGTCTAAGTGCTGCTTCCTAGAAATGCCCCCGATACAGAGTGAAGTTTCCCTGTATTGAAATAGCTTTTATCTGCTCAAGGCGCTGCAGCTGCTATGGCCATGTTGGGGGTGGAGTGGCTGCGGTGTGCATAGGTGCTAGCGTTGCTTAATGATGTTAGGGCCTGAGAAGCCTGGGATCAAGCCCTAGCTCTTGCTTGTATGTGCTGTGCATATTTGGGGCACCTACTCAATCTCTCTGAGCCTCAGTATCTCCCTTTTTTTTTCTTTTTTTGTAAAATGGAGTGTTTGAGGCTGAAGGAACATACGCACATATACGTTATTATATGTTTCTATATTATTATCTGTATCACTTAAACATGGTGCCTGGCACATGTTTAATCTTTGAGAAATTCCATTTGTATCTCTCTTGATCCTGACCTGGTCACTTCCTTATATTTCTTGAAAAACCTTGTAACATCGGAGAGACCAGTGCCCTAAGTAGGTAACTTCCCTTCCAGTGAAAGCAACAGCAGGTATAATTACCTGAGTTCAGAAAGAAGAATGAAAGAACCACTTGTGTGATGGTGTTTGGAAATAACGCCAGCCATCGGGTGAGGTTGTGTGAGGGTGAGTAGCTGTGCAGGGCCGTGGAGAGCCCAGGGTGAGCTCAGCTTCTAGGCTTTGGGCTGCTCTGAGGACGATCCTGCCTGAAATGGGCTTGCTTCCTTCCAGGTTGCTATCCATTAATTCTTCTGTGCAGGAAGTAGATGCCAAGTGTCATTACTTCGAAGTTGGAAGAAATGGTGGGACCTCATTCTGTCCCTTGTCCTCTATTTTTCACACCCTCTACTTTGCAGTCCTCACACTATTTCCTGTCACTCTTGTCATTTCCCTCCTTTCTTACTTCTCTGTGCAGCTGGGAGGAAAGGGCACTCTGCAAGAATAAGTAGCAAAGCAAATTCTCTTGTCTCTCATGCTAACGACTTGAGAGCACCATTCCTTACTAGTTTGTGGCAGACACTGTCTATCTTCTCCGAACATCCATTGTCCCAGTCTACTTTGATGCTGAAATTTAACAGGCTACATGACAAAGACTACATTTCCCAGCCTCCCTTGCAACCAGGGTGAGTCACATCCATTAGTTATGACCAGGGGATGAGGGAACCTACTGTTTCACAATCTCAGAAGAAGGAGGCAAGCCCTCCTCTCGTCCTTTGTCTCCTTCTTCCCACTTCAGGGATGTGACCATGGTGGCAGTGAGGCATCACTGACTTGTGATGACAGCAACACTGTAAAGATGGGGGTGTAATAGAGAAGGAGGAGGCCGGGTCCCAGAACCCATGGACTCTGTGCATCAGCCCTGGTCTGCATATTGGAGAGAGAAATAACCTATCTCTTGTTTAAATCACTGATGGTTTGGTCTGTGTACTGACTGACAGATCCTTACAGGTGAGCATGCACACGCCATGCCCTTGTGTTGTGACTAAAGATTTTGTGGAGATCCATAACTCATGGCTGGAAGCTGCTGTTGATGCATCCTGAGAGCTTTTGGCTGTATCTGGCTTGATCCTCGAGGCACTGTCGAAGACTGGGTGGGAGAGCTCAGAATTAAAGAAATCTGAACTTGAATCCTGGCTTTGTAATTTTTTTTTTTAAAGATTTTATTTATTTATTTGACAGAGAGAGAGCCAGCCAGCGACAGAGGGAACAGGCAGGGGGAGCAGGAGAGGAAGAAGCAGGCTCCCAACGGAGGAGCCTGATGTGGGTCTCGATCCCAGGACTCCGGGATCACGCCCTGAGCCGAAGGCAGACACTTAACGACTGAGCCACCCAGGTGCCCCATCCTGGCTTTGTAATTTATTAGCTGGGTGACCTTGAGCAAATTAAACTTCAGTTTCCTCACCTGTAAAATGGGTTCGTTGTGCCTACCTCGTAGAGTTGTATTTTTGTAAAGCCCTTGGCCAGTTGCCTAGAACATGTAAATGGGTAGTTATTTACATCTCATGGGGTTATCCTTAGCAAATAATACAGAGATAGTTTCTGTATGACCAGGAAATCGGTAAGTGTCTGTGGGGTTATGGGTGTGGATCCAGAAAATAAGTCATCGTTCATTGCTTGATTGTAATGATTGTCACAAGACTCCCATGATTGTGTCTCTCAGTGCTCTTCTTCCTACTTTTATCCAGTATCTGCTTCATGCACAGCTGCCTGAAATGCTATTACATTAAATTGTGAATTGGTTATATGTTTCTTTAGTCTTACATATTCTTTCCTTGTATAAGAAGTTAAGGGGGAAAAAAGGGCATTCTCGTTTAATTTTTTAAAAGATTTATTTGTTTTAGAGAGAGAGAGCACACACATGAATGGGGAAGGGGCAGTGGGAGAGAATCTTCAAGCAGACTCCCCACTGAGCAGGGAGCCTGACACAGGGCCTAATCGCACAACCATGAGATCGTGACCTGAGCTGTAACTAAGAGTGGGAAGCCCAACTGACTGAGCCACCCAGGCACCCTGGGCATTCTCATTTTAAAGCAAAATGTCTCCAAAAACATTTGAGTTCTATCTCACTGATTCTGTTTTGTTTGAAGATGGTATTCCAAGTTTTATCTTGGGTCAGCTCAAGTATTTCTACCTCTAGGAAGGAGCCTATCTCTTCAGTATATTCCTCAGTGTTCTGTAGGCATAACTTAGATAACAATTGTTATGACGTCTGATCTCTTGGGCTGACAGTCCCACTATTTTGCTGAACTGGATAGTAATAAAGACCTACTGGTAGATGACCTTCAGGTTAGTACACCTGTCCAGTGTTTGCAGAAAGTAGAAGAGTCTAGGGATTAGGGTATAAATTTTGAATTTGGACCATCTGGGGTCATGTACCAGCTCTGTGCTTATTAGCTATGTGACTTCAGCAAGCGTAAATCTCTGGGCCTCAGTTTCTACATCTGTAAAATGGGAAAATAATTTATGTCTCAAGGGATTGTTAAGCTAAAGTAAGCTATTGTTGTAGACTCTATTTTCACAAGTATTTTCCTCTCTTAATCCCCCAGAAGACTTTATGTGTCACCCCTGTTACATGATCATTTAATGTGCTTTGCCTAATTAATTATGAGTTAAGGGGATATGTGTGACTTCCCAGCATGGTGTGCCCTGTTTTCCTGTCCTCCCTCCATAAGTCTGGCAGTGGTCCTAGTAGAGACTTCCCCATCAGCCTGGACGTGGGAGCAGAGACCCTGGGGCAGGGCCACAGTCCGGGCACATGTAGCCCGAGGGAGGAGCAAACCTCAGTGATTGTAAGCAGTGAGCTAGTGGCATCATGTGTCATCATGGCATGCATGCCCTGTCCTGTCCTTACTAATATGTGTAAAGCCCTTCGCTTGGTGCCTGGCACGTATTAAGTCTTCAACCAACAGTAGCTTATATAATTATCTGTCCAGTTGCTGGTCCCCCTATTAACTTTTTATCTAACCTCTTCAGTCTTTTGCTCACATTACATTAAGGCATGGAAATGTCACTGGCATGGGCTAGTTTGTTCCTGAAGTTCAAGAATAGAACAACCAAAACATTATAAGGAAAGATGCATTTAGCACAAACAGATTCCGTATTCTTGGTCAGGGCTTGGTAACTGCTGGTTTGAGGGCCAAATCTGGCACACTTCCTATTTTTGTAAAATTCTGGAAGCCAAGAATGGTTTTTGTACTTATACATGATTAGGAAAAATACAAACAAGGAAAATACTTGGAGGCATATGAAAATTATATGAAATTCAGATTTCAGTACCTGTAAAGTTTTGTTTAAACACAACCATGTCCTTTGGTTTGGTGTTGTCTGGTTTTGTGAGGTTACCTTAGTCCTTGGTCTCAGTGTCCTAATCTGTACATAACATAAGATTATCTTGAAGACCTAAATAAACTATATATATAACATTGTATTAAAAAATAAGAAACTATGATATACTCTTAAATGGGGAAAACCTATATAACACAGGGTGTCATTTGAAACCATTTTTTGTTGTTGTTTTCACATGTTGCTGGAAAAATTACTTGAAATACAGACAGCCTAAAATCTTAGGTGATCCTGGGTGGTGGGGTTACTGATAATTTTTATGTTCTACAAATCTGTGCATTTGGGTGTTTTCTATATGAGTCTTATGCATTGAGGATATAATTAGAGAAGTTATTTTAAATTAATAAAAGGGTAATAACATAATAAAACATAGAAGGAGCCATGAGTGTGTGTGGGGGGGAAATGAGTGAAACAGGTGATGGGGATTAAAGAGGGCACATGTGATGAGCGCTGAGCGATACATGGAAATGTTGAACTATACCGTACACATGAAACTAATATTACACTGTCCGTTAACTAACTGGAATTAAAATAAAAACTTAAAAGAATTTAGACCACAACACACACCCCCACCACAAAAGGACTGGGAATAACTCCATTTATCCCATTGAACAGTGTGTTGGGCCCCTTGGGCCCTGGTCCTATGTTGCCCTGTAAAGAAAGGTTCTATTCCAGAGAGTGCCTCCTTCAAACCCCATTCCATTATTTTATGTGCCACCTAGAAACAGAAACATCCTGCTCTTCCCATGCATTTTGACTCCTGAGCCTGGCATCCCCTACGTGCTTTGGAGATTGTGCTTAGACTTGGTGACTTCCTAGGAACCCCCCACCCCCACCCCCAAGCTCCCAGATGCTGCCTGACCTGTGGATTCAGCGGTGGCTGGCAGACATGCCTGTTCCGACTTGTGAAGCTGTTCTGGCCGGTTCTGCTTTTTTGAGAGAATCCTTCCAGGACTCCATGCCAGGACTGCCAAGTTCCTACAACCTTTGGCTTTGAACACGAGGTGTTACCGACACAGGTGTTGCATGGGGAGCTGAAAAGGGGTGTTGGTGTGGACTTTTTGCAGGGAGCAGACTTCCCTGCTGGGTGGCAAGCCTGGACTTTAGGAGAAGGAGTGCCAGTTATCAGAGCCATCTGGCCCAGCCTCGGACTTATCGCTCCCATGCAGGCAGCCTCCCCAGTCTCTCAGGAGCCACCCTTTCTAAAAGTGGCATAATTCTGGAGCCTCCAAGATGAACATGGCTTTTACAATTCCTCCTTTGTTCCCCAGCACCTGGGCAGACCAAATGCTCTCCAGAAGGCATCTCAGCAGGTGTCCTTGGGTCCCTGTATCTTATTTAGGCCTCGTTAAGCTAGACCACTTAGTGGACAGCCTACAGAGAAAAGGTGGCAGACAAAAAGAAAAAAAATCAAGAACATGATGTGTTGTTCAAGTCCATCAGAGGGAAACTGATTCACTGTTGTGCAACCCGGGGTCACACTGTGCTTTTGTTCCCGAGATAAAAGACAGGCAGAGGCGATATAACCGTGGTTAAACACTCAGGTCAGAGTCACGTGCACCTGCATTCTGGTCCTGGTGCTGGAGTAAACTGGCTGAGTGCCCTTGGGCATGGTTCTTCATCTCTGTAGATATTCTTTTCCGGAGTGGTGAGAGGAAGCTGTGAAAGAGTGCCTGCTTCGTGGTGTTAAGAACAACAACTGAGGTGTGATGTGATGGAGAGTGTCGTGTGGGGCACACAGTAAGTGCACAGGCATTTTGGTTACGTATTTGTTCATACATCCATTGACTCATGTAGCCCTTAGAGCAGGTGCAAAGGGCCTATTTTTATCTGTCATCCGTGTGAGCATCATTCCTTTTCTAAGAAACCGTAATGCCCACAATTGAGTTTGGGAACAATGGACAGGTCTTAAATTTGTATTTATTCATAAAATCTTTCTCAAATCCAGAGCTTCCTTCCATTCTCCTATTTTACCAAGAGAATAAGAATAATATTAGTAATCATAATAATAACAGCAGCAGATATTCAGAACTAGGTATTTTAGTAAGCATTTTACTCTATTAATCTTCATGATACCTGAACGAAGTTCAGACTTTTACTATCCCCCTTTGGCAGGTTAGGAAAATGAGGCACAACAAGCTTAAGGAACTTGCCCAGGGTTGTGCAATTAATAAATGGCAGAGCTGGGATTCACTGGTAGACCAGCTGGTTCTGAACCCCTGGCTCTCAACCACCACATGATGAAGTCCCCAGATAGTGAGCATTTGGTGGTTTCACCATTGAATCTAGCCTGCTCCTTTCAGAAGAACCAGGCAATAATAGTTGAGCGCCTTCAAAGCAAGGCTTCATGCTGGCCTTGAAAGGAAATGAATCATACTTATTCCTTGAGTGCTTTTGAAAAAAAATCTTTCACGACATCTATGAAATGCCAAACAAAATGAATCAGATTTTTTTTTTCTTTTTGTAGGAAGGTAAACTCTCTCCAGGTAGCTGAAGATAATAATTCAATGAGTTATTAAGTTGAGAAATATAAACATCTTTCCTCCTAAATCTTTGTGCTTCCATTTTTCAGTCTGTCAGAAGTGAAGGATTTCACTGGAGAATTTTCTAAGGCAAAGTTCCGCAACCTTGGCACTATTGACATTTTCAGTCAGCTAGTTCTTGGCGGTGGGGCTTATCCTGTGTGTTACGGGATGTTTAGCAGCATCCCTGGCTTCTAGACGACCCTCCAGATGCCAGAAATACCTTCTCCCAGTTGGACAATCAAAAACGTCTCCAGAGATTCCCCCCACTGTCCCCTGGGGAGTGGAATTGCCATTGGTTGAGAACTGCTGCTTTGAAGTCCCCACTAAATGCGTCTTGGAATTTGACTTTTTTCACTTGCACATTTGGGCAGTGTGGCCATGGACATGTCTTATGAACCCTCTCAGCTCTAGTCTCCTCACCTGCATCCAGAAAGGCACATTGAGGGGCTCCTGGATGGCACAGTTGGTTAAGCATCTGACTCTTGGTTTTAGCTCAGGTCACGATTTCAGTGTCGTGGGATCGAGCCCCATGTCGGTCTTCACGCTTAGTGGGGAGTCTGCTCAAGAGTCCTTCTTCCTCTGCCTCTCCTGCTCATGCTCTCTCTCTCAAATAAATAAATAAATAAATAAATCTTAAAAAAAAAAGGGGGGCACGTTGATCCCTTCCTGTAGGATGACTGGGAGGCTGACATGAGGAAACCTAATTAAATTATAGTGGATGGTTATTAAATATAGATACATATTTTTAACGTTCCTTCTCCTTTCAGCTTCAAAATTCAACAATTCCAATCATAATTATAGTTATTAGTTTCACTCCAGATGCTAACATATGTATGTGATAAATCATTTTATGTTTTTCTGGAAGACCACGCCTGGGAATGAAAGTTGAGAGTGATTTTTCTCGTTTTCTTTTTTTGCTGAGTTTATGGACTCCTTTCTTTTTCTTCTAATACAGAAAAGTTTTATGTGAAGGATTGCTTCAAAGAAGATCAAGACCAACCCCTTTGAATATCCACTAGCAGTTAAGGAGAAAATGAGTTTAAATAACAGCTCCTGGGGTTTAAGTTAGATACAAGAAGGAACTTTGAGACAAAGATATCCAACAATGGCAATTCACTGGCCGAGCAGGTGATAGGATTGTCTTTCTTGGAGACCGGTGAAACCTAGAAAGCCATTGATCTGGAACAGTCTGGAGAAGGACTTCTAAATTTGGAAAGCAGTCTAAACCTTGCATGTGTACCCTTGAAAAATCTGCAAGCTCCACTTGTGGTCTGAGCTTCTAAGAAAGATTCTGGAATACTTTGGCAAGTATGTCTCATCCTTCCCTGCGAGTTCTGCCCCTTCTCTCCCTTCCCCCCCACTCACCACTTGCTAAAAGAAGGGCTCGAGAAACAGTTGGCTGAATTTTAGCACTCAAGACCTTGATGAAGGCAAAAACAAAAACAAGGAATAATTATTCCTACTTTGTTAGCAATTACTTGTAGTTTGAACGTAACTTTTTGTTACTGGAGACATGGCCACACAGTGTCATGCTCCTTCAACAGCCGGAGCACTGCCTGAGTCACCACTGTGCCTGCCGAGTCAGCTTGCAGCTGCTGAAAAAGAGGAATGCTTGGGCCCCACCTCTGGGCTTCTAATCCAGGAAGTTTGGGAGGTACCAGACAACTGTGTTAAGCGCGCGCGCACGCGCGCACACACGATTCTCATCATGGTCTTAATTCTTAAAAGCATGGACTTTGGATCTTAGACGTTTCCTTTCTGTGGTTTGCCTCGTCATTAATATGGTGATGGTAATAATGGTACCGGCACACAGAGTGGCTGAGATGATGGTACAGGTAATTGAGACCAAGTGCTTAGCACGGAGCCCAGGAGAGCTGAGGCCTCAGTTTCCCTGAGCTGGTGTTGCACTGGCATTGTTTCTGCCTCAGAAGCCTTGGGCTGTTCTTGACTCCTTCCTTTAATGATTTCATTCCTAACTGTCCAAATTACTGCCAGATCCTCCTCATTTCATTTGTCACCTACCCTCGTTCTCCACCCCCACCCTTTTTTTTTTTCTGTTTTTACTCCTCTGGTGTCTGTCTGGCCCAGACAACAAGCAGCCCCTTTACTGATCTTCCTGCCTCCTGCCTTCCTGTCTGTTCTCCCATGTGAAGCCAGAGTGATCTTTCAAACATACCTTGGGTATCATTCCCTAGCTTAAAACCCTTCATTGCACTTAGGACAAACCAAATTCTGTCCAAGATTTACATGGCCTTGTGTGATCTGATTTGCCCGTGGTCAGCTCATGCCACTTTCTGCCCTGCCTACTGCATTTGAGCCACAATGATCTCTGGCCACATTTGGGTGTACTTCAGTCATGCCCAGTGTTTTTCTGCCTCAGGACCTTTGCACAGGGCTTTTCCTGGAGCTCCCTGGTTCTTCATATAGCATCCTCTTTCTTACTTCAGGGCTCAGCCATTATTACCTCTTCAGATGGGCCTTCCCAAGTAAACCCATTCACAGGCCATATTCTACTTCTCATAATTTGCACCTCAGCCTCCCGTCTCTTTCCTGCATAGCATGAGGCACTTTGTAGTTATTTTATTTGTATGCTTACTTGTGTGTTCTCACCCTCCTTCACTAGAAGGTACCTGCAGTAACCCTGTTTGTTTTATTCACCAACCTGTCCCCAGCACCTAGTTCACCGCCTGCCACCGAGTTTATGGTCGGGAAGCACTCCTGGGGTAAGGGAATGAATGATAAATGAAGGGGTGAATGAGTTTATTTGCTTATGTATTCATTCCCACATCCACAGACGCTGAATGGCTCCAGGAGACAAGTCGTGAGCTGGGTGCCTGAAGGGAGGAAGGGATAGAGTGATGTTATCTAGGGCGTATGGGAGTGTTTTAATTTTTCCAGAGCATTTGGACTGATTTTACTTTTTGGACACGGCAAGTTGTGTAATTATGTCATTTTTCCTTTTCCACATCGGCTGCTACAAATTTAGAGCCAAGTTTGTGGCCCATACATCTTCTCGGTATGCAGTTTAGCCCCATTCTTGGATCCGCTTTATGTCCCCGTCCTCATTTCTCTTTTCCTTTTGTTCCTATTTTAAATTTATGCCATCTTGTATTTTATGTCTTTTCATAAGCTGCCTCAAATTCTCCCTGAGACTAGACAAAGTATATATCAATCAATATATAAAAACGTGAAGAGTTTTATGAGAAGTATAAATAAAGTGTTTCTTGCATGAGAGGGGTAGGTCTTACGCAGATGGCTCCTGGGAGCTCCAGGGGGTGGAGAGGAGAGGTGAGAGCCCTCTCCAGGGGAGACCTGAACACTTAGGAGGCTCAGGAAATAGAACTTCAGGTGAAATTAGTGGGGGGGGGGTAGTTCAGATACCTGGTTATTTTGCCTGTTTTGACTGCACACTGGAGCTCTGGAGCTCCTGCTGTTTTTTCCCATTATCTTCTTTCTCTAGAAGCACCATATAATTTTCAAAATAAGCAGGAGTCACCCATTCTCCTGTCTCTGAAAGCTCATGCCGGCTTCCTTGTAACTCTCTTTGTGCATTCTTAGCTGACCGTGACTTTGGTTTGAAGAGCGAGGGGTGGCTGCTTCTCCGCTTCTGTCTCTGCTCGCCTTTGCTTGCAGGGCTTCTGATTGAGGACCAGACCGAGAGGGGAATCAAAACCCTTTCCTGTATCAGGGTGGCTTTGTGTGTAAAATGCCTGGAAGGGTGGTGAGCTCGCCCTTCTTGCAGCTCTAAGCACTCCAGATGCCGCCAACATGAAGCTTTGCATCTCTGGTTTAGACCTCTGCCTGGACTTAGTGGCCGTGTCCGCCCATCTCTCTTCTTGAATGACCGCTGGATGAAGAGAGCTTCACATGCGTGGACTTGGATCCCTCGTCTTCTCCCCGTTCCAGCTGCAGCTTTGCCGTGTCCCTCGATGACAGTTTCATTCATCCCATTTCTTGGGCCAGAAGCTTTGAGTTCATCTTTGACTCTTCCCTTTCTCTGACATCTCACGCTCAGCCCTCCAGGAAGGGCTCCAGGCTCTGCCTGCAGACTCCGCGGTCTCTGACCCTACCCCAGGACACCCCAGTTCCAGTCACTGCCATCTCTTGCCTGGGTTCCAGCAGGAGCCTCACCCAAAGGGATGTTCAGAAAACCTAAGTCGGGTCTTGACTCAGAAGCCTCCAGTGGCAACCCTATCTTCCCTAGTCTAAAAGTCAAAGTCCTTCAGTGACCTTGGAGTCACCACGGGATCACCAGCCCCTTTCCTCACCCTGACTTCCTGCCAGTCCCCACACACCACCGCTCGCTCAGACTCTCTGCTCCCCCGACACTGGACTGTTTGCAGTTCCCAGAACACACTAAGCCTGCTCTGGCCTGATTTCCCTTTTGTCTGGAATACCCTTATGTCCATAAAGTCATGCTTGGTCGACCTGGACAATATCTTTCTACTTCCTACCACATTCTTCCCTGTGATTCCCAGTCATTCTAGTATGTTTTTTTTTACTTTTATGCAGAGCACTTAACCACCTTCTAACACAATATATAGTTTACTGATTTCTTTGGTCTCTCTCTCTGTCATCTGTTTATCCCTCTCCCACCCTGCACTAAATGTAAGGGCAGGAGTCTTGTTTTATTCACTAGTGTTTGCCAAGAGCCTAGAATAGTGCCTGACACGTAGTAGACTCTGAGTAATCTTTGTTGTTAAGAAATGAAGCATTAGCTCTCCTCAAGTGAGAGTGCTTTTCATGACTTCCCATCATTTGACCCGGTCCACTGTCCCGCTGGAGGGAACACTCTATAAAGTCTTAATTACACTGATGAAGCTGGGGCCGATTCCTCCGAAATAAACTGTGGCCTAACAGCACCCTCCGTGTGAACCTTGCATGATTCTTTAGTAACCTCTCTTCTGGAGCCTCCTGGATCCATCTGGAAACCATTCCAGCAAACATCCATCCTATATAATAGATCACAATTTTCCTTTTTAATATGACTCTGGCTCCCCAGAGCCTGCAGTCAGCATCGAGATGGATTTCTTATCTCTGTTGCTTCATTAAGCGCGGTCATGTTTGGTTGCCAATGCTACAGTCCTCCACACTGCAGTTTGTTGCAACAAAAGAAAGCGTTTGCCAAATGATTTGTCAGCATATGTTATAAAGCACACAGGCGCTCTTTATGTAACTGGAAACACTGATCCCTATTAGTGACAGATTAAAGTCCAGGAAGGAAAAAATGGTGTTGCCTTCTTCAAAGGCATTTAGAGAGTTGGTGCAAAGTGTAGGGGTTGGGTGAGGAGAAAGGGGGGAAAGAGGCAGAGGGAAGAAAAGGAGCAGACTGTAGGTGAGGTGATGGAACTCTGGAACCAAGGAAACAAAGACTTAGCATCGTAGGCCCTAGCTGTTTATCTTTTGGACACCCAGCATTCTTCAAGGTAATAACCTTTCCAGGCTGACAGCTGGGTTTCCAAGTCAACTCTAGGGAAGAGAAACAGTATAGACTTTCTGAAATGGCAGTGACCATGGCTGACCTCTCAAGGAGCACAGTCCTGCCCTCCTGCTGTGCAGAGCCCCCAGGCAGGTTGGTGAGCCTGAGGCCTGTGGCTTTAGGGAAGGAGGTCCTAACCCCTGGAGTTGGCAGCCATTTATAAATTCAGCAGCTTGTGATTCTGGCTGCTTTTGAAAGTGACTCACCTTCCCATCGGGAGAGCACATTAGGCAAGCCTGGCCTCTTCTCCGCAAATAAATATTTGACCTCTTGATGTTCTCCAGGCTTCTTCCTAATTAGGAAACTCAGACAGACCTCTAAGAGCAAAACCAAACATGGCTTCCCAGCACAGGGCAGGCTTCCCCTCCCTGGTGTTAAGAGCCCAAGCCCGGAGCACCCAGTTGGTGGGGTCCTCTCTTAGACTCACCTCTCGTGAAAAAATGTACTAGTGGCCTTTTGGGATGTTTCCATTTAGGAGAAACGAACTTCCCTTATCAAAACCAAATGTTTATCTAGGAAAAGGCTTGCTTCATCTAGCATTCTTTTGGTGATGTCAGCAAATGTAAATGCTTGGAAGACAGACAAATACATCTCTTGTCAGGAGGTGAGGTGGCTGACAATCTGAATTCAAGTTGTTCCATGAAGGATGCATTGTTCAGGCGTCCTGCATGCCTGCGGGGGGCGGGGCGCCCTGGAATTACCCCCTTGTTTACTCTGAAGCTATTTTGTGGTAATGTTCCTTGGGATGTTTTTAAATTGACTGAGCTCAAGAATTTACGATGGTTAGATGTGGCAGCGTTTTAAGCTTTTATGGCGCAGCCTTGAGGCTCACAGACAAAACGGGCACTGAAGGTGCTGGTCCTGTGGTGAGTGGTCGTGGGGTCCGGACTCCACTGGTTCAAGTTAGTTCACTGTTTGCTCTGGAGGAACAAACAACAGCCGTCCTCCCACCCCTCCCCCAACTCAACTCAAGTCGGCAGGAAGATCCTTTGGAGGAAGAAGCCATTCCTCGGGGAATGGAAGCAACTGGGGAGCTAGGCTACGAAATTCCAAGTGGTTTTTCCATCAGGTGATTTTTTTTTTTTAAAGATTTTATTTATTTATTTGACAGAGATAGAGACAGCCAGAGAGAGAGGGAACACAAGCAGGGGGAGTGGGAGAGAAAGAAGCAGGCTCATAGCAGAGTAGCCTGATGTGGGGCTCGATCCCATAACGCTGGGATCACGCCCTGAGCCGAAGGCAGACGCTTAACCGCCGTGCCACCCAGGCGCCCCCATCAGGTGATTTTTGTCTTTGTCTGATTGTCGAGGCGACTTCAGCCACAGCGCAGGGACCTACGCCACCTGAGAGGGGGTCCGCATTGAGGCTTCAGTAGGTGGTCTGGGGGCACACGGCAGAAGAGCTACCTTCGGCATTAATTCTCAGCCCGGACGCACGTCCTGTGTGTTGGCCAGGACAGGGATAGTGGAGGAGCAATGAGAAACAGGCTCCTCTGGGTTAATAATGTCACCTCTATCTTTGGGTAGCATCTGATTACAGCCTTGCATATTATTTAAAAGGTTCTTTAAAAAAACATGACCACAGGGGGAAAAGAGTGGCTTTCTCTTCCCGCTGTCGGGAGATTGTTTTAATCATGCACATGTGAAGATGTGTTGTTTTCTCATGACATTTGTCAGAACTAATAAGGCCATTGTCCCTCCCCGGGGCAAGCGCACTTAAGTAACTCATGTAAGTTTACTCAGAACAACCCAGGCCTGCTCTGGGATTAAGGCGAGGTTACTCTTTTTCTCTATCCCCTTCAAAACCTACCTGGTATGAGCCGACACCACGCTGTGTTTCAGATCCTGTCAGTGGATGGGGATGCATAGTCCAGAGAAATTTATAGAGAAGGGGGTTTTAGATGCAAACAGCCCAGAGGACCCCGTGCTTGAGGGCCTGGGGTCCAGAGATGGATAAGAAGTGAGCGGGCTTCCTTGGAACTGCACCATCCTGGACACCCAGGAGAGTGCACTGTGAAGGTGCTCAGTCAGGACGGAGGGGGCTTGCGGGGCAGAAGGCATTCCCACCTGTCACCCCGTAGTCCATAGCATAGCAGGCTCTGGTCCTGTACATTCCCAGAGTGAGTTTTGACCTACAGTGACTTAGCAAAAATAAACTAGACCCTAAATCTGGCCCGCCTCCTGTTTTTGTAAATAAAGTTTTATTGGAACACAGCCATGCAGTTTGTTTAGATATCCTCTGTGGCGGCTTTCCCTCTACAATGGCTGAGTTAAGTAGTTGTGACAGAGACCACATGACCTGCAAAGCTGAAACTAGTTACCATCTGGCTCTGTAGAGAAAGAGTTTGCCAACCCCTGGTGGATTTTTAACTTAGAGACTCTGGTTTTTCAAGGGTATCCATTGATGGCCCTCAGTGGAGCAAATCCCCTGAAGTAACATGCAAATTATTTTACGTGTGTGCATGCCCGCATAGGATTTTTCTGGAGAGAGAGTGTACGGATTATAATACTTTTTCCAAGGTGTCACTGATTCTAAGATAAAGGTCCCTACCTTGGGGCGCCTGGGTGGCACAGCGGTTAAGCGTCTGCCTTCGGCTCAGGGCGTGATCCCGGCGTTATGGGATCGAGCCCCACATCAGGCTCCTCTGCTAGGAGCCTGCTTCTTCCTCTCCCACTCCCCCTGCTTGTGTTCCCTCTCTCGCTGGCTGTCTCTATCTCTGTCGAATAAATAAATAAAATCTTAAAAAAAAAAAAAAAGATCCTTACCTTGAAATGATATGCAAATTTTACCCACATTTACAGACTTGAATTTTGCTTTCCCTTAACCTTTTCTTTTTTTTTAATCCTCAGCCCTTCTGCTAAGTAGTTGGTCCAAAAAGTAAATTGTATCTGAAGTATGAATGTCTATCAGGAAAGTGTTTTTCTCCATGAGAATAGTTTTATTTTAACCAAGGCCTTTTATGCCAGAACCTAAAGGTATATGTCAGGGGCAATATCAGAAACCAGGGCAAGAGGAAGGGAGGGGAGGGGGCTGTGGTGACCTGGAGGCTATTGACTGGAGGCAAGTGCAAGTGTATGCTCCTATTTAAGGAGACGATATCTTTCTGGTCAAATATAGCCATGGACCCATAACAGTAGCTACCCTGTAACAATGTAAGGCAGTATGCTAAGCACATTATGTGAAATGTCTTCCTTTATACTCCCACTTCCCCAGTGAACTCAACATCTGTGATGTGAAGACCGCAACCAGCACAAAATGCACACAATAAAGTTTTAGCGACTGTAGTTACTGTCCTTGGCCCCACCATCCCCATTTATGACCTGAGGAAATTGAGGCTCAGGCTTGCCTAAGGTTTCCCAGCTCCTAAGTCACAGAGGCGGACCTAGACCTCATGTCTGTCAACCTCACGGGTAGAACTAGAAGCCAGGTCCATTCGCTTCCAAAGTTGTCCTTTTTTAAAAACCCTGTCTCTGACCAGCTCCATGTCCACCAGGACGTGGGTGGTTTCTCTCTCCAAGGCGCCCAGACAGAATCCTGTGCTCTCCATGTCAAGAAGCATGTGTTCTCTCGTATTTCCTCCTCAGCTCGCTTCCCTGGCATCCTCACCTTTAGTATCTTTTTTTTTTTTAAAGATTTAATTTATTTATTTGACAGAGATAGAGATAGCCAGCGAGAGAGGGAACACAAGCAGGGGGAGTGGGAGAGGAAGAAGCAGGCTCATAGTGGAGGAGCCCGATGTGGGGCCCGATCCCATAACACCGGGATCACGCCCTGAGCCGAAGGCAGACGCTCAACCGCTGTGCCACCCAGGCGCCCCTCACCTTTAGTATCTTGATTCTAGAGCAGCGCTTCCCAAACCCGGCTGTCCATCTATGCTTCCTAGGAAGCATACAAAAACGAACAACAACAACAAGAAATTCTAGATTCTCAGTTACCACACCAGGACCTACTGAATCCAGATTTCTGGGGGTGGGCCTTGGAAGTCGTTATGTTTTATAAACCTGCAGAGGTAGCAAGGCTCTGGCCAGCCAAGCGCGGGTCCATCAGCTGCTGCTTGGACACCCCTGTTGTCGATGAGGACGGGGGTGTAATGTTGCTCAGATCTGACTGCTTGAACCAAGGTGACTCAACCCCCTTTTGGAAACAGGCAAGATGTTCCCTCTTTGCAGTTGGGTCCTCCTGTCCAAACAGAGCCAGGAGTCTGTGGGTGGTCCTAGGCATGCAGGAGGGCTCCCTTCTGGCAGAGCCAAGAGAGAACAGGCTGAGATGCAGTTGGTTCCTAGGAAGGGAATAGAGAAGGGTGGGGGTGGTTGGCCCAGAAACAGCAGGATTAGGAAGTTGATTCGGAACTCCAAAGCAGAGTTGGAGGAGGAAGAATATTCCTCTTTTTCTTCGGGGCCTCATTTTAAGGTCTTTACAACATCTTCATTTAACTCTTACGAGCTAGCTGTGCAAGTATAGAGGTTTCCTGAAGAAAAGCACATTGTGTGACAAATTGTGGCCCTTTTTTTTCATAGTTTATGGGCAACGTCCCTAGCGTTCATACCGGTGACCCCCTCCAGAACCCTAGGCAATTGACAAATTGGCCACTGAACTTGAAATGCACGTAGGTCTGAATTACGTAGTGCCTGAAAGCATGAGGGGGGGCGGCTCCAAGTTTGGAAATGACTCCAGGACCCAGCAGGCGAGCCTGCCAGATTCTTGATGAAAAACCCGAGCCCCTCAAAAGAATGAGAGCAAGGTGCTCTGTGCGTGCATGTTTGTGTGTGTACATATTTGCTAGTCTGCACTCGTCTTTTAGGGGGTCAGGGCAATTAACCTTTTTTTTTTTCTTGTAACTAGAAGTCTGGAAAGAACTTGAGGCCTTTAAAGTTTGGAAAATATGCAAGGAACAGACATATTTATGTTAAACTCGATATTTGAGAGTCTTCTTTCTTACAAAGCACCATGAGTAACCAACTACCAGTGGGAATTGAGCACTTTGAGTCATGCATTTAGATTTCTGTCTGGCTTTTCCTGGTGAGTTGATGTCCCTGGAATCCCAGGGATATTCAGAAATGTCACTTCTAGCGTTTTTTTTCCCCCTAAAGTGCTGCTCTCCTGGGCTAACTCACGCAGGGGGCAATGTCATAATTGAAATGTAGATTGCCCACAAAATCTCAGCTAATTGAGTTATTAATTATACAAATAAACCTCTGTCAAATTCTGACTTCTGTAAATTCTTTGCTGTTCCAACCTGCTTGGATAGAAACTTTGGACTGGGATGCAATCTCATGTTCTGCTGGTATAAGGATTTAAGAAGGGATGGCAGATGGAGTCAGCCTAATTAAAATGGAAATCTAATTAGTTGAGGAGAAGGAGAGAAATTCAGTGTCATACTTGTGCTGCATTAACAATGGTACCTCCCCCAGCCATCTTCCCCAGGCTCTATTATTCTTATTTAGAGACAAGGACTTGAACTCAGTTCCCTAGCTGGTTTCCCGCCTCCTCTGAGAAGGATCCCAGACTAGAAGCTTGACTCCTCCATAGAGAATCTTGAAAACTGCCAAGCGGGACTGGCTTGTGAGTTGGCAATTACGTTAATTGTAACGCTGGGTCTGGAGGGACCTCACTGCCTGGATACCCATCCTTGAGAATAAAAATACTTTGGTTTTTAACAGCAGAGGGATACAGAAGCAGGATTGTGCCAGGTTTAAGGGAGCAACTGAGCTCCAGCCTCTGACCTGAATCATTAGAGCTGTCCTTAGGGGGGAAGTCATGGGAATAGGGCTAGACTCCCAGTTTCTTCAATAGCTTTATGAAGCTATAATTAACAAAGCATACAACTCATCTACATAAAGTGAGTGGTTCAGTGGTCATTAGTGCATTCACAAAGTTGTGCATCTGTCACCACTGTCTAATTCCAGAACATTCTCATCACCCCAAGGAAAAAACCCATACCTATTAGCAGTCACTCCCCACATGCCCTCCAGTGCCCCCTCTTCCAGCCCTAGGGAGTTCCTAATCTATTTTCTGTCTCTATGGAGTTACTTATTCTGGACATTTCATATAAGTAGAATCATACAGTAGACAGTGTTCTATGACTGGCATCTTTCATTTAGCTTAACGTCTTCATGGCTCATCTATGGTGTAGTAATTATCAGTACTTCACACCTTTTAATTGGTCAATAATCTTACATTGTATGGGTATACCACAGTTTGTTTATTCAAATGTTGTTGGACTTTTGAGTTGTTTCCACTTTTTAGCTCTTATGCATGGACATATGTTGTCTTTTGTCTTGGGTATATATCCTTAGGAGTAGAATTGCTGGGTCAGGTAGTAACTTCACCTGTAACATTCTGAGAAATGGCCAAACTGCCGCAAAGTGGATATCTCCTTTTACATTCCCAGGCCCAGCATATGAGGATTGCCATTTCTTCACATCGTCCCCCATGCTTGTTATTTTCTGTGCTTTGATTAGAGCCATCCTGGTAGATGGGCAGTGCAGCTCTTGACTGTGATTTGCATTTCCGTGCTGACTCATGATAGTGAGCACCTGTTCATGTGCATCTGGCCATTGTGTATCTTCTGAGATAAAATGTCTTTTGCCCACTTTTAATCGAGTCACTTTTTTTTGTTAAATTTTAAGAATTCTTTGTATATGCTGGATACAAGTCCCCTATCAGATATATGCTTTGCAAATATTTTCTCTCCTTCTGTGGATTATCTTTTCACTTTCTTGATGGTCTCCTTTGAAGCACCAAAGTTTTCGATTATGATAAAGTCCACACGAGCTATGCTTTTCCTTTGTCACTTGTGATTAAGGATCATATCTAAGAAACCATTGCCTATCCCCAGGTTATGAAGATGTACTCATGTGTTCTGCTAGGAATTTTATAGTTTTAGCTCTTACATATAGGTATGTGATCCATTGTGAGTTCATTTTTGTTTGTAGTAAGAGGAATGGGTTCAATTTATTTTGCATATGGATATCTAGTTGTCCTAGAACCATGTGTTGAAAGCTATCATTTTCCTCATTGAATTCTCTTGGCTCCCTTTTCATCAATCAATTGACAATAGACACATGACTTCATTTCTGGGCTCTCAATTCTCTTCCATTTATCAATATGTCTGTCTTATGTCAGTAACACACTGTCTTGATTTTTGCAACTTTACGGTAAGTTTTGAAACAGAGAAATGCAAGTCTTCCAACTTTGCTCTTCTATTTCAAGATTGTTTCATCTCTTCTTGGTGCCCTGAATTTCCACAGGAAGTTGGTCAATTTCTGCAAAAGAGCCAATTAGGATTTTGACCTATGCCCCAAATTTGAGGTAGTCCTCAATTTGTTGGCTATAGGCAGTAACTCAGAGAAGTAGCTTGAGAGATCCTAACGAGAAACACGTTGTGGTTCAAGATAAGCAGCTGACTTTTCCTGCTAGAATTAAAGCGCGCGTGCGCGCGCGCGCACACACGCGCGCACACACACACACACACACACACACACACACACACACACACCCGCCTTTGAGGTTTCTGTATACAGTCAGCTCCGCATTGTCAGTCTACCACCAGTGTCATCTAGGTTCTGTGCAATTCTGCAGTTTATATGCATGTTGGGAGTAGTATCGTTATTCCCATTTTACAGATCACGTGACTCTTCAATGAGGAGGTGTCAGCTTATTACACTGCCTGGCTTAGAGAGAGTGCTTAATAAATGTTTGCTGTTGCTGCTGTTATTGTTTTTGGTGAGCGACATCAGTCACCTGGAGAAGTACCAAGTCCTTAAAATATAGACTGTAGTCCTTTGATATATGACATAGTGAATCCCCGTCTCATCCCGGTCCTTGCATTGCCTCACAGACTCAGACATGAAGTCCAGAGTCATGCTTTTCAAACTTTAGAGTCTAGGAATCACTTGAAGATCTTATTAAAAGGAAGATTCTAATTTGGTAGGTCTAAGGGTAGGGCCTTCAACCTGCATTTCTAACAAGCTCTGGGTGATGTCTTTTTGAGGACCACCTCTGAGGATTATGGTGGTAGAGGTCCTAGAGGGCATGCCCAGGTAAGAGGTGTTCAAGAGGACCTCTGCACTTGGGGGCGGGCTGGAGGTTAGAAGGAAAGGCTTGCGTCCAGGGGAAGTTGAGAAAGCTACACTGTGCTATGTGGATTGTCCTTGTTCCTTGTTACCAGGTCATTTCCCTGTTGCCATCCCGTGTTCTCCAGTAAACATGGTCTGAGTCACTGCTCTCTAGACTCTTCTAACTACATACTCCCTCAGTAGAAAATGTTTGGACACAGACTGCCAAACCATGTTCATTTACTTATCAATAAATTATATACATATACTCCTATGATTAGCTAAAACAGGCAGTACTGGCTTTGCATGGCAGTGTGGGACTATAAAAATAACCATGCAAGCTGAAACTTTGCAAAGTGATCTTAATAAGCAGTGGGAAAAATTACAATTGTATCAGGACCATTAAAAATTTTTTTCAACATAGTAAAAACTCTTACTGTTGGTTATAAATGCATAGGGAAATCAGAAAAATAGTAAAACTAATATTCAGTACACTCCAATTTAAGACATGAGAAGCATTGACCATGAAAATGGTTTTTGTTTTGTTTTGTTTTTTGGTCAAAATCTTATCAAGAGTAGTTTGAACAATGCTTGTCTTCCCTTTCTTGTTTTATAACTAGGATACAGAGCAAGCATCTTTTTTATAACTTGGCAAATTGTCACACTCCTTTCTAATCTGGATTCAGTTTCCATTTTATGTTCTATGATTTCATGAAATATTTCCAAGAGCTCCTTAATTTTTTTTTTTTTAAGATTTATGTATTTGTTTTAGAAAGCAAGCGAGCATGAGCAATGGGGGGAGGGACAGAGAGAGAATCTCAAGCAGACTCTGTGCTGAGTGCAGAGCTTGGCAGGGGGCTAAATCCCACCACCCTAAGATCATCACCTGAGCCAAAGCCAAGAGTTGGAGGCTTGAGTGACTGAGCCACCCAGGCGCCCCTCCAAGAGCTCCTTTAGGGAGAACTTTTTTGTTGTGTGTCACTTCCTCTCCAACATAAATCTTCATCCTTTTTGTCACAACCACTTTTCTATTGATGTTGATAAGTTCACCTTCATTAAATCCCTCTAGTGGCATATCCATAATCAACTCCATGGCCAGCTATTCCTTCTTTAATAATTCCATTGATATTCTCTTTGTATTTCATTTCCAGCATGATCACTTGAAGTTTCTTTGCTACACTTTGAATGTTGGGCCAGTTCAGTCATATGGGGGTATCACTGGGAGACAAACAGGCAACACACCTCCATGCCTTGCTGTCTGTGCATGAACTATGTAACAAATGTGCAGGCAGTGACCAGTCACTGGCCGACTTGGAAAGAAGTACGTGATTGGTTACTGATCAAAATGTACATTTGTTATTTACATAGCAATTTGTGGGAACAGCGAAGTTTATACTTTATGCAAATTACTCACAGTTAAATACCATGCAAATTACTCACAGTTAAAATAGCATGAAAATTGAAATTTGAACCATGATGGGAGACTGACGTTATTTAACTAAACTGGGGTAACTGAAATTTGTGCATAAGAAACCGTGCAAAGTGAATACTGTCTGTATTCCAAAGCATGACATATATGTAAATCAACATTTGTGGTTTCAGTAATAGTATGCAAAATCCATACTTCAAAGAACTATCGTGATCTTTTTGTTTGAACCAATTTATGCTTAGTTTTTCTGGTTATTGCTTTTACTTTATAATGTGGGGTTCAAAGAGCCTACACCAGGAGTAGAAGATGCACCAACTCTGCCCATTTCTCATTTCCTTGTGTTTGCATGATTAGAATTATACTCTATGGAGTTTTTGTATGATCTGTTTAGGTCATTTGTCAAAGTTAGTCCAAGTAATACTAGATTTCTACAACTCCATAAATCCATTTAACCCAGCAAACTCAATAATGTGTCACAGAGTGCTTAAATTTAATATTAAGTATGCCCACCATCAACTGTCCCATGTTGTGACACTCCCACCCTTTTCTCAGGGTCCTGTCAGTGCCACTTAGAGAGGCATGCCCCATGCCCAGCTGACAGCAAAATCAAGTGAGGGGCCCATTGCCAAGCCATATGGTAAATATCTAATAAATTTAATCCCCTAATTTTGGGTAAAAATTAAATGTAAACCTTAAATCTCTTCAATCCATTGTGGAGACCATTGGCCTAAACCTTGAGGTTGTACTTGTGTTTTGCTATGGGAAAGTCCTTTGAGGGAAGGGGGCAGTTCTTCCCTAATGCGAGCAGGGCGGTGGGCCTTGAAGGTCCTCAGTGTCAATGTTCGCAATTTAGTTTGCACAGATTTGCCTGAGGAACTTTGAAAAGAGCTAGCGGTTCCACCACAGACCCTTTAAATAAAAACCTTTGGGTGGGCATAGAAGAACGGATATATTTTCTTAGAGCCCGCAGTTGGTTCTAATGCACAGGTAGGATTGGGATCTACAGCCTCAAGGAGAAGAAAGTCAGTCTTGAGCAAGGTCTCCCCTCTCCTGCCAATTTCGAAGGACCCTAGTTCATATACATATACATACACATTTACGTGTGTGTATATGTGTGTGTATGTGTATGTATGTGTGTGTGTGTGTGTATATATATATATATATTTGTATGTGTTTAGAAGAGTCGACTCCCCCTCTGACAAATAGCCTTTGTACTGCCTCCTTAGTTACACATATTTGCCAAGGAGGGGGCCTCCTGCAGTCACGTAAACACTAGTAGAAGAAAGTTTGTCAAGCACGCTGTCATTGCTGATGGCTCTGCCCTCCGAGGATGACGCTCTGATTTTAGTGGAGTCCTCCAAATGCTGAGAGAGGCCTAGGCTTCCTCACAGTGTTCCTAGCTCTTCACTTGGAGCTTGTTCTGCAGTTAAAAACAAAAGCACTCACTAGACATCCCCCTGGATAATAGCTGGCACGGAGACCGGACACTAAAAGACCGTGCTACCCATCTGGAAGTCCTGAAACACACAAGGCCCAGTTAGTCCCCAAAGGATGGGGGCTGGAGATCATCCAAGAAAGACAGAGTTGCTTTCCAAACACACAAGTCCAAAGAGGTTAGGTGAGCTGTGGAAGGCCTTACAAGAGCTAGGCTCTTGGTTCCCGATTCCCCACCTACTTTGTGGTCTGAAACCAACTGCCATGGGAACAACCAGGGAGTTGATTAAAACTCAGATTCCTAGGCTCCACCTGAAGCAGGTTGAATGATCATGGGGTGGCAGGGAGGCTGGGAGTCTGCATTTTCAACGAGCTTCCCAGATACATGCTCATTAAGGCAAACTCAAGTGGGAGAATCATTGTCCTGGCTTAAGCTGCCATTATGCAATATTCTTCCACTTCACACCGCTTTTTCATAATGTTCTAGAAACTGAAGAATAAATGCAAAGCATCTGTAGTACTCTTACCGGGTTGAGATTTATATTTTGAATACAGGCCCCAAAGAATGCTCATTTCTTTTTGGTAAGAGGAACAGTCTCTTAAGAAATATTTGTAGAAAGGGCAGAGTTATTCCTAATATGTACGAGTAAGTTTAGAAGTTCCTTAAACTATAATGGGCACTTTGATGGGCCGTTATGTCCCCTGGCCAGCCACGCTTTGCACAATTTAGAAATGCGGAAGCCCTCTGATTCCAAAGCAGTCCAATCTGGGATCAAATCTTGCCTATGCTGCTTATTAGTTGTGTGAAATTAGACAAGTTATTTAAACTGAGTCTTAGTTTTCACATTAACAACTGAGGCTAGTTATATCAATCTTGAAGGGCTATGGGGAAGATTAAATCGAAAAATAAATTCAAAGAACTCAATTTCCATTTTAGAAATAGTTTTGCTATTTTGGGGGCAATCAGATCATATTTCAGATGTATCGGTAAAGCCAACTGCAGAAAACCTTAGGTGAACCCTTTCAAAGGGGGACAAAGACTTTCAAAAACCAGCCCCTTGCACAAAGCCTCAGCTCTGCGCTTGACATCATTACACAGTAATAATGTGGTAAGAGGGGCAAAGAAACAAAGGATGATGTCTCCTGCGCACACCCATAGTTCACGAGCACAGGTGAGGGGCAGGTAGCGGTCCTGAGCCCTTTGCTTTTGTTTGTCCCTTTATAGTTTCCAATATGGTGTTCTGTTTTATCCTTGTTGTAGCCTGTGCGTAGATCTGCTGTGATTGTCCCCATCCCCTCCCATTCCACAGGTAAGTAAACTGAGACTTGGGGTGGGGGGTGGGGGTTCTGACTTGATCCTTGTAGCTAATACACTGAGTTCTGCCCTCGCTGCCTCTTTCTACCAGTGAAACAATCCAAGAACACAGAACCTTGTGGCTGATGGCCAGGTGTGTACCTTGGAGTTGTGATGGATTACTTCTCTTACACCCAGTAGCTTTGCATGCTTTGTGTCCGGGGACAAGGTCTGACCTGCTCTGACTCCCGAAATGAGCCATGATGTGGAAGGCGGCGCTGGGATGGACTTCTTGGCGTTCTCTTTGTTCGCTCTGTCCGCCTTGGCATTTTCATTCCATTACACGTCAAGTTTGTAAAAGCACATACCACTGGCTACAGCTCATCTCCTTAGTGCTGAATTGAAAATAATTAAAGCACATGTAAAGTCAGCAGATCTGTCTTCCAAGTGTTTAAAAAAAAATGGGTGTCTTGTTGAAATTGAATTAACTGCTGGAATCAAGAATGCGGTAACTATTTTAAGGAATTCACTTAGACTTTTTTTTTTAATCTGTTTTTTTAATATGTAAAATCAGCCTAGGGCTGCTTACCTACCTCACAGCAGAATCCTGTGGCTTTAATGAGTGAATATTTGGTGAGTGCCAGCTATGGTCAACAGCATCAGGATCATTATTATTTTTATCAGTCCTATCATTTTTTATTATTATCATCACATACAGTTCCTTATGTAATAACTGTACTTCCAGGACACAGAAACATTTTTCTTTAATAAGCTCCCAAACTTTTTCTTCTCCTCCTCCTCCCAACTACCTTTCCATTTCTGTTGCTCTGGGATTTGGCAACCCAGTTTAATTTATGATGAGAAGACACTCTGGAAAATTGAAACGAGATAACACGAGTTGATTGGGGGAAAAAATAACTTCATCTTAACTCTTGAAGGCAGAAGACATCAGGTTTCCTAATTCCTTCCTTTCGTCCTTGAAAATAGAACATCAGCCACGGAGCGCACCTGTGCCGAGTTCTAAAATGAATCTGTGGCAGCCGTTGCTGGAGGAGCAATTAGACAATTAAAGTTAAATTTCACCTGCAGAGGCAGACTGCAAAAAAAAAAAAAAAAAGCCACAAAAAAAAACCGCACACAAAAAAACACCGGGCGGTTTGACCTTCCACACTTTGGGATGAGGTAAATAATCCGTGGGAGATGGAATGATGTCATGAATTTGGTATTGGCAGGGAAGTCAGGCAGTGGTGTGGTTCCTGGCCGACCTCCACGGCTTGGGGGACGTTGGTCATGCACATAATTCAACTGGTTTTTTGTCTGCTTCTCCGCTGTGATGTAGGCATAGCTCGCTTTCCCTTCCTTCTTCTAGAGTTGTAAATAGTCAAGAAAATCATCCAGTCTGTCACCCTGCTGGGGTTTTTTTTTGCAGGGAGCTTACCATAGCTGGAAAGAGCTTTTCGACTTATTTTGTTAATTTTTGTTTTCCCCACTCCCCTCCCTGCCACCACCCCAACCGTGACTTCTGCAGAGAGAGACCTTCTCATCTGCCCGGCTCATCTCTCGACTCGTTTCCCGTATCAGCCCCTGGTGTGTAACAAGTGCTCAATAAACATTTGTTGCATAAATGTGTTAAAAATGCTTTTGACACCTAAGGCACAAATCACAAACCAACAGCCCAGAGGCCAAATTTGGCTTGCTAAGCTTATTTCTGGGGTTTTTCTTTGTTGTTGTTGGCTTGCACAGTATTGTTAAAAATATTGAATTAGTGGCCAGCATTTAAATATGGTGAGCCTTCCTACAGGAGACCACATTTCTGGCTTCTCTTAAAATTCAATCAGAAGATCTGAAACACAGGACCAACCTTAGGAGAGGAAGAACAGCTTTGGACCCTGGTTCTCCAGGTGTCCTCAGATCAACGTCATCAGTATCACCTGGGAACTTGTTAGAAATGCAGATTCTGGTCCTTTCCCCTTTCCTGACCTATGGAATCATCCGGCAACTTTTATTTTAGAACGAGTTCTCCGGGTGATTCTGACGGACCCAAAAGCTGGAGAGCCACTCACCGCCCTTGGAGCATGAAGAGAGTGACTGGTTGGCCTTGAAAACAGAATGCCTGGGTCTGGCTTTACCGTTTCCTAAGCTGCGTGGGGACAGACACGTTACCTGGTCTCAGTGTGCCTCCGTCTGCTCACACATAACATGAGGGTGATACCAGGACCTCCCCCTGGGGTTAGGAGTACCCGAGTCTTGGTAATAGCCTAACAAGTGTCACGGGTTGTTCACATGGCCGTGGTTGGCTGAGGGTGAACAGCCTGTCGCTCTGAGATACAGCCTTCGCTGGATCTCCACCTTATTAGGAAACTGCCCAGCATGCTGACTTCCTTCATGTCACTGGCTGGGCCCCCATGGGCATTCAGGTTGTCATTCTTGACAGGAACCCACTTTTTCACTAGCAGCCATTGCTGATTCCTCTGCTTTCTCATCAGAGTTGTACTGTGTATTGTGTGCCTACGGTGTACCAAGCAGCAAGCGAGGCGCAGTTTATCCTTTTGTCGTAGCAGGGCTACGAAGTTGATATTGTTATGTTCACTTTGACAGATGAAGAGCTGGCAGTTCAGAGAGGTTAAGTAATTTGTCTAAAGCCACACAGCTGCTAAGTGGCAGAGCAGGAATCCAACCCAGGTATTGAACTCGAGAGTCCATTCTGTTATCTGTGTTCCCCCAAATGGGATACATGCCACAGCAGTTTAGAAATGATTTTACATGGATTTACGGTGAGTTGTTTGTAGGTGGTAAGGAAGGTAGTTTCAGTTGGTGGACAAGTTCTGCATTAAATAAAAATAAAGTGTAGGGGCGCCTGGGTGACTCAGTTGGTTGGGTGTCTGCCTTCGGCTCAGGTCATGATCCCAGGGTCCTGGGATCGAGCCCCACGTTGGGCTCCCTGCTCGGTGGAGAGCCTGCTTCTCCCTCTCCCTCTGCCTGCTGCTCTGCCTACTTGTGCTCTCTCTGTCTCTCTGTCAAGTAAATAAATAAAATCTTAATAAAATATAGTACATAGTGAAAAAGCTAGTATGTTTTACACTCTTCCACAAACATGAGAGGAAAGCACTAATAGGTCACTTAAGGGGTGCTAGTCAGTCTTTTTTCTTTTAACTGAAATTCCAGTTTACTAATCTTTAAGATTGTATGTTTTAGTTACATGAATTGAAGATGTATTTTCATGGATGGCATTGGGAGAAAGGGAAGGGAAATCCTATACTTTCATTGGCACTTAAAAATCAGAGCATCTGAAGATGTTTTTCTTTATATTGAAACATAATTGAATTAAATGCCAAAACTTTTTCTTTAATCATTTCTGATGGAACTCTTACTGAAATGGTTTGTCAGGGATAACCAGCACAGGTTCTGACCCAAAGTAGGTGTTTAGTCAAGGTTCGCTGACCTAAGTGCTTCATGTACTCCCTGGTCTTTTCAAATGATGTGTCATTTAGTCTGATTTTAATCATTCAAGGTTACTAGCTAATAGCACCTCTCCATTACTTGTAATCTCGCTTTTTTTTTTTTTCTTAAGCAAAATGACAGTCACAGCCTTGTGGCCTTTGCTGGACAAGTGTGTCAAAACTTATTTTTTCCAGTGTATTTTCTATTTATAATAAGTAAAAATAGTTTCTATATATAACAATTATGTAAAACTGCTTTTTCAAATAGGTTTATTTTAACTGAAAAAAGGAGCCAGTTAAAACTATGCTGAATAAATGATATTAAAGGTAGTCTGTGAATAGGACCTCTGTCATGGAGGGGAGAGGGAAATGACAAATAGGGAAACAGCTGCTCATGCCATTCTAAGGAGAGAAGACACCAATGTCCGCCTTTCTGCCCGGACAGCATCCTTAAGGCCTCTGCTTAGACTTTAGAGGGAATCTGCTGCCAGTTCCTTCTCTCTCCATTCTGGCAGTAGCTGGCCATCCATGTTACCCTAAAGTTGCACCTGACAGCAGAGGCCTGGTAAAAAAAAATCAAGCCATGACCGAGGAAAGGTAGAGAGGGTGAGACTTAACTCATGTCAGTGAGCCTAGTCAGCGTTTTAGGAATAGGAGTTTGGATCCTCTTCTCCAGGAGCAGAGACCATGGCCCTGTGACTCAGTGACTCACTCTACACTAGTACCAACCACAAGTTGGAGTTTAAATAGACAGAGGGATCCCAACAGGGAAACAGTGTTGGAGGAAGGGTGGCAGGCACATGAATTATGGGTATGGTCTTGCTGCTTCTTGGAATGACATGCCCCAAATCTCTGAGAAAAAGAAAAGGACAACCTCAGGAATGTTCTCCCAGAAATTGTGCAGCTGGCCTGGTGAGTGAAGTCTTTGGGATAGATCTAGGGAGACCTGGGTTGGTTTCCTGGGTCTCCATTACCAGCATTTTGACCTGGGACAAGTATTTAACCTCTCATTATCTATAAAAATGGGAATGGTGTATTAGATAATTAAGCTGACAGGAGCAAAGATGTCACACAGAACCTGGTATGCAGGTAGAGTTGGTGAGAATGCTAGCTTAAGTTCTTCCCACCTCAAACTCAGAAAGGTAGCGTGTTGCCCTGGGACCACCATTTAATCACGTATCATGGTTCTCAAGAGAAACCTATCTCTCCCTCTATACCTACATCTCTGTCTGTATCTGTATCTATAGGTAGAGATAGGGATTGATGCAGATTTATCTTAAGGATTTATTTTAGATTTGTTTTAAGGGATTGATTCAGGCAAATGTGTATGCCAGCAAGTCCAGAATCTGCAGGGTAGGCTGGCAAGCCAGAGACCCAGGGAGGAGTTGGAGTGAAGAGTTCAGAGGCAGTCTGCTGACTGAATTCCCTCTTCTTCCAAGGACATCAGTCTTTTAAGGCCTTCAACTGCTCGGATGAAGCCCACCCACATCATGGAAGGTAATTTGCTTTATTCAAAGTCTTCTGATTTAAATGAAAATCTCATCTTAAAAATACCTTTACGGAAACATATAATGTCATACCATATAATGTCCAGGTACCACGACCCCACCAGATTGACACACAAAATTAACCATCCCAGATAGTGTTCCCTGTCATTGGGTGACCACTGGTGGAACTCTATTGATTTTCTTCCACGTTAAACAGAATTCTTTCTATTGCTAGGGGCAGAACACTAATTCAAACTGGTTTAAGAAAAAAAAAAAAGGTGGGGGGTGATGGGGAGGAACCACTGACTCAGTAGCTCAAACTCTCAGGGGTTTCTAGCTTCTAGATCAGGGTTCCATATAGTATGAGGACCTCGCTCCATTCCCATCCTTCTGTGCAGGATAGACGGCTGCCAGCTACTCTTAGCTTAAAAGCTTTCACAGAGTCTCTTCTCAGAATTTCCAACTTAAGTCCTGGGCCTCAATCTCATTGGCCCGTTTGGGTCATGTGCCTATCCCTGAACCAATCACCGCAACAAGGGGAATGAATGTGTGGATTGGCTTAGACCAGGTCCTGGGGCCTCCCCTGGGGCTGAGCTTCCACATCTCGCAAACCAAGTGGCCGGAAGCACTGAGAAAGAGCGATTTCCCCTGGGAAATCACTTCGCCATTTTCAAAAAGAGGAGGACAGCTTGCTGGAGGGGCTGAAACATCACAGATCTGCTCCAGCTTCGCACACCCGACTCGCTTCTTCCTGCCTGCGCCATTGCTCTCCTTTTTTCTCTTTGTCTTTTTTCTCATCAGGGCATACACTTTCTATCCCTTTAAAAACCTGGTTCTTTGTTTCCTAATTTTGAAACTCCCAATTCATCTAAGAAAGCAGATGCTTCAGAAGCAGGCTGCCTGAGAGAGCAGTTTTGAGCCTGATCCTGTTCTCATGATCATTGCCCAGGGACAGACAGTCGGGTACCAGCTGATCCTTCAGTGCTTATGTTCCTGGTGTGGGAGGATGGAACTCAGAGTAACTGAGTCCTAACTCATGCTGTAGGAAGACAAGTTAAGCTTGCTGTGGCTTCTCTTGTCCACTTAGCCAGAGGTCTAGAGTAAAGAGTTTAGAATGGAGACATGGGACTTACCTATGAATTATAGCAGTCGGGAAGAAATGCCCTGTTAGAAAGATCAAAGATTAGGGGGAAAGCTGCTTACAAATACTTTTTTAAGGTCATAATTGTGTGTGTGTGTGTGTGTGTGTGTATGTATGTATTTACATATATATACATATTTTAAATCAGCTTCATTGAGATAATTCACAGACCAGACTATTCAGTCACTTAAAGTAGACAATTCTTTGTTTTTTAGTATTTTCACAGGGTTGTGAAACATCACTAAAATCTAATTTAGAACATTTTCTTCACCCCTAAAAATAAACCCCATAGGGATTAGCAGTCGTTCTCCATCTTCCTCCAAGCCTCTGGCAACCACTAATCCACTTTCTATCCCCAGAGATTTGCACACTCTGGACACTTCATATAAACAGAGTCAGACCATCTGTAGGCTTTTGTGATTGGCTTCTTGCACTTAGTGTGATGTTTTCAAGGTTCATCCACACTGCTGTATGTATCAGTGCGCCCTTTCTTTTCATTGCCAATTCTTCTTCCGTTATGTGGATACAGCGCAGCTGATGGGCATTTGGACTCTGCCCACTCTTTGGCTATTTATTGTAAATAATGCTGTGAAACGTTTGTGTACACATTTTTGTATATATGGATGTTTTCATTTTTCTTGCATATATGCCTAGGAAAGGAGTGACACTCCTGGGTCAGAGGGTAACTTTGTGCTTAAATTTGGAGAACTGCCAAACTGTTTTCCAAAGTGGCTGCACCAATTAGGTTCCCATCAGCTATATGTTAGGGTTCCAGTTTCTCCACATCTTCATTAACATTTATTATCGTCTATCTTTTTGATTATAGCCATTCTGGTAGATGGCAAGTGGTGGCTCATAGTACCTTTGATTGGCCTTTGTCTAGCAGCTAGTGACATTGAGTGTCCTTTCATGGGCTCATTGACCATTTGTGTATCTTCTCTGGAAAAATATCTTTTACCCATTTTTTCATCGGGTTGTCATTTTATTTTTGAGTTGTAAATATTTTTTTATATATTCTGGCTGCAAACACTTCTGACATTGGTTCTTTGCGTCCTTTGAGGCCTGGACTTTTAACAGCTTCTGGGTTAATGAGAATATTTTTTATTCAAGCCTGAGGGGAAACTTAAGGGATAGACTAAGCTGTAATTGATAACTTTGCCAGTGGTTTGGGTGTGTCATTTAAAGATGTCTCTGAACCTGCTTCTTTATTCCGTCCAAATTTTTTTTCTTGAAAAAATGTCGAAATACTGAAATGAAAGGATAGCACAAAGAGTATCTCTATACCTTCCCTTAGATTCACCAATCATGGACATTTTACCACATTTGCTTTCTTGTGTGTGTGTGTGTGTGTGTGTGTGTGTGTGTGTGTAGTGTATACCTTAACAGAGCTGAATCCTTTGAAAGTAATTTGCAGACATAATGACCCTCAGCTCAAAGAACTCTAGTATATCCAGGATATGTTCCTACCTAACTACCATAACTTTCTCACATCTAATACCATATTAACTCAATAATATCTAATACATAGCCCAGATTCAGATTTCTCCAGTATTCCCCCAAATGTCCTTTCTTGCCTTAAAAAAAAATCCATGATCCATTCAAGATTCACTTGTTACCTTTGCTTGTATCATCTCCCACTCTCCTATGAGCTAGAAAATTCTCTCCCTTTCTTGTCTTTTGTGACATTGATATTTTTTGAAGCATCCGAGCTAGTTACCTTGTAGAATGACCCACACTCTGGGTTGCTGGGTTGTTTCTTTATGATTGGAATTAGGGTAGATTTTCTCGGTAAGATTATTGCACGGGTGCTGCCATGCTCTTCCCCTCCATCTGGTGGAACATGACATGAGTTTGTCCTGTAATCGGCAGTGCTTAGTTTGATCATTTGATCAAGGGGCTATATGCCAGATGTCTCCATTGTAGAGGTAACTTTTCCCCACTGTAGTTAATAAGTAATCTGTGTGAATATCTTGTTCCCTGAAACCTTTCCACCCCATCATTGTAGCATGCACAGATGAGCCTTGCTTGAATTGGTGATTACACTGGGGGTTGCAAAATGTTGATTTTTCTAATTCTACCATTCATTCTCCATCTCTTAGCTGACATTCTTCTGTTAAGAAGAGCTTTACCTTTTACTTTCTCACACTTTAAAATTTTTGCCTTTCTCCTTTTCTTCTTTTTCTTTTGAATATCATGATGAACTCGAGAATCACTTTAATCAGTGTTGTTTCCTAATTCAAAAAGTCAAGCTATTGATCCTCTCAATGGGTGTTTCTGAGTGCCTGCTGTTGCAGTAGGCATTATCGTTCAAAAAATTAAATTGGATTACCTTTAAGGTCTCTGTCAGGCCTGAATTAATTTGTGGTTCTATGACCAGTGAGTAAATTACTTCCTTGTACCTGTATTTTTGTATTTATCTCTGCCTGCCTCTAAATTATGTATTTAATTTCACTTATTTGCTGATTTTGTCTTAGTACCTTGTCAAAATGTTTTCATGGAGTTGCATTTCTATTTTATTAAAGAAGGCAAAAGCAAGTAAAGAACTTAAGGACAATCTGTATCTCTTAGTGTTCAAAGTCTAGGAGAAGTCCTCCTGTGAGGGCTCAGTGAAGCTTCCAGTGCTGTCTAAATAGGTAGCAGCTCACCTGATTGCAACCAGGTCCCCTGCGTAAAGTAAATGACCCTGTAAAGTCACGGGCATTGTATTCGATATACTTCTAACTTGCATTAACTAAGTACTTGACCATCAACCCCCTCCCCAAAATAAAAATAACACTTAAACTACCACAGGTGATCCTGCCTGCCATTCTGTTCATAAGGTTTGTGCCCAGATTATGTGTGAGACAAGAGACGTGTCTCTCTTTTATAGAACCCACTTGCTGCTTGTAGTGTGGGTTTCTCACACATGGAGATTTCACGTTTCAGATTCTGTCTTACGTAGTTAAAAATATAAAATTATACTTTGCATATGTACTCTTATTACACAATGTACGTTTTAGTCTCTGTAATATATTTATAATAATATCTCCCTGTATGGGATCATCACTTACATTGTACCTCTTTGGTAATGTGGGAGATAAGTTCACTGTGACTCAATTAATTATTTTTGCCTTGTACAATGACTTCAGAACCTAACCCCTGACTAAGATGTCTCTATTATCCTGTTCTTGCAAATCCATCTCTAGATAGTTTCAATGTCTCTTTTCCTTTCAAACTTTATTTTTTTTTCTTATGCTGATAAAAGCCACCAGCCTTGCTTAATTAATCCCACAAGAGTGCCAGTCTATCAGTTATGTCTGTGCCCTCCTAGCCTCCCCCTCATCTCTGCTCTTCCCTGGTAACTGGCAGGAGAAATGAAAACTATTAAACTGAGATACCCTTAGTGACAATTTTACAGCTGTCTTGAAAATAGCTCCTTGCTTGCAATAAAAAAAAAGCCAGTGCACAGCTGGTAAATGCAAACATATCAACTTATTGTTTTTCTGAACTGCTGCTCTTTCCCTGGGAAGGCTAGATTTAGAGCTTCTATCATTTGCGAGTCTTTGATTGCAAGCAACAGAAAGTGTTTGTTAGCTTCCATAAAAAGGAAATATGCAGAGTGCATTACAGATGCTAAAGCAAAGCAGGGAAAGCAGACCTTCGGAAGAGCAGGGCCTGAGGATCAAGGGAACAGGAACCCATGTCTGTAGGTCCACCTTCTTTGATAATTGTGCTTCTCTGCTGAAAAATCTAAAGCAAGGGAGAGAGAAATGGAAATGGTTTTGCCTGGGGTCATGTGCTTGGTTGGGGGTGGGGGGCATGGAATTTGATTGACATTCTTAACCAAAACTGGGGAGGGAGACTGCTGCCAAGGGAAACTTGAACTGCTCTTTCTAGAGGAAGGCAAAGGAGGCAGGGTAGACACATGTAGCCCTGCCCTCAATCCAGCACCA
This sequence comes from Ailuropoda melanoleuca, assembly GCF_002007445.2. Lineage (NCBI taxonomy): Eukaryota > Metazoa > Chordata > Mammalia > Carnivora > Ursidae > Ailuropoda > Ailuropoda melanoleuca. The sequence goes on along the minus strand of NC_048221.1, from coordinate 30,987,202 downwards.
CTACGCATCTTTGTAATGCATTGTCTGGGATCCTCAACACTGTAGGGTAAAGCATTCGGCCAACTTTCCACCACTAATAGCCACCAGTCCTACAGCAGACCTTGTCTCATGATCCATTTACCTGTCCCCTTCTTTTAATGTCCTCTCTCTGGGCTGTTCCACTAAGAACACTGGTAGTCATTATCAGCTCTATAGGCAAGAAATATGAAAGAGAAGAGAGCAACAGACAAAGAAAGAAGAAAAATGGCTGTGAATGGGTTAAAATGGTTGACTTTCTTCTGGAGACCTCCAGCTGTCAAATATTTATTTCCAGAGACCAAAAGCTTTCTCATTAGAAATTCACTGGTTTGGTCACTGCTGCCTAGAGCTGTGGGTGTGTAAATGTCAACTCTTTCACTGGCAAGTCGGTGAAATTTGCTGATGACACAAATCTGCGTAGGTTTGGGAGAAGGCAGGATTGTGAGAAACTCCAGATGCGTCACAGCAAACCGTGTGAGTCACTCAGACTGGTCAATGGAGAGTCTGCGGGTTGCGTGGCGGTTGGACGGAGAAGAGAAATTAGCATATTTAGCACCAGAAGAGGAAAAAAAAAAAGACAACCTTGAGAGCAACAGTGTTATTAACTGGCCTTCTACAAAAATCATCTCAACTTCTTTCTTGAAGCTGTGTACTAAATTTGACTCTTCCCATGTCAGAGAGAAAAAGGAAAAAATAGAGCAGAGCATCAGAGCGAGACTGAGATGAAGCTCCTGGTTCCTATACTCAGAATCTATTTTTATTAATGTTGATAATAATAACAGTTAACCGTTTATTGATGACTTACTCTATTACTGAAGAGTACGGGGCACTATTATTGGGCATTTTATATATATCATTAGTCTGCTCACTAAGTACATGGGGAAATGCAGCTGACAATACTGAGGCTGTTTGATTGTCCAAGATGATCCGGCTCATAAGTGGTAAGGAAAGGGTGCAAAATAAAGACGTTACCACTCCGGCCATAGATATAGCAGGTGCCTCATTTCTTAATGCCTCGTGCACTGTTAGTGGGTGTCCTTCAGTGTGAACATGGGACGTCTGTGATAAAGAGCCCCACACTAGGGGTGTAAATATTTATTAACGTTTTCATTTAACAGATTCCTACTGAGCTGTTCCTCTGTGCTAGATATGTGCCCTTATTGCCAGAGCAGAAGCCCCATTAGCAAGGTCAACTTCTTAGTGCCCATTTTTATACGCATGGGCCACGAGCTCTTGGATGTTTCTCCGACTTGGGGGCCTCGTTGAGCTTCTCACATCCTTATTTAACCCCTTGATCAAAGGGGTAGAGTATGACAGATGTTGGTCCCTCCTCTCTGCATTTATAACTAACCTGAGTTGGGTTTTAACGCTTTTACTTAAGCATAAGGTTGGAAAAAGAGGAAGTCACAATGGGACGGGAAGAATCGGGCATTTAATAATAAGCAATGAGGAAAGAAAAGATTTCTGAGCACCTGCTAGATTTCAGAACACATTTACCATATTTAACTCTTGCAAAAATCCTGCCACGTATAAGTGAACGGCCCATTTTATTTCACTATTCAACACACGAAGTATGGAAAGTCTCGATGGTTTGCCCAATGATGCACAGACTGCAAATGCTGAAGTCAGAATTTCTCATTTGTGTCTTCTCTTTCTCTCGTCCTTGTGGGCTCCACCTTCCGGGTATATTTAGTATCTGACCACTTCAGAGGAAAGAGCCCCTCTGGTACCCACGTCGCCGTCTGAGCCACCAGCCTTTCATGCCAGAATTCTTGAACGCAGTAAGCTGAAGTCTTTGGAGCAGGCTGCAAGGCCCTTGGAGGGTCTCTGTGATTCAGAACCACAATTGTAACCTCAGGGACTGCCTCTCCCCTGGTCTCTCCCATCACTCACTGCACTCCAGCCATCTGGCCTCCAGCTGTTCCTTGAACACCTGAGCTGAGTTCCTTCCCCGGGACTTGGCACTTGAAGTTCTCTCTGCCTGGAATGTTCTTCCGTATAGCCTTTGCTTACATCCTTCATGTCATCTTCCCAGTGAGACTGGCTCTGTCCAGACTATTAAAAATTATAGCTGTACCATAGGCCCAGGCTCAGGGTGGTGAGGTAGGCAGGAACAGCTAGGTGCCTTCTGTGACCTTTTCTCCTGATGTCACTTCCATGGCTATGTGACATTATATGGCCAAAGGCAAAGGGAAGGCCATCTGGGTCTACAATCACAAAGAAGTAAATTCTGCAACAACGCAAAACAGCTTGCCGTGGGTCCTTCCCCAGAGCCTCCCGATCAGAGGCCTACCCACCAGCACCTGATTTCAGGTTGGTGACCGCCAAGCAGAGAACACAGGAAAGGCCCCCTGGACTTTGACCTACAGAACTGTGCGACAACGAACGAGTGTTATTTTCGGCTGCTGAGCCTGTGGCGAGTTGCTGGAGCACAGCGAACAGTGATGGCACATAGAATTCATCTCTCCTGGCAGATTTGATCACTGAGCAGCGCCTGCCCGCACAGCTGTGTCGAGAAGGGTTTGGAGACTCCACGATGGTTTAGGGTACCTGACAGGAGCCGTGTGTCAGCGCATATCCAGTCTGGGCTCTTCCCCCCAACCTCCAAACTGGAATAGTGTGGTCACACGGGCTTCGTGGAGTTGTTGGGCTGGGGCCAGAAACAGAGAACACGGTGCCATTAATGAAAGCCCAGAGAATAACAAATCGAGAATGTAAGTATCTCTAATCTGTTCGAGCTGCCATGATGAAATACAGACTGGGTGGCTGATAAGCAGCAGAAATTTCTTTCTCACAGTCTTGGAGGCTGGAAAGGTGAAGGGACCTTGGGATCCAGGTGCTAGCAGATTGCGTGTCTGATGAGAGCCGGCTTCCAGGTTCATAGATCGCTGTCTTCGTGCTCAGAGCACTCAGGTGTCCTTTATAAGGGTGCTCATGCCATTCATGAGGGCTCCACCCTCATGTCTGAATCACCTGCCAAAGACCTCACCTCCTTATACTATCACGCTGAAGGTCAGGGTTTCAGGACATTCCTGGGGTGGGGGGGGGCACTGATGTCCAGTCTTTAGCAAAGACTAGAATGTAAATCCTGTTAGGGCACAGATTTGTTATAATGACTGCTCTATCCTTGATGTCTAGAACAGTGCCTGGCATATAGTGGATTCTCTGTCACATTTTTTGAATTACTGATTTAGATCACAAGGGATCGGAGTTGAAGTCTGTCCTGGCAGTTAGCTGGATGTGTTGGTGCTCGAGTGGCCTGAAGTCAGATTCCATTTCTACCACTTAACCATTTCCTCCTCTCCAAGAGGGAGACAAGAGGATTTCTTTGAAGTGTGGTTGTGAGAATGAACGGAGATACTGTGCAGAAAGTGCTCAACCCAGGGCCTGGCAGCTGGTCAGATTGACTGTGTGCAAGCTATTTTAGAATTACCATATCCATCAAGGTTCTTAGTAGCAGCCGTGAGCTCAGACTGATTTAGTCAGGGAAATCTCTATTCAGAGGTTATCAGGAAGCTTACCAAATCCCCAGGAAGGCTGGAGAGTCAGATTCTGAGTGCAGACAGATCCAAAGGGAAGCATTCTTTTGAGTCAGAGAACCAGAAGCACACTGGAAAATCGGTCCACAGGAATATGGAGGCCAACACCACGTGTGGTTGTGGCTTCACTCACGTACCTCAGGGTGCGTGACCTGGATACCGCCTCCACCCCTCCGCCCTACCCCTCTGCCCCACTCCTCCACCCTAGAAACCCATGTTGCCGCTGTTGAAAGACTCACACGATCCCCCATCCCTGCTCCTTTGTGTCATTAGATCCACATTCTAGTCCATAGTCTAGTCTAGATAAGTACGTGTGATGGGCCAGGCCTGCAAGTGAGGTTTTGACTTTCCACCCTCTCTAGTGTGAAACAGGCTGCATTTTGCATTTATAAAGCAAGGATTCTCCAAACGTAAAAAGAGCTGAAGTGCCAGGCAGCACTCCTCACCCCACCCCTCAAAACCACAAAACTCCCTACATTGATCGTTAAATTGCAAATTTGGGGTCAGAAATACTGTTTCAAGAGGGCAGGGGAAGCTGTAGGATCTAGTCTCAGGATGATTCATGGGAGCCTTAAATAGATCTGGAGGGGGGTGTCTTTTTTTCCATTGAACACTGGCTTTCAACTTGACCTCTTATGATTAATTCTGCACCAGGGTCATGCATAATTAAAGGGTCACTTACGTCTAACCTCAGAATACGGTTGCAGCAGGAAGGACCTGTAAGTATGAGCTTTATCTGAGCCCAGGTCCAGAGCTCTCGGCCTTCATGCTCTGGTAGGACCTGCAGAGTCCCGTGACGGGGCCAAGGGTGACTCATTCTATGGTTATAAAGTTAAGCATTGACTGTCATTCTTTTTCGGCGGTTTTCATACCTGAGAACACCTTCTAAAAGGTAATCCTATGTTAACAGGTAACATTTATCTACTGCTTGCCATTTTGTATCCACTGGCTAAATGCTTTAAGTTATACCTGGTCTCACTTATTTCTTCCTTCTGTGAAGTGTGGTGTAATTATGCCTATTTTATAGACCAGGAAACTGAGGCTTCGGGAACACGTCAACCAGGTCGTAGGTGGTGGAATTTGGACTTGAATCGAGGTGTGCCCGACACCAAAGCATATGGTCTTTAGCACAAATTTATGTGAACCTTATGGATGGTGAGCACTAAAAGCCCTTTGCAGGGCAAGCTGTGCTCTTCATGGGTTAGCATTAGGGAGGGTCCATTTTGGTGAAGTCTGGCATAAAGACTATGGAAAATTCACAGACGCCCTTTTAGATTTGGGGTGGGATTTAGGAATTTTTGGGTCTCTGGGTCTTTCCTCAAGGTTTTGCTTGCAGATGAAATTTCTGTCTTTTTTTTTTTAACGTAGTAGCAATATGAGAGAACATATAATTTTTTCTGTAATCAAGATAATGAACTGAGCTGCCTATATTTATTTCCATTAGCACAGTGATTACATATAATTAGAACCAAGGCATCATCATCAGAAAAGGTCAGATAACAAAAAACATAGGATGGAACAGATGAATTATCTTTTCATGGAAAAGATTTGTGCAGGCCCATCTAGAAGGAATGCCCGTGTCCCTCCCTCCTGCCAGCGCCCATGCTCCATGCTACCATTTCCTTTTCCACCACATTTCACCTTTAAACATACTATCTTTTTTTTTAATTATATTTCTTTTCTGTCCTCCTCCTTTTAAAATGTAAGCTCCTTGAGGGCAGGAGGTTTCATTTCCTTCCGTGATACGTCTCAGATGTCAGGAGTCTTCCTGCATCATAGGTGCTCAGTAAATATTTGTGGAACGAATGGGCGATTGTAATACCTGGTGGTAGAAGTAGAATAAGGTGAGAGGAAATTCTTTAAAATGATGGCATCTGTTTGCACGACTGTTTCAGTTATCAATTGCCGCGAGACAAACCACCTCACAGTGCAGTGGCTTAGAGCAGTCGCAGATTCGTGGCCTACCTACGATTCCGTGGTCAGGAATTTGGGCAGGGTTCAGCTTGTCTCACTTGCGTCTGCCCCCCTGTAGCGCTGGCTGGGGCCGTCGAGCTGGTTTTGGGGAATCCCAGCTGGCCTCTCATGTCGCTGGACACTGACTCTTGCCGGGGCACCTTAGTTTTCTCTTATGGCCTGTCTGTGCACACGGCCCTTTCTCATCTTGCAAGGGCCTTTCTCCGCATGTGGCCTCTCTCTCTCTCCAGCCTGATAGTCTGGACTTCTTCATGTATCCGGATTCCCCGTGGGGAAGTGGACGCTGCCAGGCCTCTCAAGACCTCAGTTCCAACCTCCCAGAATGTCCCTTCTGCTGCCGTCTGTGCTGAAAGCCAGTCTGTCCCAGAGCCAGCCCAGACTTGAGGGCTGGGGACACGGAGTTTGGCTGTTGGTGGAAGGAGCACGTGAAATCGCAAGAAGAGTGCGGATGGAGGGGCGGGGACTCCTTTTGTGTTCTGGGTTGTTCTGGTCTTTTTTACCAGTTTAGTTTATTGTGGTAAAATGCATGTAACGTAAGATTTATCGTTTTAGTCATTTTTAAGTGTACAGCTTGCTGGCACCGAGTGCGTTCACACTGCTGTGCGGCCACCCCTGCCCCATCCATCTCCAGAACTTTCTACACCTCCCCAGATGGAAACTTTGTCCTCATTGACCAATAACCCTCCCATTCCCCTCTCTCCCCCAGCGCCTGGTAACCACCATTCTGTTTTCTGGCCCTATTAATTGGACTACTCTAGATGTAACCTATCTCGATACTTCTGCATGGAATGATACAGTATTTGTCTTTTTGTGATGGGCTTCTTTCCCTTGGCATAATGCCCTCGATGATCATCCTTGTTGTAGTGTGGGTCAGAATTCTGTTTCTTTTTTTTTTTTAAAGGTATTATTTATTTGAGAGAGCTAACAAGAACGAGAGCGAGCAGGAGTAGGGGGAGGGGCAGAAGGGGAGGGAGGAGAAGACTCCCCAGGGAGCAGTGATTCGGATGTGTGGCTCCTTCCGGAACTCCAGGATCATGACCTGAGCCGAAGGCAGACGCTTAGCCAGCTGAGCCGCCCAGACGCCCCAGAATTCTGTTTCTTTTTAAGGCTGACTACACTCCTTTGTCTGTAGGTGCCGCATTTTGTTTTTCCATTTATCCTCCAATGGGCACTTGAGTTGCTCCCACGTTGGGGCTATTGTGAATAAGGCTACTATGAACAAGTGTGTACAGATACCTGTTGGAGTCCCTGCTTGCAGTTCTTGTGGATGTAAACCCAGGTGCGGAATTGCCGAATTGCAGAGTAATTCTATGTTTAATTCTTTGAGGAAACTCCATACTGCTTTCCACAGCAACTGCACGATTTCACAGAGAAGGAGCTTTTTGAAATACTGTATTACACCATAATATAATCTCATTTCCTTTATAACCTATATTCACCACTTTTATGAGGAATTGTTTTTAACTTCTTTTTTTTCTCCTTCTGAAATATAATGCACATTTTTTCTTTGCTTTGAAAGCCTTCCTTTTTTTTTTTTTTTAAGATTTTATTTATTTGAGCAAGAGAGTGTGTGAGAGAGCACATGAGAAGGGGCAGAGGGAGAGGGAGAAGCAGGCTCTCCGATCAGCAGGGAGCTAGAAGTGGGGCTCGATTCCAGGACCCTAAGATCATGACCTGGGGGAAGGCAGACACTTAACCGACTGAGCCACCCAGGTGCCCCAAAAGTCTTCCTTTCTTTTTCCACATGTATTTCTGGTCCTGGAGACCTTCATTGTGTCAGGTTTTCTACCCTTTCTAGGTAACTCCTCCCTTCAGTGAAGGAAAGATCTCTTCCAAGTTCAGCTAAATGGCAAGGGGCACTTACCCCACGGTTTCTGCTCTCTGCCTTGCTTAAACTCTGCGGCTTGCACAGATTTCTGGGCAAGGGCAGCATCATTTCCCTGAAAAGCTTTGGAGAACTGCCCCAGAAGACAGCTCTGAAGTACCTTCAACTTCCCAGCATTTGCCAGCCCTCTGTGACTAATCTGAAAATGAATCTTTTGAGAAAAAAAAAAAAAGAGAGAGAGAGAAAGAGAAAAGCACCCTCCCAAGACAAATAATGAGAAATTGCTAAAAATAATAGATGCTTTCTTGTTTCTCTTCCTAAAGGCCATATTTTTGGCTGGCTTTAACCATTATTCATTCCCCTGGGGCACATTTTGATTTTGCTGAAAGATTGTATAGTAAAGGGGAATAGCTTGTAATTTGGGCTACAAATTGTTTGTGACATTCCTGTATCTTGTTCAATGGTTCTCATCTCAGTTGTGGCCTGAGAAGAGCTTTTTCTTTCACAGGCATTGTTTGAAAGCAGGTAATGGCCCTCACGAACAGGCATACCTCTTCTATGAAGATGTTTATAATATAGCTCATTTCTGTATTTTTTAAAGAATGAGATTCATGATTTTACCCCTCACGTTTACAGTACTGTTCTGTACCCCCAACCCATAACAGAAGTAATTCTATTCTTCATGTTCCCGTAGCCTTCAATATTGGAAGGACACCTATAAAGGTGGGTGTGTTGGGATTTCCTGAGGCCTTTTAGAAGTAAGGACATACTTCCGTTTCTCTTTGAAGGTCAACTTTGGTTCAGTACTTTCCAGGGTCCAGCCACCCCCATAGGGATTCTGCAGGGTATTGGTAAAGACCAAGGGCCTTTTGTCTCACACGTGTAGGTTTTCCTTGATATATGCCTACTTGCTAGCCATATGCTTCAGGGCAAATTACTACATCTTTGTCAAGCTCGGTTATTACCCCTATAAAATGCAGAAGTCAGTAGTACCTATCTCAGTGATTTGAAGTGAACAGTCAAAAGTGCTTGGTACAAAGGGTGATCTAAATAATTATTCTTACTATTATTAAATGATAAATTCCCTGAGGACACAATCTTTTGGGGGGGGTACAATCTATTTCTTTTGATCTTTGAATGCGTTGTGTTTATTGATGCATAGTATTTCTTTTTTTTAAAGATTTTATTTATTTGTTTTAGAGAGAGAGAGGGCATGAGTGGAAGGAGGGGCAGAGGGGGAGAGAATCTCAGGGAGAGAGAATCTCAAGCAGACTCCACGCTGAGCTCAGAACCTGGTGCAGGGGCTTGATCTCATGACCCTGAGATCATGACCTGAGCTGAAATCAAGATTTGGACACAGGTACGCCGATACCTAGTATTTCTAAATAATCTGCTGAAAGGAATTGTTACACCAAAAACAGTGCAGGTATTGTAGAGCTCTGTATAATTAGCTTTTTTATGCCGTATTTTCAACTTTAGTAATAATGATCATAGCAACAAGTTTTTTTTAGCGTTCACTGAACTAGGTGTTTTATCTATATTAACTCATTTAATCCTTACAATAACCTCGGGAGGTAGGTATTATAATATGCCCACTTTACAAATGAGAAGAGTAAGGCCAGCTAAGAAGAGTCACTTCCTTCCCTCAGTATGTCGGTGAGTAGCATGGCCGAAATTTGAACTCACATCATCCGGCTCCCAAATCTGTCCTCTGTATGAGTTTCCCAAGTTTTTATTCTCAAGATCCCGTTAGTCTGTTAAAAGAACTTGTTTTTGAGTGGGATATGCCTATACATATTTACCATAATCAAAATTCTAACTGGAAAAAATTTTTAATTACTTAATTATTTAAAATATAAGAATAAAGAATTTGTTACATGCTATCATAAATACCATATTTTGCAAGAAACAAAAATGACTGGGCCCAATGGCATTATTTTTCAAAATCTTAACATCTAGCTTACTAAAAGACAGCTGGGTAATCCCATTGGCCCCTGCATTCAGTTTGTTGTGATATCACAGATGATTTAGTGTCTGGAAAACTTCCTTGACCATTAAAGAATGAGGCCAACATCTTAGTGTTATTATAAAATAGTTTTATCTCACAGACCCCCCTGGAAGGATTTTGGGGCTTCCTGGGAGTTTCCAGACCACACTTTGAGAAGTACTCTCTACCTTTTCCTGCTCTTCAGGTAAGAAGTAAATGAACTAGATAGAACAAGGAAGGGGAGAAGTATGAGTAGCTATTTCTAAATCACCAAATGATGGCTGGCCCAGTTGGTAGCCTATAGTCCCCTACTGTTTCTTATTTCATTTACATGATTGGCCCAAAGAAGAAATACTTTTAATATCCATTTAATAGGGAAGAACAGTCAGGCTAAAAGATCGTCTTGCTCAGAGACCCCCCCCCCCGCCCCTGACAAGGGAGCTGAGATTTGAATCCATGTCAACTGAGCCCAAGGTAGCCTGCTCATTCTGCTGTTTTCCCAGGAAGTAGTTGACACACCACATTGTTAGGCAGGCCACTGGGAGTGAGGGACCTTTATGAATCAGGACTTTGGGTTGTTAGTGACAGAAGTCCAATTCAAACTTTTTTCAACCAAAAAAAGGTAAATTTATTGCCAGCAGAACCCAGTGGTAGATTACCTTCAGGCACGACTAGATCTAGGAGCTTATCTATCACCTAACTAACAAAACCAGACCTACGTTTTCTCTCTTCATCCCTTGGCTTGTCTTCCCTTTCATTTGGCATCATTCTTAGGTGGGATTTGACCCGAACACCTCTAGGTTTTTCTAGACAGCTTGACAACCCTGCAACAAGGAAATAGATCTTTCTCAAAAGTTTCAGCTCTAGTCCTGGGGATGATGCTTCCACTTTGAACAAGAATCTGCCCATAAGCCAATCCCCGAGCCAAGGAGGAAGGGGGCTGCGAGTGGCCAGGGTTAGGACCACGAGCCAGTCTTTGGAGCCAAGCGTGAAGTGGGGTTAACCCACCTACTCTTATGTTAGCTTCCATTGCCTCATCTGAGAGTGGGGGAGGGATAGTTCCCAAATGAAAACTGGGATGTTTTTACCCAAGAAATGGGAAAAACCCATTAGGTAAAACCCCACAGATGGCCACAGTAGAGCTCATTTTTCCTAAATATACCAGTTAAGCTTATACCCTATTGATTTCTTTCCCTCCTCTTCCACATTCTATGAGGTTGTTATATGGGGTGCTGTGGTCATTTCAAAATGTTCTTTGGCCCTCTGCTGTCCTGAAGACACATGGGACATACACACAAAATGCTCTAAAAATAGGTACCAAGCAACAAAGTAGCACACAGAAATGAACTTAGAGTCCAGGTTACATGTCTGTGAGCCAAGAGTTTCTGCAGCGGATCACAAAAGACACAAATTGGGGACAGGGCAGCACCTTTGATGTACAAATTACTGAGGAATGGGCACATGGTGGCCTTTGTTCTGCAAGAGTGTTCTGAAGAAGTCCACTTCTCTCTTCCTGGGAGACAGTGGGTTGAAGTTGAAAGAATATGCGTTAGAAGTGAGGCATTCCACAAAAGCTGGGCTCCCCTCCTCCTTCCCTCGTCATCCAGTGCTGGGATTTGCATTCTGGCCAAAGTCTGCACGTCCAAGTCCAAGTAGAATTTGAGAAGCACGCCATCCCTGTTCTTTCCATTTTGCTGCCCTCACACGTAGAATGTGTACATTTTCCGACAACTGGTGTCCAGGTAACTGCTCAGTCCTGCGCCCTGATGAGCAGTTTGTTGGGATGGTTGTTGTCACTGGAAAGAGGTGTAATTCAGGAGAGCGAATGATTGGTTGTTGTTGCCACCGGAGAGCCCGGCACGGCTTCTACTTGTAAATGCCATGACCTCAATTTTGGGACTGGATACAGGTAAATTGCAATGTAGTATTAAAACTCTTTTTTAAACAAGATTTTTTTTTTTAGCAACTTACGGTTTCTATTTAAAGAGTATTTAAAAAATATTTCAAGCACTTCATATGTTATGACTGAGCATTATTATTAACTGCTGTGATGCATTTGTTTAAAAAGAGAAGGGAAAATGTAGCTTGTGTTTCGTGAAGCTTGTTTAGTTGTTAGCCAAGCGTTAGGAATCCAGATATTGTTCCATTTATTTCAAGCGTCGAAAACAGCCACTCTGAATTAGTCTTTACTTGAAGATTTTGCTTTGAAATGTTCAGGGATTGTTTTCTCCAAAGCTCCCTTTTCCAACCCAAACATGCACAGATCGAAATTTCTTGCTCAGACAATTGTAATGCTCACTCACTCCAGTGCAAAAAATGGAAGAAACTGGCACTTCTACAACCAGTTGGAAGCTTTTAGCTCCAGGTTTTTTTGGTTTGATACTTAAAACTGTACTACGTGCATTGGCCTGAGCCCTGCTTTCACTCTGAGTCCTGAATGGTCAGCAGTAAGGACTAACTAGCTTGGACTTTCCATTCACAACTTGCTTTTTGATGGCGCATTGTGGGGGCATTTTTTTTTCCAGTTTCCACTTCTTCCCTCACCCCCAGTTTTGATAGAGAAAAGTCTCCATACTGTAATTAGTAGAACTCCACCTGGTAAAGCGGAGACCCATTTCTCTTCATTAGGAGAGAAGTGCTTTCAATATCATTGCATTAGTCAGCTCGGGCTGCCGTAACAAAGTTCCACAGACTGGGTGAGTCCCACAGATTTATTCTCTCACAGTTCTAGAGACTAGAAGTTCAAGGTCAGGGTGCCAGCAGGGTTCGTGTCTGGTAAGACCTCTTTTCTTGGCTTGTAGACTACCACCTTCTTGCTGTGTCTACACCTGCCCTTTCCTCTGTGTGCGGGGGGCGGGGAGAGAGAAAATGAGAGAGAGGGAGAGAAAGAGATATCTCTGGTGTTTCTCTCTCTCTCTCTCTCTCTCTTTAAGATTTTCATTATTTGAGAGAGAGCAAGAGGGAGAGAGATCACAGAGGGAGAGGGAGAGGGAGAGGGAGAAGCAGACTCCCTGCTGAGCAGGGAGCCCGATGCAGGGCTCCATCCCAGGACCCAGAATTCATGACCTGAGCTGAAGGCAGCCACTTAACCAGCTGAGCCACCCAGGCGCCCCTCTTCCTCTTCTAGTAAGGACACTAGCCCTTTGGGATTAGTGTCCTACCTAATGAGCTCCTTAGAGACCCCATCTCCAAATACAGTCACAGTGTGGGGTTAGGGCTGCAATATATGAATTTAGGAGGGATACAGTTCAATCCACTAGAATTACCATATATTTTTTTTTCCTCTCACGAAGGGAAACATGAAAGTCTTTTCTGTGCTTCTAATTCAGATGGCGTTCTTGTCGACCACAGTCTCTTCTGGGAGATCTCAGCAAGCACGCTGTGGGTGGAAAAAGGACACAGTAAACTCTTTCAGCTGGTGAGAGTGACATGTGAGATTAAAAGCACAGAAAATTTAATCTCATCTCTTCTTGTTCTCCTCTCCTGTAAATGTAGCCTGTCCTATTTGTAACTGTCTGTTTATTTCGCCAGCCTCTTCTGATGGATGCCTGTTATTAAAGCGGATAGGGCCCTGAAGTGGTAATAACAGAGAGCTCCCGGGGAGAGGAGGTTTGCTTAGTGTGAAGATGAGTCCTGTGTTCAGCAGTCTAGTCTTTGTCAAGAGACTGGGAAGAAAAGGTCAGGGGTAACACTTCTGCCTTCCTTCCATCGTTTTACCATTGCGTTTAAATGTGTCAGGGCATGGTCCGAGATCCTTGGCTTTGGCCCCTAATTCTATACCTGTATGTGCCCACTTATTTATGGATTTATAGTGTTTGGGAACTGACAGAAGCCATCCCCTGTTGTTCCAGAATTTTGACCAAGACCCAGAGTATGGGCAGAAGATGCAAGTACCCTTTGTTCTACATTTGAACACTGGGGCCTAGCAGCACTGGCCCGTGGGCTCCATTTCAGGAGAACAGGCTTTTCTGGCTTCATCCACAAACTGAGTTGATAAAAGAGGCAAACTTGAAAGAGAGAAAGGTTGTCTTTTTAGGGAGAAGAGGGTTTCCCCAAAGCTATTATCTCCCTTTCCTTTCTGTAAGAGAAGCAGGGGGTTATCCCCTCACTGTGAGCTGACCAAAGCCAATTTGATCCCTCCAGATTTGGGGGAAGCCGCCGAAGAAGCTAGAGTTGGTGAGTGTTAGCTGTTCTTCTATAACCTTGCTCCAATTTAATGAAAGCAGGCCTTGGACCAAATTCTCCCACGCATACAGACATTGACTAAATGAATATTCATTAGCAAAGCAGGCTCAAAACAGCTCATCACCCCCTCCTGCAAGCCCGGCGCAGTCCCAGCACGCCGTAGAGCTGTTCAGTGGCGGGGCTTATCCTAGCTACACTGGAACCAGCAGGAGAGCTTTAAAAAGGTACTGATCCTGGTCCTCCCTCACGAGATTCCTGCATCATTTTTCTGGGTGAGGCCTGGCTCTTGGGACTCTAAATGCTCCCCATGCAAGGCTCCTGTTCAGCCTAGGTTGAGAACCAGTGTTTGAGAAACTCCCATCCTACCCTGTATGAAAGGTTCATGTAAGGCCAACCCAGCCACATCACAGAGGCAGGATTCTGACTCCACTCGTTAGGGCTCTTCAATTAGAAAATCTCCATTGTCTGCACCTAGGGTTAGGGATGACATTGGGGTGTCATCATAAGGGGTGCGGGGTACAGGCCCAAGTGGATTTATTTCCAGTTCATGCAGAGGTGGGAAGGATACCCAGGCTACGTTAGCCACTTCAAGCATTCTAAAAACCTTGCACTTCACCAAGCAGACCGTCTTTCTGACACCCATCATGCTAATTAACACGTCATTAGTTTCACCAATAAGAACCTGTTTTGGCATCCCTGATGCTAATTAACAACTGCTGGCTGTTGATTAAACTCGGCTAAGGAAGTGTGCATATGGTAGCTGTCCTTGGATTATGGCCCTTTCTAGTGCGGTGCTAAGTGGCCTCCCTGAGTCTGTGTGTATTCTTGGTCAGGTGTTAGCTTACAACCCCCCAAATTTAAGACTACACTAACTGGCACATCCATGATATCACCCTAATTATGCAGATGTATTTCAAACAAAATTACAGTCCTATAGTGCTGCATTTTTTCAAAGCCGCAGGACGGATATTCCAGGAGAGAGCTGTTTGTAAAGTCTGGACATGTCCCAGCTGTCAGTCATCCCCTCTCTACCCCCCAGTCAGGTCAGGGCCTGGTGATCTTCTCTGGTGTGCAATTTGCCGAGCTACAACAGTGCAGGGCTGAGTTACCTGCTGGAACCTTAGCGAAAAGATTTAGCCAAAAAAAACAGGAGAGAGGGGAGCAGTGGGATGGTCAGGCACAGGTTGGGCCAGGGACCTGCTAGTTTTGCAGAGGTATAGACCTCCCCTTGTCATGCCCGAGGGTGCTGGAGTTGGAGGACAGAGAGAGGAAATAAGATGCAGGCTTTGGACTTGGAGAGAAATGTCCCCACACATGTTGGAGGAATGTGGCCCCAGACTGCCCGCTGGGAGTCAGGCAGATTGGGGCTAAATTCTCTCAGGAGGACCTCCAATGATTAGGGCAGCTCGGTGCCAGTTGTTCACTCCAAATGCAGAACGCATCCTAGCTCTCCGCAGTCTCTGTGCGATCCCGCGGCATTGTTGGCTAGTACTGCATGGCAATCTACCCGTAATCAAAGCGGCCTGTACCACCGATCATTTCTTCCTGCTCATGTTAGCTTTTCTAGAATGGGTTGGTGTCATACTTCAAGGTGTGAGTTGAGCTGTGCTTGTTCACTATGGGTTAGCCTCAGATCTGCTCCCACGCGTTTACCTGGGGAAATTTTTACTCATGGCAATGAATCGAAGCGCAAGAGAACGAGCTCTACTGCTCATGCGTGCACTGAGATTCTGCTGATATGGCGGCGGCTGACATCCTATTGGTCAAAGCGAGTCATGTGACCAAACCCACCATCAGGGACGTAAAGGAAGATAGTCCTCCTGAAAAGGTCCATTGGAGAGATGCATGTTTTTGACCCATCTCTAATCTGCTGCAGGGACCGATAAAGAGGCACATCTCCTCTTGCTTTTCATCTTCTGTGTCCCAAACACCAGAGCAGAAAGTTCAGGAAAGGGAGAGTACCTCTGAGAATAGACCACACACCTGTGCCTTAAGTTTTTAGCCACCTGCCCTGGTGGGATGGGGGAGGGAATGTTGACCCAAATACAAAATAGGGGTTTTAAAAGAACAGGGGTTCAGCCTTAGAAAACCAGGATGAGACACCTGAACTCATTGGAAGTTAATGAAAAATTAGAGTCGGATAAAGATGTTTATTGATGGAGCTTTCTACCTGATAGGTAAGGGGAGTTTGACACAGCAGAGTTGAACACTGAGTTTGGTTAAGTGATGCCATCTCGTGTTTCTATCTCAGTGTGCCCAGACGCTGCGGTAATCTGTTACATGTGTCTGCTTTGATGTCATTGTGGGAAATGCTTTCACGCATTCCTTGTTTGGTGGTACGTTTCACATGAGCCATGCCTGGGGAGAGTCACTTAGTTGGCAGGGCAAAAGGGAACAGACCTGGATGTCTCCATGGACCAAGCTCTAAGAAGTTGCTTCCCTCTTTGGGATTCCTGTTGCCCATGTGTTCATTATAGACAATGCCGCCTTTTCATCTGGTAATATGTCTGAAAGTGTGCTTCACAGACCTCATGTTTGAATTATATTATAAAAGTTTCTCTAGAAAGAGAGGATTCTCTCATCAAATCAATATTGGATACTTCAGGTTAAATAAATACAATAGTTTTCTTCACTGCAGGACTTTTAAGATCCTTAAATATGCTAAGATTCATTGTAAGTATATAAAAAGAGGATTATTTTGCAATGATTTTTAAAAATCATTTTGATTAGAGAATGCTTCCCCCCCCCCCCCAGGGAATACTAGATTTGCACCTGGTGATGCAGCAAATGCTGCCCTGGGGAATTTATGCAATTTGTGTTACATTACTTTGGGTTTTGGAGAAAAGTGGTAGGTAAATTCATGGGTTATTATTGTTGTTATTATTATTATGATGATGATGTACTTTTCTTTGATATGCTATTTCAAACATACCAGCTCCACTAAAATTTACATTACCTTAGAAGCCTGAATAGTAAGTTCAGTTTCCAGCAAGAGAATATGACAGTGATAAGGTGTTGGAGAAAAAAATATATATAGGGAGAAAATGTTGAAAGAAATAAAAATCAGGTGCGTCTGGGTGGCTCAGTCAGGTAGGCATCTACTTTTGGCTCAGGTCATGACCTCGGGGTCCTGGGATCAAGCCCTGAGTCGGGCTCCCTGTTCTGCTTGTCCCTCTGCCCCTCCTCCTGCTCCTTTTCGCTCTCTCTTGCTCTCTCTCTCCCTCTCAAATAAATAAAATCTTAAAAAAAAAAAAAAGAAAAAGAAAAGAGATAAAAATCAACAAAAAAATGAATCTGTCATCACTGATTTGTCTCACTTCCAGGCTCAAGAACCCTAGTTCCCTTCTTCTTGCTGGAGAGCTAAGCTTTGTTTCAGACTAACCACCTCTCAAGAAATTTCACACAACTGTCTCATTCTTGGCCCCTTTAGCAGCACATCCTTCCTCTGTTCTCAACTGAAACTCCATTGCCAATCCCTTAGTGACATTTCTGAGCATACTCTTTTTTTCCTTGCTCCATTTTTCTTTGCCCACAACCCCAGCCACTCAACAGCCCTGGAAAAGTCCCGTCATTCTGTTTTCTGTTACTGACTCCAGGCCGCCATGTTTTTGTAAGGAAGAACTCTCAGAGCCATGTGAGTAACGTTCCTAAACATATGTGTTTTTTTGCTTCAGCTGACCTCTCATCTACTTGTCAGCATGCCAATGTGACTTCTTTCCCAACCCCCCACAGCCCATTCTCTCAGCACAAAAAAATAAAGTCACTCATGGGTTATATCATCAACTTCATTCTCCTCCAATTCTAGACACACCTGCTGCATCATCTCTCTTTCCCTCCTTTCTTCCTCAGAAGGTCAGGGAAAGCCTGAACCTCCCCCTCCTAAAATAACAACAATAGCTGATTTATTTAATCCCCATGACAACCCCATTAAGTAGGTACTGTCATTATGCCCATTTTATAGATGAAGATACTGAGGTACACAGAGGTTAAATAATTTGCAAGAGTCTCACAGTTAATAAATGTCATACCTGAGTTTTAACCTGGTAGTCTGGTTCCAGAATCCTGGCAATCTATTTTTTGTTTGTTCCTATCAGCTTAAAAAAAAAAAAGACATACAGCTTTATAGAGCTATGATTCACATATCATAAAATTTTCCCTTTTAAAATGAACAGTTTAGTACATTCTAGTATAATTACAGAATTGTGCAACCAACACCACTATCTAATTCCAAAATATTTTCATCACTCCAAAAGAGATCTTGTACTCATTAGCAGTCATTCCCCCATTGCCTCCTGTCCCTAGTCCCTGCTAATCTACTTTCTGCCTCTGGGTTTGCCTGTTCTGGACATTTCGTATAAATGGTGTCATGCCGTCTGTGGTTGTTTAGGACGGCTTCTTTCACTTAGCAGAACATCTTCAAGGTTCAGTTATGTTGCAGCATGTTATCAGGATTCTGGTCCCCTTTTTATTGTTAAATAATATTTCATTGTATGAATTTACCGCATTTTGTGTTTCCATCCATCAGTTTGATGGATGTTTGGATGTGCTGCTATGATTATTCATGTCCAAGTTTTTGTGTGTAGCTACATTTTCATTTCTCATAGGTATATGCTTAGGAGTGGAGTAACATTTTTAAGAACTGTTGAATTGTTTTCCAAAGCAGCTGCACCATTTTATAAGCCTACCAAGGATGCATAAGGGTTCCATGTTTCTGCATCCTTAACAACGCTTGTCTTTTTTTTATCATAGATGTCCTAGTGTATGTGAAGTGGTGTCTCATTGTGGTTTTGATTTGTAATTTCCTGATTACTAATGATGTTGAGCATTTTTTTCTATGCTCACTGGCCATTTGTGTATCATCTCGGAAGATATATGTATCAAAATCTTTGGCCGTTTTTAAATGGGATTATTTGTCTTTTTATTATAGAGTTTTAAGGGGTTTTGATATATTCTGGATACAAATCCCTCATTGGGTATATGATTTACCTTTTTTTTTTCTCATTCTATGAGTTATCTTTTTGCTTTCTTGATAGAATCCTGGGAAGAACAGAAGTTTTTCATTTTGATGAAGACCAATTTATCTTTTTTTTTTCTTTTGTTGCTTGTGTTTTGGGTTTTTTATCTAAGAAATTGTTATCTAACCCAGGGTCATGAAGATTTATTCCTCTATTTTCTTCTAAGATTTTTTTTTAAATAGTTTTAGGTCTTACATCAGTCTCACATTTAGATCTCTGATTAATTTTGAGTTAATTTTTATATATGGTATAAGGAAAGTGGTCCAGCTTCATTCTTTTGCATATGAATATCAGCCTGAAGGAGTACCTTTATTAGTATTTCTTGCAGCACAGGTCTGCTAGTGACAAATTCTCTCAATATTTGTTTATCTGGGAATATCTTAATTTCTTCTTTGGTTTTGAAGGATAGTTTTAATGGAGTCATGGTTGATAGTCTTTCCCCCTCCCGACCCTACCCCCAGTAATTTGAATATGCCATCCAACTGCTTTCTGGCCTCTATGGGGTTTTATTTATTTATTTTTTTTAATTTAAATTCAATTTATTAACATATAGTATATTATTAGTTTCAGAGGTAGCATTCAGTGATTCATCAGTTGTATACAACAGCCAGTGCTCATTACATCACATGCCCTCCTTAATGTCCATCACCCAGTTACCGCACCCCCCATCCCCCTCCCCTCCAGCAACTCTGTTTCCTAGAGTTAAGCTGCTCTTATGGTTTGTCTCTGTCTCTGATTTCGTCTTGTGTTTTTTTTTTTTCTCTCCCTTCCTGTATGCTCCTCTGTGTTGTTTCTTAAATTCCACAGTGAGTGAAATCATATAATAATTGTCTTTCTCTGATTGACTTCTTTCATTTAGCATAATACCCTCTAGTTCCACCCATGGCCTCTGTGGTTTTTGATGAGAAATCTGTGCTCGTTGTTACTGAGAATTCCTCATATTTGAGAAGTCACTTTTGTCAGGCTGCTTTTAAGTTTCTCTTCTTGTGTTTGACTTTTTACAATTTATGTTGTGCCTAGAAGGAGATACTTTTGAATTTATCCTACGTGATGTTTTTCAGCTTCTTGGATGTGTACATGCATGTTTGTCACATTTGGGTACTTTTTAATTATCATTTCTTCACATTTTCTTTCTGTGCATTTCTTTTTCACCTCTCCTTCTGGGATTTCTCTTATGTATATGTTGGTACACTTGATGGTGTCCTATAAGTCTCTGAGGCTTTGTTCATTTTTCTACATTCTTCTTCCTTTGTATTCCTCAGACTAGATCATCTTTAGTTTATCTTCAAGCTTGCTGATTGTTTCTTCTGGTAGTTCACAAATCTCTAGTGAAATAAAATTTTTATTTCAGTTATTATGCTTTTCAACTCAAGAATTTCAGTTTGGGCATTTCGTTTCTTTTCTGTTTGTTTTTTAGAGGGGGGAAGTGGCAGAGGGAGAGGGGGAGAGAGAATCTCAAGCAGGTTCCACACCCAGTGCACATAGGGCTCAATCTCACAACCCTAAGATCATGACCCAAGCCAAAATCGGGAGTCGGATGCCACCCAGGTGCCCCCTTTTCAGTTGTTTTTACATTTTTTGTCTTTTTATTGGTATCTTCTACTTAGTCGTTGTTCACATACTTTCCTCTAGTACTTGAGGCATGTTTTCCTTTAACTCTTTGAACATATTTATAATAATTTAAAGTCTTGTTCAGTAAATCTAATATTTGGCTTTCTTCAGGATCAATTTATACTGATTGCTCGCTTTCCTATGTATGGGCTATAGTTTTCTGGTCTCATAATTAGAAATGATATCTGAACATTTGAAATAATATTGTTAAAACTCTGGAAATTATACCTTCTCCCACCCGCAGAGGGTTTGTTGTGGTACTGTTCTTGTCTGTTCAGTGACTTCCCTGAATGAATCCTATAGTGTCTGTATTCTGTGTCATATATGTCCACTAAGATTTTTACAGAGTTACCTTAGTGGCCACCTAGCAATTGGGCAGAGATATTCTTAAATACCTAAGGCATGTAAGTCTCCTCTCCACCAGAATGCTTGCTGTGTGTGTGTTGATGTATACATTCAGCATGCAGGCAGCTCCCAGCTCGGCATTCGCTTCCACTGCCCATTTGTCAGAACATTGAGGTCAGCTAGAGGTAAGAGAGCCCCCATGAGTCTTTCATGGACATGTGCACAGCCCTTCACATGCCTACTTTTTATTTTTATTTTTTTATTTTTTTTATTTATTTTTTGTTTTTAAAGGTTTTATTTATTTATTCGACAGAGACACAGACAGCCAGCGAGAGAGGGAACACAAGCAGGGGGAGTGGGAGAGGAAGAAGCAGGCTCATAGTGTAGGAGCCTGATGTGGGGCTCGATCCCACAATGCCGGGATCACGCCCTGAGCCGAAGGCAGACGCCCAACCGCTGTGCCACCCAGGCACCCCACATGCCTACTTTTTAAAGTCCCAAGAGTATGTTAGAGCTTTTCTAAGTCCTCCCTTTTCATCTCATTCTCTAAATTTTCTTTTTAAGACTTTTGGCCAGCCTCTTATTTCCCCCACATGGTATTACTTTCTCAGGCAACTGCAGTGTTAAACAATTGCTGCTAAATGTTTTCAACAAACATCTGGGGATAGGGCTTTTGCCACAGAGCCAAATCTGATTGAAGTCAACTGAACACAAGCCCTATAAATGGGGCTTTCAAAGGAAACTCCCAGACTGGTCAATTAGTGACAAGTCTCCATGGATGGGACTCTGTTGGGGCTGGATTGGGGGGGGTGGGAGCTGTCCAACCACATTCTGCCATCCCTCTAGTGACTGCCAGATTACTTTTTTTACAGTTACCATTATTGTAAGACTGTTGGTTTTAAGGAATGCTGCAAAAATGAGAAGAAGAGGATGGGGATAGTATCAGCTAAAATGCTACAGAGCTTGCTGTTCTCATCAAAATTATGCTGTTTTTCTCAAATTAATGCCCTTTTGGTTGTTGCAAGCCTTTAAGTTCCAGAGCCCTGAAAAAGTTTAGTTTGACAATTTTTGCCAGTATTCTTGTTGCTTTTATGGAGGAATGGATTTTTAGAGGCCCTTACTCTGTCGTTCTGGAATTTCTTCTCTAGGCAATCCGGTTTTAATTTATGAACACAAATTTTTAAAAATCCTTAATAAGTACTCTGAGGACCTAATTATGAATGAAAGTGGAGGTCTCTAGGATTTTAAGTCATTTGTGTAGAAGAACTCAAGAAGTGTTTAAATTTTTTTTTCCTTCTAGGTGTTCAAGACATTTGTAGCCGGTATATGCTACAAATGATTTAAGAACTCAGAACTCACTTTTCTGTAAATTAAATTTTCATGACCGGATAGTGTTACTTTTGTATGGCTGTGTCCTAATTTTTTACTAATGAACATTTAGGTATTTTCCCCGAGCTTTCACTGCTACAAATAGTGGCATAAAGCATATTATTGGGCACATGTCTATGAGTTTCATTTGGTCAGATAAATCCACTGAACTGGACTTGGTAGTTCAAAAAGCTTAAAATCTTGATAGCTAGGCTAACAGATTCATTTTTTTAAATCTTTAGAGTTTATATTTTCCTTCTCATGCTATTGTTGGGAGTATTTTTCTTTATGGGTCATTCTTTGGCCTTTATTTTAAACAGCCCTAAATATGTACAGAATATCTGAGATATTGGGAAAAAAGGTAAACTAATTTTAAACTCTTAATTATTTTTTCAAATACATTTTTCTGTACCCTCCTAACATCTTTTAAGATGAAATACATCTAAATTTATTTATTAATTTTAAAGATTCTATTTATTTATTTGGCAGAGGGATAGAACACAAACAGGGGGAGCAGCAGGCAGAGGGAGAAGGAGAAGCAGGCTCCTCCCCACTGGGCAGGGAGCCCAATGTGGGGCTCGATCCCAGGACCCTGGATTCATGACCTGAGCTGAAGGCAGATGCTTAACTGACTGAGCTACCCAGGTGCCCCTGAATACATCTAAATTTAAGGCACTGGGGCCTATTGTTAATCTGAAAAGTAGATAGTGAATACACTATTTCTCATAAGGTATCCAAAGTTTGAACATCCTATAGATTAGCAAGTAGATATTTTATTTTATCTTGACTCATAACATTTGTACCTGATACCAACTGGAATACCAACTGGCTAAAATCCTACTTGATATCTGAAATCCTTTTTCATTTGCACCTTTTGAATATTTTTCTCTTTCAAGTGAGTTGTAGTGGGATGACTCCCCTTTCTGGATTTGCTACCCAAAGGACTCAGTATCTTAAGTTATAACATAGATGTTCCTCTAGCTGAGTTAGATTAGAACATGATTGAAAGTAACACAGGACAAGGAGAACCTAGCTGTTTATAACACTTTTTATTAAAGGTACCTTGAGTTGGATCTATCCTTTTTCATGTCATAAAGGGAAAACAAAAATAATCTCTTATTGACATTCTTTCTCCCCTTTACCTTAATGTTTATTTGGCTGCCTTTTGATATTTTATTATTCATCCTACCTTCTGATGAGCAAAGCAGTAAAATGTGTTTTAGGCAGACCATGGTGAGGTATTAATTGCCTCATTAGGAGAAAGCTGGTTCTCATGCCAGTACCCTCTGGCACTAGGTTTCAGGAAATAAAAGTGGCCCTTTGCTAATTCTCAGTTAAGTTATAGGCCAAATCGCATTACAACAAATCCCAGCACAACAGAATCTTTATATGACAACAGATTTCCAAACCTCCGCCAAACAATGGCCTGCTCGTTGCAGGCAACAAAATCCTGGGCCTGCATATGCATTAGGAATTTTTTTCATAATGGAATTTAACCTGTGGTTATGTTTGGAATTAGAATTATGTTTTGGGAATAGTGATTCTGCACACGAATGCAAGGCCTCATTTGCCTTTTTGTGAAATATGCTATCAGTGAACCGGAGCAACCCTATAATAATGTGGTGAGTTCTCCTAAGTATACAGGAGATTAGTAAAAGCCAATCTTCACAAAGTGATCCGCATCAGGCTCCTAGACCGCGTGGCGGCTGCCAATCTCTGCCCCATCACGCTGTCCCTGGCACTTAAGTTTCGTGCAGGTAATACCTATTGAATGGAGAAGAGACCAGGAACAACTTTGAGTTGTATTTCCATAGCCTCTGAGTGAAAAAGGTCCACAGGGGGAATTAAGCTTTCCAGGGAGGCTGGACTTCAACTGCACTGCAAACAAGTCCAGTCTCTTATTAGTCTACTGGCCAAGGTGCTGATAGCAGCCCAGCGCCCGCCAGCCAGCTCCCGAGGTGCGGAGCGGACAAAGGAGCAGCACTGTTGTCATGAGCTAAGGAGCTGGTTCTTGGGAACCTGATCCAGGGACCCTTTGCAGAACGGTTTCACGTCTACAGACGGCCTTGGGGGAAGGCGTGGGGGTCTGTAGAAGGCAGAACTGAATCTCTTCTTCCGGGAGCGGAAGAACTCCATTGTGGCCGCCGCTGTCATCTGTGCTGAGATCAGAGCATATCACCCTGTCTCTTGAGCTGTTGTACAGAAATAAAAACACCACTATAGTACAAGTATTAACCATAATAGTGATAACAACTTCCTGTATTTTTTATGTCCCAGACACTGTTGGAAGGCTTTATGTACTGACATGCTTTATGAGTAAGGGTGCTGTGAAGATAGGTACTCTCTTCCCCACTTGATGAGTAAAGTAAGGTAGAGATCTCACAGCTATTAAGTGACAGAGCTGGAATTTGAACCCAGGCAATTTAACTCCTTAATTGATGCACTTCACCACTTTGTTTCAGTGCCTCTCATCTGTGAAACCTCTGTATTTTCAAACCGTCTCTCTCTGTTTAGTGACTGATGACGCAGGTGTATTCAACGAACATCCATTCAGCACCTGCCACGCGCCAGGTACTGGGATTAGAAAGGTGAACAAAAGTAGACAAGGTGCCTGCCCTCTTTTGTGATCAGTGGCCATGCAGATAAATGCTAGAAAAGAATGAAACTTGGTTCCACCATGACCTTTGAGGAAGGTACCTGCTCCAGGCCAGGAAGAAGCAACAGTGAGGCTGAGATCTACAGAAAGGATGGGCAAAGGGAGGAGGAAATGCTGTTCCACACATGGAATAGCATATGCGAAAGCCAGAGGGCATGTGGGTTCATGGCCTTTTCTAGGAACCACAGCCCCAGTAGTAAGAGGAGGAGGCTGCCGAGGTTGGCCAAGGCAGGCCTCCGAGGGCCCCGTAAAACGTGTTAAGACTTACCTAACAAGTAATGGAAAGCCACTGAAGAGCCTTCAGTAGGAGGGTGGAATGAATAGATTTGGATTTTGAAAATGTGTCTTCTGTGTCTCAGAACAGATGGGAGGGTCACCAGAGAGGGCAGTGGGACGGCAGTAAGGAGGCTCGTCCTGTAGTCCACACAAGAGAGGAGGCAGCTTGGTTGGGCTAGGGTGGCGACAGTGAAGATGAGGAGGATAGACAGATCAGAGAAATAGCTGAGAGATAAAATCCATTTGTCATGGATGAAATACAGAGGATTAAAGGTGACTCCAGCTATCATGGAAACCAAATATCTGAACAAAATGACACAAAGAAGATTTAGACTCAGATTTCGTTCTGGGCCCCCTAGATCATCTGACCAACACTAACGATGTCCTTAGCTATATCACTGGAGAAAGACACTCTGCAGTGATTTCAGTACTTATTAAGCACCTACTGTGTGCCAGGCCCTGCATCAGGCAGTAGGTAAACAATGAGGTGGGCAGAAACTCTGTCCTCAGGGGGTTTGATAGCAATAGTTCTCAACCAAGAGCAATTTTGCTCCATTTGGTGGAGTTTGCTATTGGCATTGGGTGGGCAGAGGCCAGGGAGGCTTTTAAACATCCTACAACTCCTGGGATAGGCCCCACAGTAAAGAACTCTGTGGCCCCAAGGGTCCACATATGGCAGAGGTTGAGAACTCTGGTTCGTACTTCAGATGGGAAGACAGAAGACCCAGCAGTACAGTTAATAATATGGTGTGAGGAGGTCAAGATCAGGGCACTATGGCAGTACCGGGCATGAAACCCAGCCTTATTTGCGCGAGGAAGAGATAGCAGAGGTGTCTGCTTCTAGCAAAGGTTGGAGAAGGCACTGTCAACGTACTAGAATGGTCCTTGAGTTCCGTTTAATTCAGATTAATTTAAAGTATTAGTTGAACCCCTGGGTTCTGGTGTCCACAGGTTCAGATCCACGGGCTTCCTCTACTAGCGACCTTTGACCTCACTGTGCCTTGGTGTCTTCATCTCAATATTTGCCTCTCCCTTCATAACCTGTGGTGAGATTATGGGAGACAGTCTCTGTGAAGGCTTACCGCACAGTATCTTGTAAACAGTAAATCACTCAGTAACTGCCCGTAATAAACACTTTTTCTCTCAGTTGCCTCATTATGTCATTTTTTTAGTTTCTCTACATTTTCTAGAACGAGCAGAGGACATAAGACTGCTCGGCTCCAGCACCTTCCCCAGACCAGCTCCTAAACTCTTTTCCTGAGTTTTCCCGCTGAGTGCAAGCAGCCTCTTTCTGCTTGTGACAGGAAGCATGACAGAGAAGAAGATAATGCAGTAACTGGTCATTTTAACAGTAGTTTTCAGATTTTTGTGGGAACATCTGATGGAAAAGTTGAGCCCTTGAAATGGGACGCTCAGCCTTTGCTCCCAGTTGAGCAGTCGGGGCGGTGCTCCCGAATGCAAGACTGAGCACGTCGGCAGAGCGTAACCGTCAGCCATGGAACTGCCGTCCAGCACACTGACTCATCATGTCATAATTGGCTCAGAAGTTCTTCAGAATTTGAGGGCATCCTAGTCTGTTAATGTGCTAAAGCCAGTTGCATCCATGCAGTTGCGTTTATTGAAAAGTAAGACCAATTGTTTGTTAACTCCCCAAGGAACTTAACAATACACTCACACCCTTTTGATGTCCTTGTACCAAAGGGAAAAAGCATTTGGGGAAATTGCCCACTGGCCTTGTGAACCCTGGGCCCCCTGTGAGGAGATGTTAAAATTGAGACATGATCATCTGACCTTGAGAAAAAGGGAGCAATTGATGAGGTTGGAAGATGGTCTTACTGGGAACTTGCTGCTTGGTAGCAATGGGTGAAGTCAGACTGGGTGGGGACTCTACCTCCCAGGATGGGAAATGTGTTCCGTTGTCTTCCAGCAGATGAGAGAATGGATCCATCCAAATGGGATAGCCGCTATACTCTGCACCGTGGGTTGGCAAGCTGTGGCCCCCAGGCCAAATCTGGCCCATGACCTTTTTTTGGTAAATAAAGAATTTTGGAACACAGCCATGCTTAGTCATTTGCATATTGCCTCTGGCTGCTTTCATGGCAAAGCTGAGTGATTGCAACAGAGAACATGAGACACACAAAGCTCAAATTGCTTTCTATCTGGCCTTTTACAGAAAAAGTTTGCTGGCCCTGCTCTAGAAGAGTGCTTCTCAAATGCTAATGGGCCTAAGAATCACCCACAGGTTCTGATTCGGTAGGTCTGAGAATCTGCATTTCCAACAAGCTCCCAGGTGTTGTCAATTCTCCTGGTCCCTAATGAGTAGCAAGGTTCTAGAAACTCACTGGCTTCATGAGATGTTGTTCCTATTGGAGGCAGAATGCTCGGTGGTTAAGAAGAGCATGGGGTTTGCATCCCATTTTTAGCATTTATTACCTTGTCATCTTGGTAAAATAGATAATGTCCCCAAGCTTTGGATTGCTGTTCTATAAAACAGAGAGGTAGTCTTTATGAAGAGCTTAGCCAGGGCCTGGCCTACAGTGTGGATTCAGTGCTTATTAGCTGCTGATACATGGGCAGACCCTGAGACATGTCACATTACCACATGAGGGTCAGGCACAGTCCATCCCTGCTGTGGCCTTCAAATCAGCCCTTGGAGTCACCTTAGTGACAGGGGTCTGTGTGAGTTGTTTGGAGTCACTGGAGGATAGTTGTTTGTTTCTGTTTTTGTTTTTGTTTTTGTTTTTTTTAAAGATTTTATTTATTTATTTGACAGAGATAGAAACAGCCAGCGAGAGAGGGAACACAAGCAGGGGGAGTGGGAGAGGAAGAAGCAGGCTCACAGCAGAGGAGCCCGATGTGGGGCTCGATCCCATAACGCCGGGATCACGCCCTGAGCCAAAGGCAGACGCCCAACCGCTGTGCCACCCAGGCGCCCCCTCTGTTTTTGTTTTTTTAAGGGAAGATTATTTCAAGATTGCTTTGGTTTTAAAACAAATTCAGGGGCGTCTGGGTGGCTCAGTCGTTAAGCATCTGCCTTTGGCTCAGGGCGTGATCCCAGGTTCCTGGGATCGAGCCCCACATCAGGCTCCTCCGCTGGGAGCCTGCTTCTTCCTCTCCCACTCCCCCTGCTTGTGTTCCCTCTCTCACTGGCTGTCTCTTTCTGTCAAATAAATAAATAAAATCTTAAAAAAAAAAACTTAAATTCAAGTAATTAAAAAACCTAATTCTTTAAGTTTTGCATTCAGTTCTTCCTATTTTATAATGGTTATAATCTTTGGTCCCCATTTATGAGTTTAAATAATTAAATTCTTTACATTTTAATATGAGTTTGTGAATGTAAAATATCTGAGTTTTAAGTCCTCTGACTTGGCCCTCTCGTTTCCCAAGAAAACACCCTTTTACTAATTATTGCAATTCTCGTCAATTAAACTTATAACTATGGTGAACATTAAGTTGCCTGAAGTCTCCTAAAACTGTATATAAATTTCGTAAGGTTTTAGTTTAAAATCATAAGTCTATAACAATTAAACTTTTTAAATTGGAATTACAGAAACAAACTGGTTATATGAATAGGGCAAATGCTCTTAATGTTAAAATGCTTAAAGTACCAAATATGTACAGAGTTCATAATGCAAACCGTATGAAGATTATAGGTTTGGTTCTTTTAAATGTTTCCCTATGTCATTATAAATCTTAGCAGGGTTAAAAGATGCTTACCCACCAAGGCAGCATTTGTCATCCTAAGCAATTTAGAGGGATACCACATCAGCCACCTTGAAATTGCATGATGATGGGAAATTTCAGGTGGGATATGGATTCGTTTCTTGTCTTTAATGCTTTTGGGAGACCCTGAACCCTGCTAATAATCCTTATGTCGTTGACTTCGTAAATTAATAAAGCGAACGGTCAAGTAGTCTGTGACCTTTAAATGCAAGTTAGAGGTTAAAAAGCATAGAACACTCTGAAGCTGCTCCAAGCTTACCACTTGGATGTTGCGGGTTTTTTTGTCTCTTAAGGAATGGGAATATCTTCCCAGCTAACCTGAGTGACTTTTGAACTTGTTGGAAAATGGCATGTTTTAAAAAAACATCCTGTCGGGGCTATAAATTTTCTACGTATTAGAAAGGGAAACCTGTTTAATTTTGGATATCTTTACTGACATGTAATGACAACTTCTAAGGTCATTCTGCTAGTCGGGTTGGCCCAGGTCGGTAAACTCCTTCAGTATTGAAAACAATGAGAATAATTAAATATTATTCATGTGGTGTCTTTTGGCAGTTCAATTATAGGGGGAAAGTATTCCATTTATGAGTGGTTAAGACTGTCTAGATTGTGTAGTCCAACCTTTTTATTTTAAGGAAAAGAAAAGAGAGATGATCAAGGGAAGGTTCAAGTTCAGACTAAGCCAGAGAAGGCCTAAGATATGCCTAGCTGTGTGCCAGATAGATTAGATGGTTGAGCCTTGCTTGGGAGACCAATGCTATGCATAGCTGCCCTCTTTCATAACTGAATGTTTCTTAGAAGCTTATCATAATTGGTATGAGAGCAATGACTCCAGATGATTAATTTCTGCCTGCGTTTCATTATTTGAAAATGTGAGTAGGTCTTGGATTGTATTACGATAATTCATTTGAAAGGCGTTCATTTGAAAGATAGTATTATTCCACTTTTGGTCATTTGATACATGGCTGCACTGGGTACCTAATTTAGATGTTTCCACCAGAACAAGCTTTTTGGATTGAATTGAACTTCAGGTACACACTACAATGTTTATTTTATTTTATTTTGTTTTATGGTTGTTAAAAAAGTTCACTTAATAGTGTATAATTTTATGAGCTAAATCTTTGTAGGAATGGAGTACTCTGATCCTATCTTGCCAGTCTGTCCACCCAAGGAGGGCCATTCTCCGCAACCTAAAGATAAGCAGAGTTTTGTGTGGATTTCACACCTAACCATGTCAGCCTTCTCTACTATATATGGGTTTATTTTGTACTTGAGGGTAAAAGAACATTTTTGGCCATTTATGCTTGGGGACCCCAGAAGTTAAACCTGTCAATGGTGTTGTAGGTATTAAATATGATCCTATTCCCTTGAAAGAAATTAAGTTAAACCATCTCCCTTCTGCTCATGGTTAGGATTAACACTGCTGTGGTTAAGCCAAACGTTCATCCACAATGGACAGTTTTGAGCAGTGAAAGATTCTTCAAATGATACATGCGGAGTTGATAGCTGTCCCATTTATTACCCATGTTGTAAATTTTTGTAGCATAACAAACACACATGGCTTTCTTCTTTTATCAGGAACCCATCCCTCTCGCATTTGAATTGCTGTTAAAGGACACACTCCTGTCCAGAGCTCTTTCTTGGGCCCCGTTGTCCTAGCTGCTCTTATTGTTACTGAAGCACATGAGAGTCAAATCAACCTGTAAGATTTTCATAAACGCTCTTGATGCGGTCATTGCTGCCCGGAATACCTGAATGTGCTATAGTTCTGGCAGCTTTGAGAAACTATTGAAGGGCTGTTGAAAAAAGAAGAGAGGTAATTTTTAGTGAATCTTGAAAAATGCCAATCTCTTCATTTTTACTTGAGTTCAAAATTCAAGCTCCCAAGTTCGCATTTGCGACTTGAAAAGCACAGTGCTGATGATTAGGATCTGATACTAGTTCTTATGTCCCAGACTAGGAAAGTTGTCCTAATTAGCTAGAGTCTTTTAAAATCCTACCTGGTCTGCTTGCTCCTAGTGCTCTTCTCAATGCTAAGTGTGAGGATGTGATGCCAGTCAATGCATCAGTGCTTCCCTTAAATGCAGTCATAGAGAATCTGCAGTCCTCCGAGTGAGTTCCCATTTTGAGTTCAACTTCCTTAAGGGCAGTAACTGTTTCCTAGCTCAGTTTTAGCCACCTGTTTAGTCTCTTTTCATTCAATGACTCGATAAATATTTGTGTGCCTTCTTATACCAGACACCACGTGCTTCTGGGATTACAGTTGTGGATAAACCTGGGCCCCACTAGCTAGTGCTTCTCTATTCTAGAGTGGAAGACCAACATAGAAAAGATAATCCTATGATCAATTAGTCACAGTTTGTGATGAGCGCAGACCACCGTATATTGCATGTTATACAATGACATTCACCCATAGGCCACATGATTAAGAATTGTTGCTGTGAATTGGGTCCACTTAGTTCGACTTAGGTTGCCTTGCAGTGTTGGGTACTGTGTTTTTAAAGCAGTTTCTTATGCATTTGTTTTTTATGCTGTAGTCCATTATCTGGAAAGCTTTAAAAATTGGGATTTGAATACTATAAGCAAACAAACAGAAAAGCTGGGTTATGTTAATAATATTCCCTAACTATGTATATATCAATAGGATATGGATTCTTTCAGTAACTTTTGATTATTATCACAAAATTAATATATGAGTGGCATGATCACGTGTGTGCATTAATATGCATCTGCTGTAAGCTCCATTTTTCCCCCTTGGGTTGCTATAAGCATTTATTATTTATCAGTGATTTTTCTGAAAAAAATTTGCTCTGTATCTTCTCATGGGTTCTATGAAAATGTGAAGTTTTGGTCAAACAATTCCACCGTGGCGGGTAAAGATAGGTTCAAATGCAAGAAAGTCTTATAAAAATGACCCTGGTAGAGAAAAGTAATGGTGAACAAGATGCATGGTGGCAGTCACAAACAGGAAAGACTTACCCGATTTTATTTTTTTACAAGCCTAATTCCAGTCCAATGCAGTAATAGTAGATTTTTCTCATCATGAGAAATGACAGACCCATCACGCATTGGAAGCACCAGAGACTAAGTGATTTCTGGTATACTTTTCATCAACTGATACTAAAATTTTCAGTCCATTTCACTCTGTCTGTTAATATGTGGATGGCAGGGATGTCTCATGAGGGCTTTTGGCAATTGTAGACGCCTGAGCCACGGAAGTGGAATGCTTCTCTCTCATCCAAACACAGAGACATCATTCAAATGTAAAAATAGCCAAGTTGCCCGTGTGCAGATCAGTATGCCACAGTGAAAAGACATGGGTATGTCCGCTCGTACCCACTCCTGCATGTGCAGCCCTGCATATTCTCTCCAGGTGGAGCCCCTCCCCCACATCTGGCCAATGCTCGAGTTCGAGAAGTGTTTCCAGATGCGTTCACGGGCTGACATCTTAAAGGATGAGAGTGGGTTCTTTGGATCCTCAGCCAGTTTAGCTTCCTGGGCTGCACCCCAGACTGGCACCTGATGCCCGAGGCCATGCAGTCTTACTGTCCATGCTTGGCCTTCCATAAATGCCCTGTTATTTCCGTAATGTGGTATGCCGAAATGCCACCTTAGAGCAGTTCAGATACTTGCCAAGTCAGATGAATTTGGCAGCAGAATGCTGTGCTGTTTCCATAAAAGGCTGTTGGTCCTTCCTTATTATAAATGAATGGTGCCAGTTCCTGCCAGGTGTGCAGGCAGCTCCTGGAAGAACGCTGGGTGGTTGGGTGGGTTGTTAACACTTTCAAGCTGCTGGATACCTAGGAGGGAAGGAAGGCGTGTGGAACAGTCAGAGAAGGTAAGAACTCCTGTGGGAGCAAGGCCACTGTGGAAAACCAGAAACTGCAGGCGTCCAGCTGCCTCCAGTTGACTGTTGCCTTGAGGAAATGGAGAGCCCACTTTTTCTGATGTCAGTTTCTTAGAAGAAGCTGGAAATCCTGCTTTTTATATAATCTCTCCTGATTTTTATAAGTTTTCAACTAATGGAGACTTTTTGGAACACTCCGGAAGCCAAGCACAACAATCTGTTGGCCAGTGGCCCTTTTGTGCAAGGGCCTGGCTACTCCAAGTGTGGTCCCTGGACCAGCAGCCTCAGCATCTCCCGGGAACTGATTAGAAATACATAATCGCAGCTCCACCCTGGACCTACTGAGTCAGAATCTTGCCCTTGAACGAGATCGCAGGTGATTCAGATACACATTAAAATTGGAGAATATTGTGCTGGTGACCTGGTTCAAGTCATCACTCCCTCAATGCAAGAAACAGCTTTCAAATAATTGGCTAGAAATTAAATATTTTAAACAGAATTCTGTTTTAAAAGCCCAAAGACAACCTCATCCTTGAGGTATTAACTTGAATATAACTTGTCTGGTAAGGCCTCCTCCCTAAAACTAGGTTAGGTATCCTTGTCCTGTGACTCCAGGCCACCATGTTCTTACATTTGCCTTTTGACATGAGGTCCCCATGAGGGCAGGGGTCATGTCTTGCTCCCTTTATATTTCCAGCACTTGTCACAGTGCCTGGCACAGAAGGATGTTCAATGAGTGAATGCAGTGAAATCTCATGATCTCAACTCAATTATTGAACATCGCATGGTACCTTACTTCCTATTTGAAAGGTCTAATTAGAATTGTTCAAGGAAGGACCCCAGCAGTGGCACAAACTTTTTTGTACCTGCAGTCTTCTTGTCCACTCCTTTGGGGTGTATCTTCCATCTCACTGTACCTCTTATTGGCACCTACATTCCTAGGACCTATCCCCCTAAAGGCCATAGAGTAGCTGTTCCATAAGGTTGTCTTGAATAGGTGAACTAGAAAAAGTGAAGGGTTCAGTACTGGCTTCTGCGTTAATAATGCTTGTCTTATTATCATCCCTTAATTACCCATTTAGATTATAGACTCATGGCTACATTATGGACTTAAAAAACTATAGATATATATAGTTCACTGTTCACTGTTGTGCATTAAATGGGGTTTTAGTGCCCTCAAAGATGTAGAGTGTGTTCCATTATGGAAATAATGGAACAGTGTCTTCATGTTTATCTTGTCCAGATAGAAGGGGCAGGAACATTTCCCTTTCCACATCTCAGTAGGTTGCCCTTAACAAAATCTGAAGTGAATTTTAACTATCCTGATCTCATATTCTTTATCCATACATTGTCTGGAATAGCATATCATGAAGAAGAAAGAAAACAGGCCAAAGCAGATACAAAGATAATATATCCTCTGTTAGTGTTCACTTTTTCTATATTCTTGACAAAGGTCATTTCATCAGGGCAAAAACCTTTTGATCCAAACAAAAATAGTTTAGGTTGAATTCTCAAAAAATGAAATTCAGACATTTTTGAATGTAACGGAAAGTGAATTGCTTTGCTACAATTATATCTCTTGAATAGAAATTGACTTCCCATGGTTCCCATCTACTTGCAATATATATTGACACTCTTACCTTCTAAAAGAATTCATTCCATTCAGTGACACGCTCTTATTCTGCATTTAAGATGGCCTCTCATTTTTGTACTTGTGCATTTACTGTTTTTTTGTTTGTTTTTGGGGGGTGGTGTGTATAGATGTGTGTCTGTGGTTTTCATGGTTTGTTTGAGGATTCCTGGACTCTCATCTGTTGTGGCCATGCTGAGAGCATGACTTCAATTCTAAAAGGTCTAGTAATGCCTTTCAGATAAGAATTGTATTTTAGACCAAAAAAACCCAGAAAATTGGCTTCCTGTATATGTGTCATAGAAGCTAACCTTTCTGTTGATTGTGTAAAGTGAAAGAATAATTGTCACTTTGAGAATTAAAGTACAAATATTGTAGGTACTTGATATCATGAACTGAGATTTTTATAAAATTTCTTTGAATGACAAGCCTATTAAATTATGCTCTTCAGTTTATAATCAGCTGATTTTTTTCCTTATTTTCAATTTTAAAGAACAATAACCTGGTAAGCCTTCGATAACTATGTTTGCATAATTAAAGGAAACGTATAAATGGATACCCATTAAATTATTAATAGTTTGTCACATTAACAAGGTGAAGTTGGAGGTGAGTGAGGTAAAGACTCACTTTTTAATTTATGTTTAAAAAGCTTTCATTGCTTTTGTGATTTAATTGACTGAAATAAAATGTATGAGGAATTGAAGTACATGACCTAAAAAATTAAATTAATAAATTCTGATGGAACCTTCTTATTTACTTTCTATTTTCAAATTCATTCTAAGAGCTCCATTGTATCAGTCAGATTTAAGAGTTTTTGAGTATATTTGACAGTGGTTTTAAGTGTACATCAAGTTATATTGTAGCCTTCAGAATTTTGGAATGGAATCTATTGTGTGGGTGACTGGGGGTGCTTTTTCATTGACGGCTTTCTGGATCCCAAATGTATTCCTTACGGAACAATAGTATTTTGTGATCTTGATTGTTGATATATTGTTTACCTTAAACAATGCTTCCCATAATGTATAGAAAAAAACATTTCTGTAAGAGAAAAATGAGGAGATTTAGGAATTAGTACTGTGTAGTTTTGAAGCAGGTATTTGGGACCAGACTGGTTTCAAAGTCAGGCTCCATCACATTCTAGCTGTGTGATCTTGGGCTCATTACCAGATCTCTCTGTGCTTTAATGTCTCCATCTGTGAAATAAAGACTAGTACTGCCCCCAAAAGGTTGTGATAGGGAGTAAATGAGTTTACTTATATAAAGCACTCTGAAGACTGCCTGATGTAATATAAATGTTGTATCAGTTAGCTCATGCTGCATAACAAAGCCCCCCCCCCACGTTTAGTAACTTAAAATAACACCCATTTATTATCTCTCATGATTCAGATCATGGGGGCCATTCCTCTGGTCTGGGTCAGTTTGGCTGGGGCTGGATCGGACTGTTTACTGAATGGCCTCCCTTCCATGTTTAATGTGGTTCTAGCTGGGACAATAGCAGCTGGTCTTGTTCACATGGTTGTGGCCATAGAGTTCTCAACAGCAGCAGAAGGGCAAAGGCCAAATGCACGAATTCTTTTCAAGCTTTTCCTTCTGTCACATTTGTTAACATGGCACTGGTCAGAGCAAGTCACACAGCCAAGCCCATACCCACAGTGGGAGAGAACTACTCAGGAGCGTAAGTACAGGTAGAGAAATTAGTCAGTCCATTTTTACAGACAATCTGCTTCAAGCACTATATAAGTATTAGCTGCTGCTTATTACTATTATTACTATTATTACTAATATTAACTCTCTAAACATAAAGCTGCTGAAAGTAGAGACATACTCCAGTAAAGCTCTTGAGTATGTCTTCAGTTAGTCATTAGCATTTGCCATTTCCAGATATTGTGGAAGCCTCAAAAATTAATACTTGCAACAAGAGAGTTTTTAAGAGGAGCTTATTCTGCAGGGCTGAAATTATTATTTTTGTTACAAACTGTAGCTGTCCCTACTGGTCTCCCTGGGAGCATTTTGCAGGTTATAAAATACAGCTATTACTATGGTAATCATATTGCAAGTATAAAATGGCTTTGACCTACTTGTTAAAATGCAGTGTGTATTAAAATAAAGACTGTGAGCTTAAAGCTAAATGAACTCAGAATAAAAACAGAATGGCAAGTCCAAAGTGCTTGAGAGATCTTCAAACGAAGGAAGGGCATTTGATGAAGAGGATGCATTTTTCCTCATTCTCTTCATTTTCCCCTCGTTGTGATGACCTCCGGGAAATGCCACTCATCTCTGAAAGCATTTCTGTCCTCTGACTTGCAGGCAAAATTTTTTTTTAAATAATAAGAGCTACCATTTGCACAGCGGCTTACTTCGCACCAGACATGTGCTGGGTCTTTGGATGATACACTCTTTCACTTTCTCACCGTGACACCTCTCTGAAGTAGGAGCCATTATTCTCTTGTTATAAATGAGGAAGTTGAGGCTCAGAGAAGAAAAGACTTACCCCAAAGCATGGGAATTCCTGCCCTCAGAGGCTTGGA
This sequence comes from Ailuropoda melanoleuca, assembly GCF_002007445.2. Lineage (NCBI taxonomy): Eukaryota > Metazoa > Chordata > Mammalia > Carnivora > Ursidae > Ailuropoda > Ailuropoda melanoleuca. The sequence continues at coordinate 30,950,675 of NC_048221.1, read as the reverse complement.
TCTAAAACTTGAAAGAAATGGGTTATAATTGTATCAGTCAATTTGTACATTGACGTATGCATTTTATTCAGGAAATAGTAATTGTGCATCAGACAGCATGCGGATTGCTGTGTTAGTCAACAGACAGGCCACTCGTGAGGGTCTTCTGAGGTCGAGGGAAGCTTCCCGGATGTCCGAAATGCCACCTGGAGGATGTGTAGGCGTGGCTCAGGAGAAAGGGCTGAACTGTGTTTCAGGTGCCGGGAGTAGGAAGAGCAAGAAACCAGAGGACATGCAAACAGGTCAGTTTAGCTACAGTTGAGAGATAATTTTGATAAAGTTGTTTTGTAAGTAAGGGTTACATCCTAGAGGTCTTTGTGAGTCTGGTTCCTTTATCCCAGGGCACTGGGGAGCTATAGAAGTGTTCTGAGCAGGGAATGCCATGATCAGATGGTTTGTTTAAATAGATCATTCCAGCCATGGCTTATAAAATGGGGCTGGGCTCTGCGGGGAGGAGAGGCAGGAATTCTAGCTGTGAGTCAGGAAGGAGACAATGGTGCCAGGATCAGGGCACAACAGCAGAAAAAGTGAAGAGAGTAGTGTGGAGGGGCATTTGGAGGCTGCTTGAATGGAGATGGCGGGAGAAGAGTTACAGGATGACATCTGCTCTCTGACTTAGGGGTCTGGGTGGATGGTCCCACTGAGGCAGAAAACTTAGAAGAGGGTGATGTATCTTTGGTGGACTCGGCGATTTTGTGCCTGTGGGACTTCCTGGTGGAGGTGCCCAGAAAGTGGGGAGGATGCATGAGACTGATCCTTACGAGAGCGCTCGTTTCTGGAAAGATCTGAGGTCCTGGGCACCCTCTAAGCTTGCATCTCCCTATCTTTCTCCTCCTTTGACTTACTTTGCCCCTTTAGTACTTCTCATCTTATTTGCTTATTGTCTTTCTCCACCACAATAGAATATAAGCTCCATGAGGGCAGGGAATGTATGTGTTTTGTTCACCGCCATATCCCCTGCACCTGGAACAGTGCCAGGCAGTAAACAGGCAGCCCCAGCCGACAGAGGGTGATAGCTGCCGCAAGAGAGAAGGGGAGTTCATCAGCTTACCTTCAGAGAATGTAGAAAAGAGCCCAGGACAGAGAAAAGGACTCCAGGAAAAGGCAGGACTGAGAAAGAGGAGCCTTCAAAGAAAACAGAAGATGCTTCCTCTCTTTGCTGCGAAGCTTGAATGGCCAAACATTGAGAACTTCCAAGTATTCAAAAAGAGTGGTTCTTGGGGGATGGGAGGGTTTCTGGAAACAGCAGGGTAGAGCTGAGTAGGTGATGTGTTTCCGTTTCTTTGTTCTTTTCTTGTTTTCTTTTTCCTTGCCTGTGTTAAAAAAAAAAAAAAAGCCAAATGCAAGCATGGCTGTAGGTGAGGAGTGGGAGGTGTCAGTACATTCAATTCAACGGGAGGCAGATGGACTGTATCTTGCAGGCCAACTGGGATCATTTGGTAGGCGCCTCTTCCCAAGAGAGTTGCGTTGAGAAGGATTCTGAGGCAGGTTCCGGGCCCAGCTGGAAAGAGTGCCATGGTCATTTAGTGGTATTTGCTCTGGAGACTGTCCTCAGGTGGCAACATAGCTGACATTCACCACCCTCATCTAGAATCTGTTACTGCGAGTAATAATTTTCCTGAAATACTTCCATTCTATCTCCCACAATATGCATTTCCCAGATATGAATCCTGCCTTCCTCAGTCCCTGGTACTCTGCCTGGTGACTTGTGGTCCTCTGGTCTCATTAGCATAACTCACTAAGGGAGTTGAATGAGGCCGGAGTGAAGCTTGACTTTTTATAGCCTAATAATTTTTGCGCCACCCTGGAAAGCTGTGACTCCATAACTTATAAGTTCAGGTGCTGAGTTTTGTCCATAATTATTTGTTCTTTGGCATAGATAGTTTTCAGACCTAATCTGTCCCAATTTAACTTATTTCAACTACTACTTTCTATTAATTATTCTTCTCTACTTGGCTAATCATCATCCCATATAAAAGTGAATCCTTGAAATTCTCTTGTTGTCCTTCTAGACGAGGGTAGAATACTCGATGGGCAATGCTAATGGCAGGCTTCCTTTCGGAAACCTCCCCAACTGGATCTCCTAACTAGGAGAGTAAACTCCAAGGCCAATAACTAGAAACCTCAAGCTTTAACATCTAGGAGGGAGGAGCAGCAAGAGAATCTGAAATGCAAGGAGTGTTGAAACTTTCTGGCTGGCAGCTCATAGTAACTGATCAGTCACTTGACCCTGAGACGTTAAGTAACCCGTGAGAGGTCACCATAACTTGAGAGCCATCGTCACCCAAGAGAGTGAGCTCATGTAGTTATTGAAATATAAATGTCTCTTTGGAACGCTAGTGTGTTGCTCCAAGTCAGTTCAATCATAATGTGAATTTTGGCAATAACATGCAATATCTCTTCTCCGCTCATGTCGGGGTAGAGGGTGAGGACCCATGGTCATCAGTCAGCAATGATTTACTAAGTGTCTACCGTGGGCTCACCTCTGTTGTAGACAGTTTGGAAAAATTCAAAAGAGCCTTGAAGAAATGACCAGTATCTTCCAAATGCTGATTTTTGCAGGGAGGAGTGAAGGATAGGAGCAAACAAATGAAAAAGCAAGCAACCATTCAGGACATATTCATTGGTAGACAGGATGGTAGTTTATTGACCTGAGATGCCCCAGAACATGTCTGCGGCAGCAGGAGCAGCGTGAGAGGCTATGTGGTGATTCCAGAAAACCTGAAATGACCCTTTCTTCCCTTTGTACAGTGGGGAGAGGCTTCATGGAGGAGGAAGGATTTTCGCCGGACCTCAGAGGATTGGAGGCTCTAAGACGGACTCATTTTCTGTTGCTGCACAACAGATCAGCACTAATTCAGTAGCTTCGAACAACATCGATTTCTCGTCTCACGGTTCTGTGGGTTAGAAGTTCAAGAGTAGTATGCCTAGCTTCCCTGCTCAGGTTCTCAGAAAGCTAAAATCAAGGTTTAGCCACCTGTGTCATCTGCTCCTCTTCCGAGCTCATTTAAATCGCTGGCAGAATTCAGGTCCTTGTGTGGGGTAAAGGACTGAGTTCCCTGTCTCCCTGCTAGCTGTCAACTAGGGGTCACTCTCAGCTCTTAAAGGGGAACTGTTAGTCCTTGCCACGTGGTCCTCCATCTGCAGAGCCAGTGACTGACATCCTCCCTCACCTCTGGTGTCCCTCACTCTTTGAATCTGTGTCTCCAGCAAGATCCTTGTCTTTTTTTAAGGGCTGCTAAGATTAGGTCAGGCTCACTGAAGATAATCTCCTTATCGTAAGGTCAACTGATTTGGGACCTCAATTACAGCAGTAAAATCGCTTCCCGGCAGCTCCTACGATCATGTTTGATTGGAAAACCAGGGGAGTGTGTGTGTACCCCCAGGCCAGGAATCTTGGGGGCCATCTCTGAATTCTGCCTACCACGTGGTTAGTCAGAAGGCATGAAATGTCCAAGCTGGTAAACAAATTATCAAACTAGTGGCTTCTGTGTGGATCGCATGCACAGCCTGGGATTGGGAGGAGGCCCTTTTAAAGGAAATGAGCTTCAGAGTGGCCAGATGGTGACTTAGCACTGGAGGGGTCTGACCGACTGTCCGATTTCAACATCTAGAACCAAACTACCTTGCTGTGTTGTTTTGGTCTACTGGCAAGCTCTTCTTTCTCTCTCTTCGCTCACATGGACATGCAAGCTTTCCCATTCATCCACATTCTCAGCTGCTCAGAAACACGTGGCCACATCTGGAGATACCTCGGGTCATCACACCTAGAGAGGATACTCCTGGCATGTGCCAGGTGGAAGGCGGAGAGGCTACTAACCATCTTGCAGGCACAGAATAGTCCCCACAACAAGGAGTTATCTAGCCCCCAGTGTCACCAGTGCCAAGGTTGATTTGCCCTATGAAATGACTCTCTCACCTGCTCTTCTAGGGTCTTTCTCTAGCCTCCTGAATTTTGATCATGCTGTTGTATCTGCCTGGCTATTACTTCTCCACTTTTCCATCTCAAAGATGAGAGTTCCTACTCATTCTTGCTGCCAGCATTACCTTCTTGTGCTTATTGGTCTGAGTTACTTGCTCTGCAGCACTTCTTCGTACCTGGGATACATCGCTCACTCAGGGCTTTGTTGGATGTATGTATGTGTAACAGAGTCGTCTCTCTCCCACCGACCCTGGGTTCCTTTTGAGTGTGAACTGTGTCTTTTTTTTTTTTTCTTAAGATTTTATTTATTTATTTGACAGAGATAGAGACAGCCAGCGAGAGAGGGAACACAAGCAGGGGGAGTGGGAGAGGAAGAAGCAGGCTCATAGCAGAGGAGCCTGATGTGGGGGCTCGATCCCAGAACGCCGGGATCACGCCCTGAGCCAAAGGCAGACGCTTAACCGCTGTGCCACCCAGGCGCCCCTGAACTGTGTCTTTTATGTACCTGTGTCCCCAGAACTTATTACCGTGATGCCTGTAGATAGTAGATACCGTAAGGTAGACAGGTGGGTGGTAGGTGTATGAGTGCATGAAAAGTCCACAGAAGGAAACTACAGTGCTGTTTGCTCTCTGCCTCTCTCCTGAATGTCTTTGGTGACTAGTGTCTACATATTGGCCAGAGTGACCGGTACATGCGAGCAGGTATGTCTCAAGGATCTGAAAGCAGAACTGCCTGGGTTTGAATCCCATCCCTGCCACTTACAAGCTGTGTCACTAGAGGCAACTGAATAACTCTGCTGTGCCTCCGTTTCCTCCTCTGAAAAACGGAGATCATCAGAATCCCTGTTTCAAAGGGCGTTGCAAGGATTTAATGAGAGAGTTCATAAAAGGGCAGGGTCTGAGGAAATGGGGAGGGGTGGTCATTTGCATAATGCTCCTTTGTTTTCCAAATGCCAGAGTAATGGACTTCCCCCAAAAAATCTGGATGCAGGTCAGCATGGCTAAAAGTGGCATATACCTCCAAAAGAATATTCCTAAAAATACAGGGGCAAATTTCCCCCACAACCACTCTATTTTGAGTGGTTGGGGTCTTGAAGAGTTTGAAACCATGCTCCATGAGGAATAGTCAATAGAAGTAAGTTGACAGAAGACATGGTTTGAGTTTTTGAAGGATGTTGGGTGGGAGAGTTGGCTACACTGGCTCTGGGTGATCCATATTGGTAAGGGGTGAGCTCCCAGTTTACTGGAAGGGAGAACTTAATCCAGGAGCCAGCTGTCCAGTGATGAACTGAGCTGCTTCCGGAGCTTTCCTTCCTGGAGGACTGGAGTGTGGGGCCCAGTAAAAAGGTTCATTTCCTTTATTTTATGAATACTCATCAAGTGCTTACTATGTTAGCCCTGAGAATGCTGTGAAAGACAAGGCAGAGATAATCCGTGATGGTGCTTCCAATCTATAGCACCATTTCCCAAAATGTGAGGTGGTTATGGGTGGTACAGAGTCAGGTCATTAACCAACACTGAGTCACACAGCCTTAAAAATTCTCTTTCCAATCTTCTTAACCTTGTAGGTACATCAAGAAGGAGATCTCATTTGGGGGGTAGAGTTGCCACTTTTCTAAAACTTGATCATCTTCCTTTTTAGCGAAGAAAGAGCAACATGAGCGTTATAGCCTTAGGCGACAGTTTTTTCCTAAGTAACTATTTTTTGAGTGACTTGTTAAACATCTTTATAAAAATAAGACAACAGAAAAATATTTAATACAGAATAATTAAAACCAAAGTGATACTAGGGATGATTTTGACTTTGGCCTTTTATCTGTTTTTTTTTTTTTTCACTTTTCACATTTGCTTACAGTAAAATTCACTCTTGGGTTTACGGTTTCATGATTTTTACAAATGCATACAGTCATGTAACCACTCCCCCAGTCAAGATACAGATCAGTTCTATCACCTTCCAAGATTTTCTCATGCTACTCTTCAGTCCCACCCACCATCTCCAATCTTTGGCAACTACTGATCTGCTTTGGGTTCCTATCATTTTTCCCTTTTGGGATGTCATGTCATGGCATCCTATAATATGTAGCCTGTTCAGTCTGGCTTTTTCTTAGCATAATGCATTTGAGTTTCATCCATCTTGTTGTGTATGTTCAGTCCTTTTTAATCCTGAGTAGTAGTCATTATATGGATATACCACAATATATTCATTCTAAATAATAATACAAGTCATATTCAATTTAACAAATTATAAACATGGTACGTATTAAAAGCAGATTTGGCAGAAATCCTATAGGTGGTATGCAAATGAGTAAGTCTTGCAGGGGAGGGGGGAACTAGTCTGACTAGTTTACACATTAAGGAGTTGTTTATGGTGGGTTACCTTTTAATTTCTTATCCAAACATTTAACAGTATTGCAATTGAAATAGAAATAGGTTTTCTGTCTTCTTGAGTCAGAAAATCCCTTTTTGGGCCCTGAAAGTAAACCTAGTGGTCTCCAGAGCATCTATTCATATTCTCTCATTCATTCATTCCCTCCCTCTCTCCCTCCTTTCCTCCCTCCGTCAATCCCTCCTCCTCCTTCTCATCCTCATATTCTCTTTCTCTCTCTCCCCTCATTCCCTCCCCCTAATATCTCATTGGAGTTTATGTAACTGAATTAATTAGACCTATTTCTCAAAGAGTTGGTTTTCTGTAAAATTCACTTTGCATTTGGCACGACAGAAGAGCATATTAATCAAATGCTACAATTTGTTCTTTGTATATGAATCAGGCTGGGGTTGGGCTTCCTGCTTATCTGTTGTCTGTTTATACTATTTTGTCCTTTGCAGCAAATGAGCCTGGATTCTTTGTGATTGGGCAGGGTGATGGCTGTGAGTGTTGATAGATTGGGCGTGGAAATGCTTAACAGGGATAGACCCTATCTCCTCAGTTAATGTTACAGAGTCCCCAGGATATAAAGTGTCTGTATGAAAATAAATAAGGGCTTTTCTTTTCCTTTCTTTGGCTGATGATATCAATACCATTTAATAGAATAAGATGATAAAAATCTTTGTCCTGTCTTAAATAACATGTTAATTGCTGTTCTATGTATTTATTCATGTTACATTTCTGAAATGTGCTTTATGGACATTTCCATCCTCCAGTGCATTTTAAATCCTCAAGCATATTCAAATGATATATATTTAATTTGATCTTGCTTATGTCTGGGGGGTGGGGGGATGCCCTTTGCAGCTAACCAGATCAACGTTGGTAGCTTCCTCCATTTAGTCAGTTTGCTACAGAATATAAAGCCTCTTAAAGGATTCGAGTGCATATCTTAAAAGCTCATCAGAAATATTCTAAGCCATAGATGTTTTTTTTTTTCCTCTCTCTCAGCAACGTTTCAGATATGGAGGTTCTCCTCGGTTGCCCCTGCTAGAGTTGCTGAATTTATAATGCCATAGGAAGAAAGAAAGATCTGTTCTGTTTTCTCATCTGTGGAACGAGGGGGTTGAACTGGATGGGAGATGTCAAATTTACAGCGCTAGTGCTGTCACTCCTTTCCCATCCACATGACAGACATCACTAATCAATCACAGCATGCTTGCCTGCCAAATGTAGCCTCAGACTTCTTGTCAAGTCAGCACTCCAAGAAGCCACGGCTAATCAATCAGTGTTAGTCCAAGAGATGAAATCCATTTGCCATTCTGCAACATGATGGGGTTTAATATGCAAAGGTTACATCACCATTTCATGGTAGAAGGAAGAATGTTGGAGACCATGGGTAGTTTCAAGTGCAGAGGATTTCAGATCACTCTATTTTATCCTCCTTGAAGGCAGGCATTGTGTTGTATTCATGTTTTTCCATGTTTATCTAGTCTATAAGGCAAACCCTTTCTCACAGTAGACATTCCATAAATGTTTGTTAAATGGTGCATGCAGGAATGAATAGAAAGCATGTCCTTGGCCAGTTCTTCCCTCCCTCCCTGAGACTGTACAGTTCAGTGCTTCTTCCAAAGGGCAGGCACAACCCTTACCATGACGGAATTTTGTCTGCTTTCATTCTGGCCATTCCTGAAGACTGGCTGGATCAATGTGTGCTTTTATCCACCAAGCCTTGGCAGAGCTGGGCAACTTGGCATCATTAGCTGGACTTGATGAGTTTCCCCTCCATCCATTGTCCCAGTCATTCATAAATCTATTGAGTCATAGAGGGGGGTCTATTTAATCCTTCCCCTGCTGGACTCTGAATTCTCGCAACTTGACTTATGGCTGGGAATCTGAAGTTTTAATGCTGTAGGTAGGAAATTCCGCCCATTTCAGGATTTAACATCAGGAGGATTCATGTATTTGACACAAGATATGCAGCCTTGAGTTATTTTTTAGGAACTAGATTTTAGGTTCCTTATGGAAAGGATCAGATCTGATAACTTTTTTTTTAAAGATTTTATCTATTTATTCGACAGAGATACAGCCAGCCAGGGAGAGGGAACACAAGCAGGGGGAGTGGGAGAGGAAGAAGCAGGCTCATAGAGGAAGAGCCTGATGTGGGGCTCGATCCCATAACGCCGGGATCACGCCCTGAGCTGAAGGCAGACGCTTAACTGCTGTGCCACCCAGGCGCCCCAGATCTGATAACTTTTTATATTTTGATTGCATGATAATATGCCTTTTGCAGGGTAGATACTCAGTGAATATTTCTTACTCCTCAAGGTAGTTTGATGAAACTTCTGCAAACCTCTGTCTTCTTAAGCTTTTAGAAGAAATTCATCTCTTAAAAACAGAAGGCATTTTTTCCCCATACAGGCACTGGATTTCATCTAATGAGAATGCTAGCTGCCCATTTAATGGGAAATCACTTACAGGCAGGGCATTCTGCTACATGCTTTATATACATTATCCCTAAACCTCCAAACAACTCCAAGACTATTGATATGAATTCCATTTCTTATGTGAGATAAATGAGCCTTGGAAAAGTTATGGAACTTGGCCAAAGTCACAAGACAATAATAAGTGGCAGTCCTGGGATTTAAAGCCAGGCCTAACTCTAAAGTCTTTCCCCCTAAAGATACCAGCTCTCTCAGGGCACATGTTACTTCCTCTAGGAAGCCTTCCTTGAGGTAATGCCTTCCCCTGAAAGGCTGGTTGGGATGTTATTCCACTGCGTTTCCTTAGCAGTTTATACTCCCTTATTATGATACTCTCCATTCTGTGATAGGCTGTTTATCTGCTGCCACCCCACCCCCCACTTTTGTCTGATGGCTGAATGAGTCCATCTTTCCCAGGAGACCTCTGCCACTTTGCCTTCTTACCGGGGCACCATATATAATGTACAGTTAGGCCTTCAACAATCTATTGTAGTTTAGAATTCATTCTATCTGGGGAGAAAGGATTTAGGGAAATGCAGTCCAGCTCTAAATGTGGAATGGCAGACTTGCCTCTCTGCTGTTCTAAGTGCCTTCTGCTTCCCTCTGTCTTGGCATTATTAAGCCGTTCTGTTTTTTAACACTTCACTGTTTTATTAACTGTACTTTTATGAATAATTAATACATGCAGATGTTCTTATATTTATCCTGCTTCAGATACCTTGTGTTTCTTGAATCTGAGAATTCATGAGTTTTTTAAATTCTAGAAATTTCTCAGCTATTATGCTTCTCCCCAAGTTTTCTCTTCTCTCCCTGTGAGACTCCTATTAGACATATGTTGGGCCTTCTCATTCTCTTCTCAGTATCTCTTATCCTCTCTTGCATCTTTTTCAGCTCTTTATCCCTTTGTGCCTCATTTTGTGTTACATCCTAAGATCTCTATTTCTCTCTTCCATAGTATCTGACCTCCTGCTTAACCAATCAATCAAGTTTTTAATGTCAGTGAATGGGTGGGGAGAGATAGATATCACTTCTTATTCCCTTTTAGGCTTTCAATTCTAGCTTTTGTATTTTTAATCATTGTAGACTTTATTGCATGTTCTTTTTCAGAATGTTATTTCATGACCCTGAACTCTTAGGCCCTCATCCTTGTATTTGTTGACGTGGGTCTTACCAGTTTCCTGGGTGTCCTGTAATTTATTCTTGGGAGCTCATGTTTTTGCAGGGCCAGGTATAGCCTGAGTTAGGGAACTGGCTCTCCAGGGCAATTTTTCATCTGCTTCTGTGAGGCATTCTGGGCATATCATGAACAGGACCAATTTTTATATTTATTTTTTAGTTAGGGTTTCCTGGTTCTGACCTTGGTTATTCATATGCCACTCAAGAAAGGCACAGGCCTAGGGTTTCTAATTCTTAGTTTAAACATTTCCCTCCTATTCAGAGCACAGGTAAAGATAGACAAATTTCACTGGGCTGGTTGACAGTTTTTCTAATCTGTTTGCTCTTAGCAGGTGCAACCCTCAGTGAGCATTCCTGGTTTTCTGCAGGGGTCACATAATAACTTCCTGCTTCTCCTTATCCCAAGGCCTTGTCTCTTGTCCTGCATGGGCGTTAAAACTCTAGCCCCGAGGGAACCAAGACAAACTTTTCCCCTGCTGCAACTACCTTTCCCTCTACCTCATGAGTTTACCTGCTTACCATTCTTTTCTTCAGATACCTCTTAATTTCTACCACCTGGGTGTTTTCCTCTTCTTATTGTGGGTCAGCTAAGCACTTAAAGAATTTGTGAAACATATCATCTAGCATATCTAGGTGTTTGAAGGGTGGGAATTTTCAGACTGTCATCATTTGCCAGATTTCCCAGAACTAGGAACTTACTGCAAGTTCATGGTAAAATAATAAAATAATACACAAGGGCATGTTATGAAATATCAGTCTCCTCCCCATCTTCTACCTGTGAACTTCTCTGATCATGTTGCTAGATGTAATAACCTTTATCAGTCTCTGAGGTATCATCCTAGAGGCATTTTATGTATATACAGCATGCATCTGTAGACACAATACATGAAGATTTATTTACGCCGGTGAGAGTATATTTGACCTTTTACACTGCACTTAGCAATATGTTTTGGAGTTCATCACATATTAGTGCACTCAGCTCCACCTCTTTTCTTGTCATGACTGCATGGTATCCCATTAAATGGATGTACTATAATTTATTTAACAATGTCCCCTATTGGATAATTTTTTCAGTTATTTTGAGATTATAAACTATTCTCCAGTAAACATTCCTGTACATATGTCTTCGCGTGTGTTTCATTTAATGTAGTTTTCTTTGTTGACCTGTCTCTCTGTTTTTCTCTCTTCTCCCCCATGGTTAATTTAATGTGTCAACTTGACTGGGCTAAGTTATGCCCAGATGACTGGTACAGCATTATTTTGGGGTATGTCTGCGAGTGTGTTTCCAGAAGAGATTAACATTTGAATCAGTAGACTTCTCAGAGATTGCCCTTACCAATGCAGGTGAGCATCACCCATTACTTTGAGGGCTAAGTAGAACAAAACCATGGAGGAAAGGTCAGTGTTCTCTCTCTACTTGAGTGGAGACATTCATATTCTCCTGCCCTTAGACAGCACCATTCTTGGTTCTCAGGCTTTCAGACACAGACCAAGACTTACACCACTGGCTCCCAAGTCTCAGACCTCCCCTCCTGGACTAAATTATGCTGTCGGTTCTCCAGGTTGCAAATGGTGTATCATGGGACTTCTTGGCCTCCATGACTACGAGAGCCAGTTCCTTTAACAAATCTCAAATTTATGTATATCCTATTGGTTCTGTTTTTCTGGAAAACCCTGGCTAATCCGCCCCCCCCCCCCCCCCCCCCCCACCCCCNCTTACGGTCAAGGATGTTCTCATTCATTGGTGACTCTGGCACCCCGCATGGGGCCTGGTGCTGAATCAGCACTGAATTCAGATCTCTTTCCTGAATGACTGGGTACTTACCAAAAAGCCAAACCAGCAGTCAGAACAGTTCCAACCTCAAGCAGATGTATTTTGATTTCAGTAACAACAGCAGCTATTGAGTATTCGATGATCTAAAGCTATTGACGGAGCACCTCCTCTTCTCCAGACTTGAGCTAATGCAATCTTGACAACAACTGTGAGGGGGGAGCCAGCATCTTGCTTTAGGGACCAGGACACTGAGGTACAGTTTATTTACATAACTATCAAGAAGCAAGGCCACATTTGGGTACAGTTGTGTGTAAATTCTGGGCCTGGCCTCTTGAATACTACCTCTTAATTATCATTTGTATTGTCACCAACGTGCAGGACACCTCCCTCCTTTCCTTTCCTTTTCCTTCCTCCCTCCTTTCCTTCCTCCGTCCTTCAGATATTTCCTGAGAACTTACAGTGTTCTAGGCAGGGAGTGATAGTGTGATTATTGGTGAAATCATTTCTGCTCTGGTGGAACATGCAGTGTGAAGGCAGAAACAGATTAAGCAAAAAAAAAAAAAAAAAAAAAAAANAAAAAAAAAAAAAAACTGTGATGAGTGTCTGGAAGGGGGGAGATAATGGGTAAGCTTTAGAAGCACATAGCTTGGAGGCTCTTCCCAGGCAGAGAAGGCCTCCAGCATCTGTGATAAACTGGATGACCCTTGAATGATGAGTGAGCTGGGGGAAGATGGACCAGAGGGGTGAAGGACGAGGTTCCAGCATGTTCCCTGTCTTCCTCCAGAGCTCTTTACAGTATACTCTTGCCCTTGCAGCCACAGCCAGCTCTCAGGACCTCTGCATGCAAAATCCAGAGAGCCTGTGTCCTTCTGCTTCTGAAAGGTGGCTGAACACCCCACCCTACCCCACCCTCACCCCCCACCAGCACCAGCACCAGCACCACCACCCATCAGCCTTTTCTAATTTTAAAGCAGTAGCTCCCTTGATTGAAATCTCAATTCGGGAACAGGCCTAGGATTGGCCTGTGGCTTGGAATTTTCACCAATAAGCGGAGTGGGAGGTGGAGAGGCGTCCCTTTAAGCAGCAGGGAGGCAGCCTGGAGAGCTTGAAGCTTCTCTCCCCAGGACCTGAGCGATTATCCTGGACCGGGAGCTGCCGCGCTCCGAGCAGCTGCCGCAGCCTCGGGAATGTCACCCCCCTTGCGCAGAGCCCCTGCAGGGCCCCCTCTAGCTCCCGCCAAGTTCCCCGCCGGCGGAGGCGCCGCAGCGGCGAGCAATGCAAGGCTGAGCCGGGTAAGTGGCCCTCGTATGGCCGGGGCGCACGGAGGGGGCGCTGGGGCGCCTTTGCTCCTGGTTTTCACAACCCTCCCAGGGAAAGGGGCCTGGAGCTGGGACGCTAACCTCTGGCAGTGCCGCGCCTGGACATACAGAGACACTGAGGAGGTCATGAGCTCTAGAGAGGGGACCTGGGGATCATTTTGATCTGCCTGCTCGCTATTGCGCAGACATTTTATTAACCAATGATAATAATAATAATAACGATGCCAGGAGGTGGGGGTATTGCTGTGACTGTACTAGGACGGCTTTGGGGGAAACATTTAAACTTCTCCGAACTTGCTCTTTAAACAGTCATTATTCTCTTATGATATATTTTTCTCAAATATTTAAAATGCATGTATTGCTAATGACCTACTTATTTCCTTACACTATCAAAAAATATTTTGTGTCTTCAGAAAGATCATTAAAAAATGAAGGACTTCTCCCCGTACTCCTTATTGCTTGCCTTCCTAGAACTTTTAATATTCATCCCTTTTCTTCTTGGTAGGTCCCCATAATTAAGCAATTCTGGATTTGTTCATGTGTTCTTTCTGAATTGGGGGTAGAAGTGGTGGAGAGACCCTCTCTAGTTCACATAGGGGAGTCTATAGGATGGGGAAAGGTTTTATGTGTGTGTGGGGGGGTAGTTAACTGGAATCCTCCTCTTCCAGCTTTTCCAATGCACCCTCATCCTCAGGGAGTCAGGACTTGAGGAGGACTGGAATTATGCATATCTGAAACTCCTGGGCAGCTATATCCTAGGGAATTTTAAAACCAAAATAATCCATAGGGTTTGGGGAGGGGCGGTAAGGTTTATTGAAAAGATAAAGTTTTAGCTTCTGTCCTCTCCCTCCCCAATCTTGCATATAACCTAAGCAAGAAGTTGGAAGCCTAATGCAGAGTCAGAGATTTTTTTTTTTTTTTTAAGACGAGGCAGCTGGAAGAAATGCCTTCCAAAATTGTAGCAAAGTCTGATGCATGGATTGCCAAACTCCATTTCTGCCTATATTAAATTATTTCAGCATTTTCCTGGGCTGGCCTTTATTTCCAGTTGTTGAGGTGGTATGAATCATTTGTATGCTTTGGGTCCCCTGCTTTCTGCAAACAGATGTTTTTATCTGTGCAACTCGTTGAATAATTAGAGAGATGGACATGGCCCTGTGTGTACAGAGGGAACAAACACTGCTTGGGGAGGATTTGGGCATTTCCTTTTCAAATCGTCCATTGCCAAATCTTCCCAGCCATTGGGCAATTCAGATAAAGGTGTCAAGTGAGCTGAGCAGTGAAGAATTTATATGTGCAGCTAATTCTGCTCGTCCTACAATAAAACATCTTCCCATGGGGCCAAAAAGTCGGGGGAAGGGAGGCTTATAAAAATGATCCTGTGTTCTTAGTCACTGACTACCCAGCTCTCCCTGGATTTCTGAGAACCTGCCAGGAGAAACTGTTGACTGAATGGAAGTTTCAAGAAATGCAGAACAGGAATCAGTACAAGCCCTCCTCGAGTGACTTTTATTTCTGTTTGGAGGAAAGGAACACTTTGTTAGAATAACAAATCGTGGCTGCTTTTCAAGAGCAGAAAAGGGTTCTCGTTCTAAAGGCAGATTCGATTTGTTGTAAGAGTGTGAATCATTTGGTTTAGGTTTTTTCTTTTTTCTTTTTCCTTTCTTCTTCTTTTTTTTCCCTCCCTTTTGCGGTGGAGGCTTGGAGATGATTAAACGTCCTGTCTGCAGGAAATTACCAGGAGATCTGAGTATTTTCCTGAATCAGCCTCAGATGGTACACAGCTTTGGGTGTAATACAAGAAAGCTCTGTTACCAGGCAATCTTTCTGCAGTGATAACCTCAACTCCCAGGCTTTCCAGCTTCTCCATCAACAAGCCTTTTATTTTTTATTTTTGGGGTTGCGCTTTCATTTAAGGAACTGAAATAACTCTCTCATTCTCTTCATGAGCTTTTTAAGACGGAACTTATTTTTGAGACAGTTTTATCGGGTGCACTTCCCCACTGGCCTCCTCCCACTAGCCTCAGCCAGCAAAGCTCTTGGCTGCTTTTCCCAAGATTTCCTATAAGCCCGGATTGGTACCCTTAGGGACACAGATGTCTCAGGGAAGGAGATGCGCCAGGGTTGGCACTACTGCTCACCAGTTTGGTGGGGACATTTGTGGTCTGTGGAGAGCTGTGTGCAGAGAAGGCACAGTGGTTCTGTTTACCATAAAGTGCAACGTGCATCGGCGGTGTGGAGAATGGGCAATTGAAAGACCGTAGGGACAACCAAGGACACAACGTGCTGCTCGGTCAAGTTGTGCTTACCGAAATCTGCCCTTTTTAATAATTTGGAAAACCAAATCTCAGAGAGGCTATGCAACCCAGGCCATTTTTCTCAATCTTTCCTGAAAGGTACCCCATCACATTAAGCACTTTCTAGCCACATCATCAAATAGCAGAGCCCTGGGTGCATATGAACGCCGTGCACTATCCCAGTGTCAATGAGAGGAAGCAGAGGGAGAAATGTTTTTTTAGCTACCAGAGCACAGAATGGTAATCCTTGTTGAATATAATGAAACTTTATGAAAATCGTAGCAAGAGTCTAAATGCGATGTTCAAAAAAAAAAAACGGTTTCTCTGCTGCTATTTTTTATTTTCTCAAAATCGAAATGGCAAGGGATTCTTTTTCAGGATACTTAGCATTTGATTACCATGCAGTTGTTTTGGTGACGTTCTTTTTCATATCCTGCTGCTCTGTGTGACAAGCAGGGGAAGACGCGTTTTTTGCAGAGATTGTATCTGGACATTTTCCAGAACAATGGAAGGTGTAGGGGCGGCGGAGGGAACAGACAGACGCAGGTACTGTGGGACTTAATGTCTGGGAAAACTCATGAATGATTTCCCTGCACATTTAGCCCAGAGGCCTTTGAGAATTGCTTCATATTTGACTTTTACCAGCCAGCCTGTGTATAGAAATCATGGTACCTATCACAGGGGGCTCTCTCTTCACAAAGCACCTTCCAAGAAGATGCCAGTCCACGGGGAGTATGTACGTGACGTTGCTTATCACTTCTTTGAAAATTTGCTTCATACCACTTTTTCTTTAACCGAACAAACCAACGAAAACTATGATGACTCGATTTGTTGGGAACATATACAAAAGGTTACTTTGCATTCACCTGGGCTGCTATAATTATGCTTTTTGATTTTTTTCAGTAATCAAGGTTCTGTTCAGGCTTCTGAGGATGATCAAATGTCTGTTGAGTTGGATCTCAAACAATTCCAGGGTTTTGGGTTTTTTTTGAGATTTATTTATTTATTTTAGGGTGTGAGAGGGTATGGGGCGGGGTGGGGGGTTGTGGAGAAGAGGAAGAGGGAGAGAGAGAATCTCAAGCAGAACCCTTGCTGAATGCAGAGCCCTATGTGGGGCTCGATCAGGACCCTGAGATCACGACCTGAGCCAAAAGCAAGAGTCGGACGCTTAACTGACTACCCCACCCAGGCGCCCCTCTAACAATTCCACCTTGGAGCACTTGGCTGTCCAGCCTGGGGGAAAGGTCTCATATATGCATATTGTAAATGATGATAAATGGAATGATAGCTGTTAACTTACTGATTTTTTGCCACATAGACTAAATGCCTCACCAACCTTTCTTAGACTTTACTGCACGTAAGAATATCCTTCTGAGAGTCTGTTTCAGTAAATCTGTGGTGTGACCTGGAAATTTGCATTTTAAGAAGCATCCCAGGTGGGACCTTGGACTCTATTTTGAAACACATTTTGCATTTTTGTTCATCATCATTCAAAATCCTCACAAGAACCCGGATAGGTGCTGTTGTCATCCCTGTTTCACAGATAAGGAAGAGTAGGCTCAGAGAGGTCAGTCACTGCCTGGGTCACACAGTTACGAAGTGGCCATGCGTGTAACTCTCCAACTCCAGTGTCCCTGTGCTCAAGCTTGTGCTCTTGGTGGTGGGGAGGTCTTCTCTCTACAAGTTGGACCTAGTGACCCTTCCCCCCCAACTCTCTCTCCTAAAGACCCCTTCTCTACGATGCTGGCACCTGGGAGATGCTAGTCCACAGGGACCCCTTTTATGCAGTCTGCTGTGGCTGGATTTAGGAAAGACTGAATAGGGGTGCAGGCATTAACATTAACGCTTAAGGATTGTCCAGCTAATTTGCCCTGAGTTCTCTAACTGCCGAACCAAGATAAGTCAAGATCAGATTAGTTTATTTGTGAGGTGCTTTTCAGTCCCCCAGGTTTTGGAATCTTTAAGGCAGCTCTGTCCCCTTCACAGGCCCTTTCACAATTCTCAGGGCCATTTCCTGTCTTCTCTCTGTACACTTCCAGAGTCCTCCCACATGACCCCTCATGGGTCCCATGCCCAAGGAGGTGGATGCCTTTTCCTGATGCCCATTATCTGAGCCCACCGGAAGCCCCTCTTTTTTCTCAGTCTTCTGTATCAACTGCCCCCAGTCTGGGTAGAGTCCTGCGGAAAACAAATGCGAAGGAAATATGGAAAAGAAGAGAGCCGGAGACAAGGAGCCTCATTTAGACCTCTTGCCTGATTCCCCATTGGCCTGACCTGATTTCCCTTGCCTCTGGGCACACGGACGGGTGCTGATTTATCTTGCTTAATTGCTGCAAGATTGTGATATAGGACAAACCACTTAACCTCGTGAGCTTTGCCTCCATTATCTGTACAGTTGAATGCTCATGTCAACCCTTTCTCCTTTGGGTACAAGTGACATAATGACCGTTGGAAGCACTTTGGGCTTTGTTCAAACACATTCTGAAGGTGCGCTTATGTTGCCTTCAGGCAAGCAGTGGTTCTCATTCTGTGTTCCAGGGAGCACCCATTGGCAAATGGCTTTTCCAAACAAGAAAGCAAAAAATGGTTCCATGTATATTTGCGAAATGTGACATCCTGCATCTTTTTTTGAGGAATCACAATTCATGCTGTTACATTAAAGGCCCTGAACCCTGGAGTAGAGAAACCTGTTTGGCTTTGCATGTTCCCTGTTACCCGTCCCTGTGCCGCCCAACAGAGCTGGGGGCGTTGCTGTGTTTCAAAATGGCAGCCACTACTTCCCAGCAGTGTACCCTTAGACAAGTCACTCACATCTCTCAGGCTCCATTCCCTTCTCTCTCAAAGGGGACTAATAATGGTACCTACCCACAGAGTTTTAAAGAAAGTTAAATAAGTTAAGAGATTGCCTTCTACCTGTCAGAAACAATCGTCTGAGCCCTCAGGGAGCGTCATTCCCTCCTTCCAGCTTTCTTCTTTCTCTCTCTAACCTTCTGTATGTCCCACTTGCTGTATTTTCCTTTCCTTGTTCTCCTGCACTAATTCCTTCTAAGTTGGACTGCTCTTCTCCTCTCTCTGTGTGTTCTTCTGTTGCTCATTTTTGTTTGCTCGCTTGCTGACATTTGTCCTTGGCTACATGTCGTCACATACTGATGACTCCTAAATTGACGTGTTCAGCCTGCACCTCTCTCCCGAGCTCCAGGCTTATGTACACACACCTCTTCTTAGTGTCTTTATTAGATATTAAACGGGCTTCTCAAACTTCAAGTGTCAAAGAACAATCCTAGATTTATTCCTCTGTCCGAGCCTTTACCAGGTCAGCAAATGGACCCCCCAGCCACCCAGCTGCTGAGCTACAAACTTTTGGCATCGTTCTCTTTTCAACGCACTCCCTTGTCCAGTCCAGTGGGAATAAGTCCTTGCAGTTCAACCTCAAAATATATCCCATTTAGGACGTGGGAGAGGAAAGGGCGGGCTGCTTGAAGAGGGGTTTCAGGTAACTTCCTGGGGTTCTGAAGGGGCTTATATCTTGATTAG
Organism: Ailuropoda melanoleuca; assembly: GCF_002007445.2. Classification (NCBI taxonomy): domain Eukaryota; kingdom Metazoa; phylum Chordata; class Mammalia; order Carnivora; family Ursidae; genus Ailuropoda; species Ailuropoda melanoleuca. The sequence continues at coordinate 30,931,769 of NC_048221.1, read as the reverse complement.
AGTGTGGGTTTCACCAGGATAGGCAGTTGTCAAAATTGATCAGTCTCCCCATGTAAAATATACATTTTGCTGTATGTAAATTACACCTCCCTAAAAAATCAAATAGAAAAGATATATATCCCAGATGGGACCACCGCTCACCGTCTGCAGGCACAACTTCCGAATGCCACCGTCATGCCTCACTTTGATGACTCAGTCACCTTCCCAAATACCTGATGTTTCTAAATTTAAATCAGATTCTGTCACTCCCTAATTAGGGCCTTCTAATAGCTTCCTGTGATGGTAAGGACAAACTCTAAACATATTACCATGAGCTACCAGACCCCCCACTCCCATCCGACAACACCGGCACAAACCTTTCTCTGTAAGGACGTCTCCCTCCCCCAGCTACTAGTACCTATGGTCTAGTCATACCAGCCCTTTAACCCCCCCCCCCAAGCTCCTGCCTGTCTCAGGGCCTTTGTACCTGGTGTTTCTATTGCTCAGAATGCTCTAGAACTTTGGCTGGCTGACAGCTTCTCGTCAACGACCTTCTTAGCTTAAATGTCATTCTACCAAGAGGACGTCCTACCTGGCTTTGCCTCACCACCACCCCCCAGCCCCCCAACCCACATACAGTGTAGTTTTCTTTGCCACATTTCCTTATTAATTTTTGTTCAAAACACTTCTCAAGATAGAAGTGCTTTTCGACATGGTAACTGTCGGCCTCTCCCTCCTGATGGGCAGGAAATGTGCCGTTCAGTTCCCATATTCCGCACACAGAACTGTCCCCCAGTAGGGGGCTCACTAAATTGAATGACTGCCACCCAGCTCAGTGTCTGACGTAGCAACTGCAAGAAAATTGTTAGTTAATAAACAGTTCTAAAGTTCTGTCTTATTACTCTTCTCCTTTTCTCATCTCCATCTTCCTTGGGGATGGGAAGACTAATGTCCTTTGTGACCCCACTAAATCCACATATTTAATGTTTTTGACCCTCTGTTTGTTTTGTTTAATTATAGAACAGGGTCAGTGATAGCTGCCCCTTGTAGAGGTCTATAAACTCTTTGGAGGAAGGTGTTATCACAGTAGGAGTGAGGCATTAGTGTTTTATCACCTTTTAAAAATTGTCCCCATAACTAATGGTTTTCTTTGAAGACCCTGAGCCTTTGAGCTCTCCTGCTGAGGAAATCTTACCAGGTCAGCTGCTGCTCTGGGAACATGATTTGAGATGCAAAGATTTTTTTTTCTTTTTAAAGATTTTATTTATTTGAGAGAGAGCACAGAGGACAGGGAGAGGGAGAAGCAGACTCCCCACTGAGCAAGGAGCCCCATGTGGGGTTTGATCCCAGGACCCTGAGATCAAGACCAGAGCCAAAGACAGACACTTAATTGTGCCACCCAGGCGCCCCGAGTTGCAAAGATTTTTAAGATTCACTGAAACTCCCACAAATGGCTTTGGGACTCACAGGGCAGTAAACACGTATATATATATTTTAATCTGTTGGATAAAATCTTGCACAGAGAACAAAGGTGGACTGGATGTCTAGTGCCGGAAACTTCCTCCCCTCCCTGTTCCCAAAGGCTCTCACCCAACATCATTCCTGGAGTACTCATCGAAAAGCCAGAGCAAAGGATGGTATATTCTAGAAATGAGTAAAAGCCAACAAGTATTGGTGAGGAGGAGGATGTCCTTCCCTAGGTAGGAAGAGAATGATACTGGCATTTCTGAACACCCACAGGCCCTGGTTTGTTGAGATTGTTCCTCCAGGCGCTAGAACAGGAAACGTGCAGAGGGTTTATTTGCTTGGAGCTCTGGTTGGAAGCATTAAAGGGCCCTTTCAGAGCTCAGGGCAGCCCTGTGATGGATGAGCAGTGTCTGCTCTGGGCAAGAAGCGGCTTTGGTCTTGTCCATAAAGAATGAGATTGTTAGATTTGGAAGGGCCCAAGGAGATTCTCCAGGCCAACTCTTGACCTGGTAACTACTAAACCGTGCTTGGGGGGCTTTAGAAAAATAATCATGAGCTTGGCGAAGTGATAACCCTTAACTTTTTAGGCCTTTGTTTTCCGCGTGGGTCTCATCAGTGTATCAGCATGGCGCACTACAGCACCTCGTAGGAATGTTCGGTGGGATCCTCCAGTTAAGTTTGGGAAATTCTGCATTACCGCATCCCTTCTGAAACACATGTAAGGCAGCGTAAACATAGTCAAGGTCCTGAGAAGTTCAGCTATAAAGAAACCTATCTAACATTGTTTCCCAAATCTTTGTGACCCCAGGATGCTTTTCAGGGACACCTCTTGCCATCCTGCGGAGCACCGTCTTTAGATGATGTCAGACGACATTTAGGAAGTGGGGAGTGTATTAGTTTCCCAGGGCTGCTGCGTCCAAGTGTCGTAAACCTGATACCTTTAAGCAACAGAACTGTATTCTTTCACAGTTTCAGAGGCCAAATGTTTGAAGATCAAGGTGTCATCGGGGCCATGCTCCCTCCAGAAGCTCTGGGAGAGAATCCATTCCTTGCCTCTTCTGGTTATTGGTGCCTGCTGACCATCCTTGGTGTTTCTTGGTTTGTGGGTGTATCACTCCCAGTATCTGCCTCTTCTTCATATGGCCACCTTCTCTCTGTCTATTAAATCTCCCTCTGCCTTTCTTTTATAAGGTCATTTACAATGACATTTAGGCTCACCCAGATAATCCAGACTAATCTTCTCATTTCAAAATCCATAATTTTAATTATATCTGCAAGGACCATTTTCTCAAAGCAGATGACATTCACAGGTTCCAGGATTTAGGGCATGGACATATCTTTGGGGGGGTCATTTTTCAACCTCACACGAGGATATTTGACTCAAGAATCAGGAGACCTGGAGCCAGTCCTTGCTTTGCCAAGAGCTCCACCCACCACAGCTACATGAGGAAGCAGTTAGAATGCTTACTTAAACTGGGAGACAGGGCCCATTTCTATACCCTCAAAACCTCAGTCCCTTCAACTATTAAATGGGATGTAATTGTACATACTTCATAGGATAAACATTAAATGAGATAATTCTTGTAGCATGCTTAGCACAGGTCAGTACTAAGTATTAGCTTGTTACTATAATGACATGTTTTCATTGTTGCCACGGCTCCTACCATTCTTAATCATGTTCCTTCTCTTGGAACTTTCTTGTCAAATGAAGTGATAGGGGCTGCTTCATCGCACAAAATATCTAACGCTCCTCTTAGAACAAGTGGATGGTTCTGGATCTCTCAAAGGCTCCTTTTATTTTTCAGATCTTTTCACAGAAGTATAATATATAGCAAGGAAAGTGAACTTAAGTGTTCAGCTCAGGGAGATTTTAGAAGCTGACCACACCCATGTCACCAGCACACAGTTCAAGAATTAGATGTCACCAGGGTCCCAGAGCCTCTTCTGTGCACCCTCTTTGGGCTTTTTACACTAACCATTATCCTTCCTTACTTCTAGCGTCATAGATTCTTCCTGTTTTGATATCTTACATAAATAAAACCATACAATAGGTACTCTTTTGAATCTGGCTTTCACCCAATGTTTTGTTTATGAGAGTCAATCATTTTGTTGTATATAGTTGCAGATCATTAATTTTAATTGTTTAGTATTCCGTTCTTAAATAGACCACAATGTATCCATTCAATTGTTGATGGATGTTCGGTTAGTTTCTAGTTAGAGGCTATTACAAAGAGTACTGTTTTGGTTGGTCTAGTACATGTCTTCTGGGGAATATACAATGCTGGAACAAAATCCACAAAACTTTGAGTCAAGAACTCTTTTGTTTCCCATATAGCGTGTTTCAGCTGCTCTGCAACATAGCATCTCATAACCAAGGGTCATGGCTGCTTTGAAGGAATCATTCTCCTTCCCACCATGTTCCTAAACTGTTGGCCAAGCCGACTTTTCCATGACGGTTGAAATCTTTTTGAACCACCAGACTTTGCAGAATACTCTTCTCTTGGCCTGCCTTCCAGTGGACTGGGACCAGATGTGGTCATTTCAAAGTAGTCGACACCCAGCCTGAGACACAGCTCCACCTCCTGGCATCCCACTCAGCGCCACCCCATTCATTTACTCGAGCCCGTGCTGCCAGTGGGAAGTCCACCCCTTCTTCCCTGCCTGCCTTAAGGAGAGATGAGATGGGCTACAGATGTCCCTTTCCTTCTCCACCTGAGGCCTCCACTGAAGTAATCCTACACACCCATTTCATAATCCCAAGCCTGGCATTTGGAACAACCCAAACTGTCTTAGAGATTAAAGCGTGTCCTACTGAAGGTTGGGGCAGAAGGGTGGAGGGAGGAGTTGGCACAGACTGGTAGTGTGATGTGGACATGAGCCAAAAACTTGGCACCATTGCTGACAAAGGTTGGGAGCTGCTGGTTTAACTCAGCCATATAATTTTCCTTTTGTTGGGGAAGGTTGGAACTCATGCTTCAACTGTTCCTGGTATTACATGCATGAGAGATTCTTTCCGAGATCCCTGAATTGCGTTTGGTCATGGATGAAGCATTAGTGCCATATGGTGAATGGTAGAATCCCATGTGTGGCTTTGCCTGGGGTTCTGTTCATTTGTGCCAGATCACACATGTCAAATCCGGAATTCGCTGGGGAAATAGAAGATGGGTATTAGGCATAGTTACCAAAACATTCAGAGAGAGCTCAATGAAATTAGGTTTGTCTTGTCCCTTTGTCTTATTCATTTTGTCCCTTCTTGTGATAGGTGGCCTTCAAATATGTCTATGACAGGTGCAGTGGGGGGGGCATGGGAAACAATACATTGTGAGTGTCTTTGTTGTGCTCTTGTGTTTGTTTTTGTATTTGCCTGGTGACCGAGAAGTGAGAAAGAAAGTGAGGCTGTTTAGGAAGGGTGAGGTTGACTCTGGAAGATTTCTTATCTGTTAAAGTCAACAGAGAATTAAGCCATACTTTTCTAGAGGATGATCTCTCACAAAAATGGGCAAATAATTGAGCAACTTCTATGCCAACTTCCTTTGGAGACTTAGTTATAATAATACCTGTCATTTATTAAGCCTTTTTTATATGACCAGGAGTGTCATGGGTCTGTCATGGGTCAACAGACTTTTTTTTTTTTTAAGGGCCAGACAGTAAATATTTTAGGTTTTGCAAGATAGGATGGATTTCCAACACAATCCATTGACAGAATTCCCAATGTAATGATAATAGTTGAGCATACATTTTCATAATACAGGTGTGCTAATGAGAAGAATGAAATTCTTTTTTGAGGAGGTGGAGATTGCCATTACTATTCCCAGTCATGAAATTGATTGCAAATGTTTATCTCAGAATATCACTTTTCACTCATGGACCAGATGGTGGGCTGGGTTTGGCCTGTAGGCCATAGTTTTATTTATGTTGTTGCTGAGCTTTTTGTATCAGTAATGCTTATGTTAGGCTGCACAGGACAGGGAAAGACTCAATAGTGGCATAAATGTGTTAGGCATTTATTTAAAAGAAGTTTAGAGGTGACTGTGAGGGCTGATCTGGCAACTTCACTATGTCATAGTGACCTAGGTTTATTTTTTCTGCCCTGCCAACCTCAGCATATGGCTTCTGTCCCTGAAATCAGCCCCTGGTACCAGCTACTGCCATCACATTTGCATTTCAGTAAGCAAAACTAAAGGGGAAATAAGCTCATAGCTCCTCTTTTTTAAGGAGACCTCTCGAAGTGCCCCCCAGTCCTAGCACAGTCTCATTGGCAGACCATGGTTACATGATCGCACACCTCTGCAGAAGAGGTTGTCTTCTCCACTATTAGTGTGCTTAGAGAACAGTTGGAATCCTAACTCCTGAGGGGGCAGGAGAGATGTCAGGTTCAGGAACTAGAGTTCTCGGCCATGGGTAATAAGGGCAGAAGGTGAGACTTGGAGAGAGTGCCATCGTCCCCAAGGCCATGAGGTAGCAGACTGGGATTTGAACCAGGTCTGCCCAATTCCAGAGTCTTCTGTCCCTCTCCCTAAGTTTACCCTTAAGCATTGTGGAGAGGTCCATGTGTGTAACATAAGGAATGAGGTGATGAGTGGTCTGTATCCTTGATCCTTCCAAAGACATTCCCGAAATACCTACAAGGAAGGATGATGACCATTATCTTTCAGTGGAGAGCTTGGTGAAGGCTGGACCAGGGCACATGGCTGTGGTTAAGGCCTCAACGACACCTCCTACTTCCCCTTAAACATTAATGCAAATCTTGAGAATCCTACCAAACCTTTTCAGCAGTCACCTAGAACAGGAAGCAAATACAGTGACCATCAAGCTCAGGCCTGCAGAGAGGAAGCTGACAGGCCTTGTCAAAAGCCCACTTACCTTCCAAGCTGCATGGAAGCAAGGACATAGGAGCAAGGAAACAGTGCCGGGCATGTGGACTTCTAAAGTGACTCTACTCACTACTGCGGTCTGGCATTTAGCCAGCCAGGCTCACAGCTTCTTATCCTGAATGGGAAGCTGGGGAGAGGTGGGTATGAGACCTCAGGTTCCTTCTGCTTACTATGAATACAACATACTTGTACATATTCCGTGGATGTGGATGGAATCTGAAACCTCGTGCCCGTATGTATGTCTGTGTTTGTGTGTATATATATGAGTAATGTATAAATATAGATACAGGTACAAATGTCCAGCTATTAGAACATTTGAATGCTTGCTAAATACCAAATCATTTAATCCCCATAATCCCACAGTAGCCGTTTGGGGGACCGTCATCATCACCATGTTAAAGACAAGTCAGTACAGTGTTGAGAGGGTAACTGACTTGTTCAAGAACACAGGGCCGCACGTGGCAAACCCAGGCACTTGGACTTGAGTCTTCACTTTCAACTCTACTACGTTTGACTGTGATACCGAAGTCACCCTGTCAAGTAAGAGCCGTAATAGTATTTTCAGCAAAGCACATGGGATTACCACAGTGGACATGATTCATTTTGACTTGGGGGGAGAAATGGGCAAAGCTTTCGAGAGGCGGGGACATCTGAGCTGGGCTCAGTGAGTAGGATCATGTGGGTGGGAAGAACGAAATCCGCTGAAAGAAACGGATTATTATTGGTCAAAGATGTTACACGATCTACTACAATAATAAGTAGCCCTGGCTAGTGAGGAGGTGAGAAATGGACTCAGGGGCCCCGTCTTTTTGTTCACCTTCCTCTGAATATTCCCATGACCCTAAAAATAGCGGATCCATGTTCCTGAGGTGGCCTCTTGTCTCGCTCAGTCTTGTCTGTCAAGTCGGGGGCCAGGCTCAAAGCTTCTAGACAGGGGATGACTTGCACTGAGCTTTAATGGTCTGGTATGGAATTGTTTGTTCCTCTTTCTACTGTATTCCGGGCTTTGGTTTGTCTAAACTGGGCTCGGTGCGATAATGGAAAGGAATAAAGCTCATAAATAAAAGAGGAGGTGAAAGTAGGTTTTAGTAATGAGGCTCCTGCTTGATCGCGTCAGCAAGCTAAGGAAAGAGCCATTAAATATTTATTAAATTGTTGCATTAACATTTTCACTGTGCCTGCTGTGGACACGAACACTCTCTGGAGAGTGCAGTCATGTCTGCCACCAAAGAGAGAAGGGGACCGGGCCACGCCGAAACCCACACCTCTATTGTTACAGACTTCCATCTCTCTGAGGGGCCCCGGGCGAGGGCATGAATAACCGCCAGTGGCTCGGGGAGACTTTGTTGGGGTTGAAGACGGTGAGACCGCGCAGGCGGTGACGGAGCATCAGCAGCGCCCCACCTCGAAACGCCTCTCGGGCAGTCAGCCAGCAGGTCCCAGGCACATTCCAAGCTGCCCTTTGATTTTTTCCAAGGCCACTGTCTCTCGAGAGTTTTGTTTATGATTGGTTTAATTATGATAAACCATGGTAAGATGTAGACCCTTGGCTCTTCTTTTTTTTCTTCCCCCCGCCCTTCTTAGTTGAAAAGATTCTTTAAATGGGGCTGTGTGAGGCTGGGTGAGAGAGTGCAGACTGCCTCAGCTGACCCAGCTCTTGTCTAGTGGTCACCTTCCAAATAAGGCATGCTGTAGGTATTCCAGCCGCTGTAAGGTCCTGAGCTGGTCAAGGAGTCAATTATTATGCATTAAAAAGCAATTCATCATCTAGAGCAGTGAACTCTTGTGTTATTTTTAGGCCAGCCTTTTAATTTATATGGCATGCAAGAACAGCGTTTCTCACGTGAACTTCTGGAGGGTTCCTGGAACAATCACCAGGATGGGGGGTGGAGCAACCAGCAGGAGGAGGTGTCCAGACAACTTTGTGATGATCCCATAATTGACTAGTTTTCAGCAAGGACACTGGAGTCAGACAGCGGTTCACATCCCAGCTCTGCCACTTCCCACTTTGATGATGTCGAGGGGGTCACTTATACAGCCTGAGTCTGTCTCTTTACCTGTAAAAGGCACTCATTTTGGTGTGCACCTCAACACATTGCTCTGAGGACAAGACGAGGTCGTGCACATTAAACCACTAGGACAGTACTTGGTACACAGCAATCACTTCGTCGGTGCTAGCTGTCGTTCCTGTTTCTTAAACTTTTAATTCTAACCTAGAACTTTCTAGCGTCTGAGACTTCCTCTAAGGCCAGACAGGAGGTGAATCTCGAATCACTAAATCATGGACATTCAGAATTGGAAGGTGCCATGAAAAGATCATCAGAGGAGGGTGGGCAGTTCTGGCACTCTAGCCACATCCAGCCTGCAGTCTTTTTTGTGCATAGTTTGGGTGGAACACATTCAGGCCCATGCACTTATGTTTCCTCTATTTCTCTATGGCTGTTCTCCTATTGCAAGGGCGGAGCTGAATAGTTGGAACAGAGATAATATGAACTACATGCCCTCAAAGCCTAAAAGCTTGACTCTCTGACCCTCTGACCCTCTACGGAACAGGTTTGTTGACCCCGACCTAAGCCACTGAGGATTTGCCCCCCAGGAAACCAAGGCTCAGAGGAGGGCAAAGACTTGAAGAGATACACTGCCAAGTCTGGATCACAAGCTCCCTGGCTGCTCTCATGCCGTTGTGCATCTTGCCTCCTGGCCTGGTAGGAAAGGGATCATGGAAACACCAGGGAAAGCGCATGCCACTTGTGTATTGAAAACCAGAGCAGAACTGCTGTTGACCAGCAAATAGACCAATACTGCCACGGAGGAAACCACTTCTTAGAGGTTAGGATCAACACTGGGATGATGCGGGATCGTGCCCACCCCTCCGGTGCTTGTGTCAGCTGAAGGAGTTACAGCCTCATGCTCAGTGTTCTCCAACCAGTCAACCAGTGGGTGGGGAGAGGGCACGCTTCACTGGGCCCCTCTAGCATGTGGCGGACCTGGCTGGGCTCTGTCAGTGGGGACCAAGTATGAACTTTCCTGAAAGAGAAAGCTGGTGGGGGAAATCATTTTCACAGGCTTTTTGCTTCAGAGTCCCTCCCTATTGATTGCCGCCTCTGTTTTCATTTTGTTGAGTGTCCTATTTGAAGCACGTCCCTGATTCCTTCTAACAGCCTTATAAGATGGGAAGCTGTTGTGACCCTCGTTTTACAGAGGAGGTGGCGGAAGCTCGGAGCTGTTAACTGACCTGGTCGAGGTCTCGAGCCCAGCGGTGGAGCCAAGGCCTGAATGAGGTCTGTAAGATTCCAAAGAAAAGAGGCTTATGTTAGAGATGAGGGAAGACCGTTGGCGTAGGTACAGGCTATGCCCATTCCTTTTTTTTTTTGTAGACTATCTTGGGTTGATTCATACACATTTGTAATCATTCTGTTATAATGTCTCCAGTGTGTTCCATTAAAATGTGAATTCACCCGTCGAAATGTCTGACCAGAAAAGTGATAAATCTTGTCTGCGTCTAAAGTGGTAACAGACCCCTATCCTTGGATGGTTCATCAGAGCAGGGGGATGTGTCCGTTGTGCACACTGATGTGTCCCCAGAGCCTAGAACAGGGCCTGGCATGTATTAGGAGCTTAGTAAATATTTGTGGTGTATTGGACAAACTAGAATTCAAGATGTGAAGTGTTAATTCGCTTAAGTCACCAGATGTAACCAGGCTGCTCTGCTCAAAGGCAAACCCGATATGGGTGAAGGGGCCCAGACTCAGACCTGGAAATTGAAAGCTTCAGATTGGCAGGTCGGGAGGAGCAGCGGTGAGTAACAGACACCTAGATGCGAGCAAGTCCATGATCTCTGACCTCTCACGGTAGTTCCTGGCTTTATGTGTGAAATGGACTGTCTGCCTCTCAACAGAAATGTTAAAGAGTGGCTTGTGACGGCTGCTGTCCTTCCAGAGAAAGTGTGCTGAATGCAGACTTGGAGGAAATAAGACGTGCTGGGACTGGGGGCAGGTCCCAGGCAGAGGGCCCAGCACGTACAGAGGATGCCTGGGGTGTTGAGGGACAGCAAGGAGGAGGACCTTGGGGCTGGAGCAAGGATGGGTGAGCAGGGAAGAGGGGAGATGCCGGGACATGTAAGGCCCTGCTGGGCCGGAAGAGGAGTTTGGTTTGCGCTTCCTGCTGGAAGCGAAGCCTGCACTGGGCTTCACACACTGCAGTAAAGGAGGCCTCCCGGGGTTGCCAGGTTCCAAATTTCAAGTCAAAGCAGTTTAAGCCAAGAGGGACTTTATTGGCTCGTGGGAATTCAGAGGGGTGGCCCTTATTTCAGGCACTGCTGGGGGTGTGTGTTCTTGCATAGTGTCATAGGGACTCTCTCTCTTCTCCTGCATCTGTACCACTTTGTATTGCCTTTGTTTCCAGGCATGCTCTCTCCACCCTTCACCGAAGACCATTGGCAGCTCCAGACCTAAGAGTCCCAGGATCTCAGGAGCAAGGCTTTCTCACACTTCCAGTGTCCTTATCGATGCCCTCTCCATGAAAAAAAAAATATTAATTGGCCCGTCTTGCTGACATGCCCTCTCCTGGACTAATCAAGGGCAGGGGAGAGTGGTGTGGGACGCTCTGGTTGGTTGATTTGGGTCATATGCCCCCCCACAGTCAGGGTAAACTTGGCTTCTCTGTAGCCCAGTGGTTCCCAGTGTGGTCCACTCCTCCCTCTCTCCCAGGGATATTTGCCAATGTCGGAAAATACCAATAGGTGAGACGCCCAGTATAGCCCCATGTGAATATAGCTGCACAGGGAGAACTTGTAATGCAGACCCAGGAATGGCCTGGCTCTCAGAGCCTTCCATAAAATCTGCTGATGGATAACGCTATTGTTGAGAACGAATATCAACATTTCCTTTGGTGATCGAGGGAAGGAAAGCAGTGATGGCTTCTGAAATCCTGAGTGCCTTTCTACCTCTGCTCCTTAAGAGTTTTCAGGCCTTGAGCAAGTCATTCAGCTTCTGTTTTCTGGTCAGGAAAACCGGTGGAAAAAGACCCCATCCGACCAAGTGTCAGGGAGGGTTGGATTGAAGCTCCATGTGAAAGCAATTTATAAACTGATACGTTACACGAGTAATGCATGCTAGAGACAGCCTCTTCCCAGAGTGCTTTGCTGCCCATTGTGTTCTCCGGGAGTCTCTGCTTGAGGAAGCGTCCATTATAGTATGGCTGATAGGAACATCCTTGCAGTACGAGACAGCAACCCCCCAAAAGTAGGAGGGATTCAAACCTGGACAATGGGATATTCTGGGGGTGCAACAGAACCGATGAGCTGTAGGGCTCAAAGAAAAGGGCTGTGTAGTCCTCAAGGCATTTACCAGGTAGCTTCTCTCTCTTTGGGGGTTGAGCCTTGCAGTAACAAACGGTTGTGTGGTTTATTGGCAAGTAATAATCTTTCACACTGAGCCTCCATTTGACAAGACTATGACCGGTACTACAGTGAATACAGCCGCATCGTTAATGTATGTATTTTTCTTTATGGAAAGTGGAACGATTGTCAGAGTTTTAAAGGTAGTAAATCCTATTGAGGAAATGTCTGATAAATTTGTATATCAAAGGAGTTTACTTTAAATCACAGTTTTCAATGACAGCTTTGGATAAGGAGTCAAAAAAGAATTTCCTTTAAAGGTTAAATTCTCGGCATATTTTTCAGCTTCCCTTAAGTCCTGTTTCCAGCCAAGGTGGTGTGTGATCATGGTTTCTATGGCATCTACTATTACTGTTTAATTCCGTTTCCTAAGAGGGTCCATCAGGATAAAAGATTTCCTGCATTTTGCAAAAGCAAGTTGTGTGGAGGGTGTCTTTTAAAAAAGGGGTGATACATTATCAAATAAAGGGACACAGTTTTCCAGCTGGATTTTTCTCATTGGCTTTACCTCTCACTCCTTTGATGTGAATGGTGATTGATCTGTGGTTCAAGTCACCACCTGCGTGATAGCTAGAGACGGTGACCTTTTGCTCTACCCATGGCAGGCTTTAATTATTAGCCTGCAACTGACTGAATGTGTGCACGTCCCTGCACCCACATGCTGCTGCGCGTTAATTAACTCTCCCTGGTCCTTTCTGATTGGGAAGTTATTGGGGGAAGAGAGGCAGTTTCCCTTTGGAGTTGACTGGAAGTTTTTTTTCCCTCCTAATTAGTTGCCATTTGCCCATTATTAAATGCTTTCCTTGAAATGAGTGAGGAAGACAGAAGAGGAGTTAGGTGAAGAAGAGTTCTGCCAAGACAGATCATTAGCAAGAAGTTAGTGGGAATGACTCATGAAAATTAACTGATGTTAAGTGAATTATTTCTAATGTGCATTTTAATTTTTATCTGGTGAGATGGTGGGCTGCCTTTTTAAAAAAAGAAGTACTAAGTGCTCAGCTTTCTATTGCACAAATGTTCAGTGAGTAAAGTTTCAGTTACATAAGTTTGTTAGAGGATGGACTTTAAAGTTTTATGGATTGGGGTGCGCAGACCATGGGAGGGCTGTCAGGCTTCCTGACCCATCTGAGGAATGAATGGCTGATTTCTCAGTCCATGACAAGTTGGTGAAAACCAGCCCAGACCCAAAGTCACTTTGATCTCAAAATTATTTTACACACTTATATTTCAGGCCCATTAGAAAATGAAATTCCATGCTGTAATTCCTAATTGAATTAATTTTCTTCATTAAAAATCAATTTGAGTTGTGAGCTCCGTAGTATCCCACACCCAAAGGCCTATCTCTTATCAAAGTCTTTGTATCTCATGATATGGCTAGAGACACTTTGGGAGGAAAACAGTTAATTCTATCCTATGTCATGGTTAGGGCTCAGGTCACTTAAATTATGACCTACAATACTTTAGGCACTCCTTCCTTTGAAATGGTGTCGTATTAAGTTAGGGAAAAAACTTTGTGCCTGGCTCCGAATTGCTGCAAAATTTTGCATAGTTAAACAATGGAAGCAAAAGAATCCACCTACCATTCAGGAGGTTATATATGATGTAAGACAAAAGGATTGCACAATAAAATGTCTTTATCCCTTGAGAATAATAGTCATTTTAGAGTGTTACTCTTTTAAAATCAGAATGCTTAAAGGTAATCTGTAGCCTATAAATACATGGCAAGGTAATATAAATAGGACGGCGCTCCCTCAGAAAGAACCTCACTTCGATCTTCTTGCACATTAAAATGCATGCATAGCAATGGCTGCAATTATTAAACTATATTTTGGGAGCTTTCTGTTCAAATGAGGAAAAAAATATTATATAGATCATTAAAATATATCACCTGATCAGGGCGCCTGGCCTTCTGGAGAAGCCTTCTGTACTGGAAACTGACCAATCAAGAGACCTAGCTTCTAGGTACAACTCTGCTAGCTACAGTGAGCTGGCCTGGTGGCTTTGGACAAGTCGCATGGCCTGTTCTGGTTTCAGGATTTTCATGTGCAAAGTGAGGTGTTCGAATATGTGATCCCAAATATATGAGTTTTGAGAAATGGACTTCAGATTGACCCACGAAGACCTTCCCGTGAATAAGTATTGATAAACCTGGGAATTAACCCTTTGGATAGATCCTGCCCCCTCCTTCTCTGGGATTCCTCCCTATATAGAGGGGGCAGGACAGCCCAGTGAAACCTGAGAACTTGGAGAACCACTTTTTACCAGGGACTTCACTGAAACAGAGGTAGGGGCATAGCATGGGTGAGTAAGCCCTTTGGCGGTGAACTGGATTCAGCTCTAGCTCTCAAGTTTAAGCATCTAATTCAGGGGTCCTCAGTGTGTGATCCCCAGATAGCAGCATTAGCCTTACTATCACAGGGAAACTTGTTAGAAATGCAGATTCTCAGGCTGCACCCATCCCAGACCCACGGACAAGCGGAAAGTCTGGGGTTGGGACCCCCAGGTCTCTCTATAACAAGCCCTCCATGTGATTCGGTTGCACATGAAACTTTAAAACCACTGATATGTCTGAACCCAGACCACCGGACTTATCATGTGGAGAAGCTAGGAGATCAAAACAAAAAGAGAACTTTATTCTAATGTCCAAAGGTGGGGGTGGGGCTGGGGGTTAAGTGGGGGTCACCTGACATGATCTCGAGCTCATTTTTTACGGCGTCACCACGATCCCTGGGATAACATTTTAAAATGACAGCTACGGCAGTGAGGTTTTCCAAGGGAGAGGGGTGTACACAGGAGGGATTTGGTCTTTAGTGATATTCAAGAGAGACCAGACTGACAGGAAAAGTCTCAGTGAACAGTCTTTGAGAAGGGAGAAAGTCATCTTTGCAGAAATACCTGCGTTGTTGGCCCACGGTGAGCACACAGTGATTCACACACCTGGTCCTTTCACCCATGCTTTCTGCTATTGCCTCAAAGCTCTGAGGCCAGATTTGGGTTTCAAACTATAGCACCTTCAGCTACATAATGCGTAGCTTGCCAGTTATACTGGATTTGAAACTCTCTGAGGAATCCTCTGTTGGCCCAAGAGAAGAATCTCCCCCAAGCCTCCCCAGATTCAGTGATTGGCTTGGTTGAAGAAATAGGTTTATCACTGAGTCAAAACTCCTGAATCACTGAGTGTATCCCCCTGAAGTCTACTTGAACACATCTCTCCCCTTCGAGGTTCTCATTTGTCTTTAAGATCTTCTGTTGGTATGAACGCGGAGTCGGATTCCAAGTAGAAGCTGCAGTTGGCACATGGAGCATGGATTTCTGAGTCCTCCGAAGGCTCCAGAAGTAGGAGGAGGGCGGTAGATGAGGCCCACTAGCATTTGTGTAGCCTTGATCACAGAGAAGTCTAATCCATCTTTCCCTAGTTTGTTCCAGATGGAGAAACCCCCAGGGGCGGTTCTGTCCTTCCTCATCGACCCATCCAACCCTTTTACTTGTGGAACTCTTGGAAATACTAGAACTTTTGGCAGATCATTTTAAGGGAATAGAATTGAACTTTTTTTTTTTTTTAAAGCAAGCTTTGGAAAATTGGGGAAAAAAAATCTCCAATGTGATCAATCCAATGAACACACGATTTTTCTTTTAGAAAAATGGGCTTGAAACTATCCTATGCTCCTTACCTCTCCTTACTATTAATTCACTCAATGGATACCACGTGGCTAAATAACCCAATTCTACATCCTTTAGGCAGGATAAACGTTATAGTGTATACCTTTAACTGGAAAATAACTTATACACATTGATCAAAATTTGACAGCCCAATTTTTTTTTTAAAGATTTTATTTATTTATTTGACAGAGAGAGAGACAGCCAGAGAGAGAGGGAACACAAGCNCCTTACTATTAATTCACTCAATGGATACCACGTGGCTAAATAACCCAATTCTACATCCTTTAGGCAGGATATCAGCGTTATAGTGTATACCTTTAACTGCAAAATAACTTATACACATTGATCAAAATTTGACAGCCCAATTTTTTTTTAAAGATTTTATTTATTTATTTGACAGAGAGAGAGACAGCCAGAGAGAGAGGGAACACAAGCAGGGGGAGTGGGAGAGGAAGAAGCAGGCTCCCAGCGGAGGAACCCAAGGCAGGGCTCGATCCCATAACGCCGGGATCATGCCCTGAGCCGAAGGCAGACTGAGCCACCCAGGTGCCCCTGACANCAAGGCGGGGCTCGATCCCATAACGCCGGGATCATGCCCTGAGCCGAAGGCAGACTGAGCCACCCAGGTGCCCCTGACAGCCCAGTTTTTAAGCATGCAGGGTACACTGTTGCATGCTGTGACACTCTGGTTGAGAACCATTGGTCTACTGACAACCCCAATGTAATCGTGTGTGTATTATGTATGCAATTGTATCTTTCTTTTTTGAGCCGTGATCCAGTTGAGTCAAGGACTGTGCCTTATTCTTCCCGTATCCTGGTGACCAAATGAAACCTAGGTCATGCTAAACTGTGGTTTCTTAAAGGAATATATGAATTTACCCATACCCATTCTTTGTCTGCACCCCCCCAACACACACACACCAGGCATTCAGTTTTTTCCCTCTAGGCTTATCACTGTTTTTCCTTTAATTCTCATCACCTAAGCCTAGATCATGCTAAACTGTGGTTTCTTAAAGGAATATATGAATTTACCCATACCCATTCTTTGTCTGCACCCCCCCAACACACACACACCAGGCATTCAGTTTTTTCCCTCTAGGCTTATCACTGTTTTTCCTTTAATTCTCATCACCTAGTGTCCAACAGCAGAAGGTCCAGAACATGTCCCCTAAATCCAGGGTAATTGAATGTCAATTCCAGCCAGGGAGAGCTCCCTTCTAAATATGACTTGATAATTACCCCAGACATTTTCAAGTGAGAGACTAATTACCACATTAGTTACTACATGACTCCCTCCACCAGCTAGCTTATTTTATAACTTCCCTTAAAATGACAAGGCACAAATGAGTATGTAAACTGGAGCATATCGAGATGGTGTTTTTCCACTTGAACTGAGATCCCAGGGTTTCTGGCCGTGGTTACCAAGTGGTGGCCCACACATTTTCGCTGAGCAAAATCAAACAACTTGGGGTATTTTGCCACCGGGGTTGATTTAAGCAGACTATCAGGGCCAAAATACTGTAACTTCAAAAATGCTGGAAGGGTCTCCCTGAGCCACTGCTGTGATTTCATGCAAGTTAACACTTCTTTGTCTCCAGTTTCCTGTTGTCTTTGATTCGTCACCCGGCCAAATGGATGGTGGGTCCTTACCTGAGAGACTCAACCTGTCCCTTTCCATAATTTGACTGCCACAAATTGGAATCCTAGCAATTAGGAGATGAAAAAACATGGAAAGTACAGAAATAATGTACTAGGAGGCTCCAAGATACAGTTTAACGGGGCAGAAATGATCATGGGCATTGGAGCAGTGACCAAAAATGTGTATTCTTGGGGAAGTAGAACAAGTCCTAATTAGAAATAATACCTCCTATTTCTGAGCCTCAGTGCATTTAGCTATGAGATGAGGTGGTTAGACACCTTCTAACATCTGATTTTTCTTAATCACAATAACAGTGGCTGCCATTATCACACTGTTACTATGTCAGGCATTCTGCTAAAGCCTTCATCTGCATTTTCTCCTTTAATCCTCAAAATATAATACTCTCTGTCCCTTTTCAAACCAAAAAGCTCAAGGAGATTGAATACTTCATCCAGGGCTGCAGAGCCAGTAAGTGATAGGCCTGAATATATTCTGACTCAGGCGTGTTTGATGCTGAAATCTGTGCTCTTCACCCCTACTTTCTATGGTCCCCAAAGAGGCAGTTGATAACTTACTGCAAAGTAAGAACTGCTTGTAGACCAGTGGTTCCCAGCAGGGGCATTTTTGTCCTCCAGGGAACATTTGGCCATGTCTGCAGGCATTTCTAGGAAAAGGGGTGCTACTGGCCTCTGGTGGATAGAAGCCAGAGACACTAATAAAACAGTAGGTCCCCACAGCCAAGAATTACATGGCACAGACTGCCCATAATACCAAGGTCAAGAAATCCTGGTCTGAGCCCAGCATAGAATCACCCTCTTCACCATTGTCCCAAGAAGTTAAATAACAAGCGCCCATCCTCAAGGAATGACAGCCCTATGGTTGGAGTTGTGCTCACATGTGCAACCACAGCTGAACCTTCTCGGTGCATCCCTGCACTTATAAGCCACAGACCAATGTTCAAATTTCTGTTCCATCACTCATGTTTCTCATCCACAAATGGAAGTCATCATTCTCTCTCCTGGGATGACTGGGTCATCATAAGAGCTCAATGTCCTTACAACTTTCTCGCATCATTGCCTCCTTTCCGTTTTATAAACCTCTCAGTCTGCCTGTGCTATTACAGCTGGCCAGGTATGTTCTTGGCTCCATGGTTAATGCCAGCAGGAGCCACAGACCGCTGTTCATAGACTGGTGCCCGGTGTCTTAGACACAGAGTAGATGGCGTAGGTGAAATGCACCCCAGGAGAAGCAGCTGGGAAGTATTGGTGGCCAGTGCAAGTGCAGGAGTCGGGGAGGGAGAAGTGAAAGAATCCAGGAATCTTGGCTCCCGGCCAAGGCGTTGGCTGAAGTGGACTCCTGGGGTTGGCTAGTTTTATTGTAGAATAAATTGTTGCTCTCTAATGTAAATGGAAAATTAACTGTGTAACCAGTCAAAGAATCTTTGTGATTCTCTGTGAAACATACCACCCAGAAAAGTTAAAGATTTATGTATTTGCTTTCAAGAGACATTTTCTGGAAGAGACCTGGTGGGAAAAGGGTACAAGTGGAAGAAAGACAGAGGTGGTTTGGTGGGGGAATTTCCTTCCTGGAAAAAGGAAGAAAAAAGAGAAGAAAGGCGTAGTTCAAAATGCTGTGTTTGCTTCATGTAATTTAAAATGCAGGGTTCCAGCTAGACTGCTAAAAAGGTGACATTAAATATGCCTTTTTCCTTCTTTAAAAAAAAAAAAGATGATAATCATTACACCTACATTATTTATTTGTTTGGGTCAGTGTGAAATGCAAAGAGGAGGAAAGAAAACTGGAAGGCTCCCGGTAAGACCTCTGATCCCTTGAGCCGCTTGTAGAGAAGAGAAGATGATCAGAAGTCACACCTGGCATCCTGAGTTTTCCAAAGAACCCTCCAGCTGATCTGAGCAAAGTCACACACAGGCAGGGATTTCTCCATGGTGTCTCATGCACAGGGCGTGAGGTGGATAACGACAGGACCAGTGCACTGGCAGAGCACCCATTTTGATGTAAGAATTGTTTAGATACCTGATATAGGAAAAAACAAAACAAAACAAAGCCCTTTCCTCTGCTTGGCCAGTCCTGCAGGCATACTGTGCGCTGCTGTCCGAGACTGTCCAGCTGGCTTGTTCTCATAGCGACCTTGAAAGGGATAGCTTCTGCATTTAGACACACCAGGAAGCCATGCCTCTGAGAGGGTCAGACTCAGGTTCAAGAGACAGCGTCAAGGATAGCGTAAGGGCTGGAGCTCACATCCTTGGATTCAAAACCAGGCTTCATGCTACTCTGGTATTAAAGCCCGTTAGAGATAACTGAGATATCTCCATAGCGTAAACATACTGAAAGCTGGTGAATGTTAAAATATACATATGTACACACACACACACACACACACACACCTATACATATGCATGTACACACATACACGTACAAATGCACATTTATGTCAGTGTAAGTAGATAAATGAGACAATGCGCAGGATAGTAATGGGAACTGACTCTCTGCTCTGGTGTCTGGGAGAAAAGAGGTGGGGACTGTGGAAAACCAAAGAGTGTCCCCAGCCTAAATAAGGCTGCCCCGTTCAGCTGGTGCACCTAATCAGTGTGTCTCGGGAACTTGAGCTCAGAATGGCCAGATCTTCTGAGGCTTTTTCTTATCTTTTTTGTTAAGAGAAGCTGTTGTACAGATGTAGGGTAGGCAAACCACACACCCTGCAGCCCGGATTCGGCCAGCACCTGTTTCAAGATTTCCTGAACTAAGCCCCCCCACTTGTTTACAGACAGGAGCAGGGCTGAGGAGCTGTGTCAGAAAATGCATCGCCTCCCGAGCCGAACGTCTATACTGTTAGGCTCCTTGCAGTGTCCCTACCTCTGAGGTAGGCCCAACAAGACAGAAGTGGGCTGAACTCCACCGCCAGCTGACCATCCTGGACCCCTCTGAGGTCATCCTGTCTCACCCCTTCTTCCTCTTGTTGGCTTTCAACAGCAGGTGCTGGGGATTAGTTAGAGCCCCATTTCCACAGTTCACCATGCATGCAGATCCCCCGAATGGCTCCCCCTCTGATTCGGTGGGGCCAGGTAGGGCCTGAGAACATGTGTGTTGAGCAGTTTCCCTGGTGATGCTGAGGTTGCAATCCAGGATTCCACTTTGGGAAGTTAAGGCTTAGATATGCCGCTTTTTTGGTTTTGGTTTTGGTTTGTTTTTTTTTTTTAGAGGGATGGGAGTGTCTCAAAGCCCTGGGCTTATCACGTGGGTGACTAAGTTGGTGAAGGCAGAAGGATGAATTCTGTAGAACCCCTAGGATAGACTCACTGAGGCATTGCAGGGCCCATAGGAGAATTCTATGAATCCTCCTAGTCCTACAGAGTTGCTGCATTTACTCAATTTGAAGAACATCTCTTTATTCAAATGAAAGAGCATCGCACTGACCCAGATCTATCCTAGACCACCTCCATAGCCCACAACGCGGCTCTAGCCATGTGTCGAGTAGTCAGTCTTTCCCACATTGCTGTTGCCATGAAGAGGGGCTATAGCTGGCTGACCCTGCATTCATGACAGGCGCAAAGAACTTGTCTCTTACTCCTGGAGTAAGATCTCTTATGTCAAGATCAACCCAAACCTGGGATGGAATGGGATGGAATGGGAAGAACAGACTCAGCAAGCTAAATGAAAATTTTAAGGAACAGCCATGAATAGAAGGCAAAGGAAATAGAGTCCGAAATTGAAGGAATGCATGTAGTTCATAGCTATTTTGATTTCTCTGAGCCTCACTTTCTTCATCTGTAACTCAGTTTCCTTACACTATTGGTATAAACTTGAAGCTTGTCTGGAGGGTTATACTAGAAGTTGTGTATGTCGTAAATGTCACGTATAAATTTGGCTTATAAATCTCTCCACGTATGGCCCTATGGCTAGATATTCCTGATAGCAGTCATCTTAGAGATCCCAAAAGACTGGGCCTTTATAAGGTCTGTGGGTAGCACCTGGGGGTTCTGATTTGGCTCTGCCAAAGGGTCCCTCCAAGAAGCATTCCTGTTTTTTTCTGGGCAGCTGACTCCAGCCGCTGGCTGCCTCAAAGCTTCTTCCATTCCTGGTGTTTCTGGTGGCCAGTTCTGTGGCTCCTCTCCTCCCAGCTAGCTGAACACTCTTTGTGTATCTTCTTGTTGGCTGGGCTCCGAACAGCCCTTCTTTGCACGGCCTCCCCAGCTATGCTGAGTTGAGCAGTAAAGGCTCTGCTGGCTTCAGCCCCCAGCAGGGCTCTGCGTGTGCCATTTACGGGGCGAGCGATGTGGCTCCTGCTGGATGAGTGAGGCCGCTGCCATGGAGAAGGGGTGCTAAATAATTCAGCACAGCAGCCTGCTCTGATATCCATCCGGGCCTGTCCCCTGGCGACCCTGAGGATGCCCCAGCAGGGCTCCTCCTCGCTATGCTGCGGCGTCAGGGGGAGCGGGCGAATCAACAAGGCAGCCTGAACCGCCCCCCCCCGGGGGGGGCTGTCAAGGGCTCTGCGGGGCCGCAGCGGCAGGGAAGCTCGCAGCCAGCGCGGACTGATGCTGTGGGCTGCTGGCCGCTCAGGCCAGAGGGCTCCGGTCGCCCTCAGTGTCTAGGGCATGACTGATGGCACGTTTACACTCAGACCTGATAAACATTTTCTAAGAACCTGCTGTGTGCTTGGCAGTTTTATGTGTAGTATCTCCTATAATCCAGAAAGTCCATAAGGCAGAGACTGTTAGGAAAGGCTGAGAGAAGAAAAGTGACTTGTCGCAGTTCACACAGCTAATAAGGGGCAGAGTTGGGATTTGCCCTTGGATACATCTTGCCTGACAGACCCCTGTCTCTCTCCCCCAGACACTCGCTGTCTCAGTGGATCAGACTCTCACACATTAGGGCAAACACTACCAGCTGCTCTATAGGGAAGCACATGACAGTGTGTAACTGAACTTCCACTATTCATTTTGACTGGCGTTTCAGGTTGTGTTACCTGTTTTTTGTAGTTTGGACCTTGCCTTGGCCTGGTTCTCTGCTGAGCAAGATGGTAGCTGAAAGGCAGTGTTGAAAATGGCTGGCCTTGTCCTGGAACTTCCTGCCTGAGGGAAATGAAGGTCTTGAGGGCAGGATTCCTAGGTTCCTGAAGGGGCTCATTTAGTCAGAAGGTTGATAAGTTGGGACAAACAGACTTGGAGGAGTGGAAGGATGGACAGGGACAGAAGCAAACGCTAACAAGGCTTTTTTTGCAGCCCAGCAAGCCAGGAAGACTTACTTCTGCAGTTCTCATAAGGCCATTTTGCACAACGCATCTCATGAACAATCTGTCTGCAGAGCCAGTTTCCCATTGGATGTGCATATCATCCCCATGCAATAAATGGCAGGTCTATGATGACAGTTTAACAGATAATAATAATAGTGTCTAATGCTTACTGAGTGATCTTACTTGCTGCGTCTCGTACTGTGCAGAGTGCTTTGTGAAAATGATTTGGACTCCTACAGCAAGAGGTATTACAGTTATCA
Organism: Ailuropoda melanoleuca; assembly: GCF_002007445.2. Taxonomy (NCBI): domain Eukaryota; kingdom Metazoa; phylum Chordata; class Mammalia; order Carnivora; family Ursidae; genus Ailuropoda; species Ailuropoda melanoleuca. The sequence goes on along the minus strand of NC_048221.1, from coordinate 30,909,238 downwards.
CCATTACTCACATTTTTCAGAGAAGACTTCTGAAGAACAGAGAGATTAAGCAACTTGCCCAGTGTCACACAGATAGCAAGAGCTGGAGCCCAGAATCAAACACAGATTTCTTTTCCAATTCCAGGGTAGTTTCATTGTAGCAGGACTCTCTTTTAACCAAGATTAATTAGATTCTATTCATAGCTATTTATAGATGCTAAGAAGATTTAAGATTAAAAGGAACAGGCAGAATCCAGCACGGTGGGTTGAGCAATATGTGTACCAGAGCTGCACTTCTCATTCTTTTCTCTCCATCAGTCACCTGCCTGATGACATTCACAGGTGTGACAGTTTCCCAGGGTTGTGATCAGCTTCCAAGAGAATTGCAAAAAAATGTTCTATGGACATAAAGGACTGCAGTTATTAATAATTGTCACAGCCATAAATGGATCATCAGCTGTGGTAGTTTACGATTGGCCACGGCATACATAGCATAGGCCATGGGTCACGGGCACTTTATTCAACCATATTTTTAAAGGGCCTACTGTGTGCTAGGCACTGTTCCAGGTTTCAAGGACAGAGTGCTCAATGAAATAAAAATCCTGCCTACCATCCCTTAGAGCTTACTTTTCAGGCCTCCATAGGGAGATAGAACATATAGCAACATAAGCAAGTAAAATATATAGTGATTTAAGAGTACTAAGTCCTGTGCATCGACTTCTAAAATGAGAGTGTGAGGAGCAAAGCAGACCCTTTAACCAGGGAAATAATCATTTGATTGTGAAAATTATTTTTTTTAAAACAACTATTTAGGGTTTCTGAAAATTGTCCCAAGGGTATGTAGCAAATGCAGAAATACCTATTCAAAAAAAGCTACTNAAATTGTCCCAAGGGTATGTAGCAAATGCAGAAATACCTATTCAAGAAAAGCTACTAAGTCTTGGTAAGAAGAGTGAGCTTATGGCATGTGAGCCATGACCCTCACATCTCCTGCTGCCCCGTATCCACATCACAAATCAGTGTGATGGATACTGTACTCTGGGAGCGTGCAGCCAAGAACATGGGTTTCCTTCTCCATCTAGCTCTCAGTCTAGTGCTGTGATTTCACCCTGGGAGGGGCACTTCAGAGATTGACAACACCCTGCCCCTGCAAAGAAGCACCACCTTAGATCAAACTGTGGAACAATTTGTGCCCCAAGGTATTGTCAAAAACAGTAGAACAATCAGCTAGCAACTAGTGGAGACTAACAGCTAGGTGTGATACCAATAAATATAAATCAGCCAGGTGCTCAGGGAGCCAGTACTCATGCCCTCTGAGTAGCAACATCAGAGGCTGCACCCTGCAGAAGAAAGAGACTTCACCCAGCTTGTCTAGCCAGTCACTAAACAAATAAGCAACAATAACAACAAGCTCCAGAAAAGGGAGGGAAGGGGTTAGTATCTGGAATTGCTGTAATATGTTATCTAAAACGTTCCATTTTCAAAAAAATACCATGAGTCATTCAAAGAAACAGAAAAGTCTGGCCCATACACAGGGAAAAAGTAAGCAAAAGAAACTGCCTATGAAGGTGTCGAAATGTCACATTTATCAGACAAAGACTTTAAAGCAGCGATTATAAATATGTGCAAAGAACTATAGGGAACAATGTCTAGAGAATTAAAGGAAAACAGGACAATCCATCATCAAATAGAGAATATCAATGAAGAGAAATGATTTTTAAAAAATAATTATTTTAAAAAAGGGAAATTTTGGAGTTGAAAAGTATAATTGAAATGAAAAATTTGCTAGAGAGGCCCAACAGCAGATTTAATCTGGAGGAAGAAAGA